>NC_092814.1:167625300-167925300 GCF_023375885.2 Dermacentor andersoni | reverse complement strand
ATATTTTATCACGTGTCTCAGTATGCCTTTAATAAAGTTATTCGTATCCATATCCGTATCAAGTTATGTGACTACACCCTTGTGGGGTGGGGTTGGAGGGGGGAGACATAAAACCTATGGGCCCCAGGTGCCAAACGACCTAGCTACGCTACTGCTTGGGGCAACTCGCATAAAACATTTGCAAGCGGATAGAGAGAGGGAGAGGACTACAGGATAGGAAAGGCAGAGAGATTAACCGGGCGCACGTCCACCTTGCTACCCTGCACGGGGAAATGGCTACGGGGATGAAAAGAGAGAGAGAGAAGATCGGGATAGGGAAGTTTCGCGCACATTTGAAGGATCGCACCGAGGCTGCAAGCGGTCGCCGACTTGAGGTACTGCAACAACGCTTTCGGGGCTTCGTGTGCCAGGGACGCGTACGATCATGGTCCAAGGATCTGCATTTCCGAAAATGGCCTCGAGTCCAGCCGCTTCGATGCCGTCCGGAGAGATCCACGCCCCACGTGTTACTGGGGATATTGACATGTGTTCAGTCGTTTCTCCATAGTTCCACAAGAGTCGCACGTGTGCGCATCCCCCATTATTATGCGGAACGAGTAGGCCTTTGTAGATGCCACGCCGAGCCACATCAGCTTCAAATTATCATACGGATACCTTTATTGAAATTTTTTTCTCTGCCATCAGGTGAAAGCTGACTAATAAGTATTAGTTTTGTTTATTATTGAAACCTCCTGTTAATGTCCGGGTTGCTGTCTTCTACAACCTCCTAGATAAAAAGGTCAATTGTGAATAGTAAATTATTTCGTTAAAAGCGTTAACGCACACGCCCAACAAAAGTCCTAGTCCATTTCCCAGCATTCATTCAATGAAAATGTAGCACGTTTATACCGTCAGGTTGTAGTGATGGCAAGAACAAGGCAGTTCCAGAAGGGCGAGTCTCGAATCCAACTCATTATCAGGGGAGCTTGCGTGGAAAAAAAAATCAAAGCACAACGATGGCTGCGCGCAATGTCGTACATCGTCGGAATCTGATCTAGGGATCAAGGTATCGGTTCATCAGACTGGAATTCTCTTAAATTGCAGCGCAATCGCGGTCGCTCGAATGTGATCGAGAATGTGCCAGTATTCGCTTCACAGGCGCAATCTGATTAGATAACGCGTTTTCGCTATTGAATCGGTCACAACAAGGAAAGCAGTTTTCGTAAGCTTGTTTGGTCAGAAACGATGCACAACACAATGATGGTACAGATTTAGGACTTCATTGGCGCAATGACATCGCGCTGCCACTGAGGCTAGGAAGATAAAGAAGGTGAACAGCTAGGCGAGCCATACCCATGCGATGGAGTCATTGTGCCGAAATCTGCGGCGGCGATCTTGACGTCTCTGGTGTTTTTTTCTTTTCGCATCGGTTTCGCTTTCAGAAAGAGGTAATGCTATCAATGCAGTATCATCCGTTCTTGTCTTGTAGATATAAATAGATCTTTAAAAATATCCCACTCGTCTCGGAGAGTAGGTGTAAGCAGGGAAATACTCGCTCACATACACACAGATACGACACTTGTTCACCCCCATACACAGTTACACACGCCAATGCATACACACACGCACAAAAAAGTACGCACGCACGCTGAAATGCACGCATACAAAAACGAGCGTACGCTCGCACACGCATAGACGCACTTCTGCGAACGCAGCTTCAAATACGGAGGCACAAACACGCGTGCACAGGTAAATGCGAGCACATACGCACGCGCGTTCCAGACGTACACACGCTTATGCATTCTCTCTGCTCCCTCCTTGCTCTCAATAACGTGCGCATGCAAACAGTGTGAATGACATTTTCTCTGTCATTACCGTTCCAATGCCAGCTGCAGTAAACTGATTTAAGACTTAAATATGGTGTTTCTTGATGATGATGATCTATTGGCATGCGCTTGGAAACGGGGCGGTCATAATTAGTCAAATAGCCTGCTTGAAATAATCAGGTATGCTACACATGATTTTGATTTTGACATCATCCTAATCTTTCTTTTTTCGGACACATTCTCTATATATCTCGTATCGCTAACTAGGCCTGTAACGGGTGTGGTCGTATCAATCTCTTCCCTGCTTTTTTTCCACCAATACTCAAACGACTCTTGCTTATGTTGACAACTGACCCGTTGATGCTTCAGTTCACTTTCATTTCAAGCGCTTCTGGAAAGTGTACGTTACGTATGGGTCCCACTGGGTGAATCCCTTCGCATTCCATAAGGATGTGCTGTGGTTTCGGGATTTTCACTGCAGCATACACACGTCTCATCTCGTTCCGACTATTTGCTCCGGCATGATTTTGTCCTCAGGGAACCAACTTGAGCCTCAAATAGCAAGGCACTGCCCCTTGCGTTATTGTACAGATTTTCCCTTCTAATTTATTTCGTTCCACTCTTGTAGTTCGCCATAGTCTTTTTTTCCCATTCTTTTTCATCTAATTAACTTTCTATGTTTCTTACACTTCAATGACTGCTGGTTGTGTATTTACAGCTTTAATTACCTTGTACTTCGTTGCCAATTTTCTTGACCTTTTTCTCCATTCTGTGTCCACACTTTTGAGGTACAGCTGCTTGTGCACTTTAGCCGCCCATTTATTTTGACCCATGTTGCTGTGTCTTTCTTAGAAACTAATTTTACTCAAGTCTTGTTTGAGTTCAAAAGAGGCCCAACCCATGTCACCCTGCACTGTCTCATTTGTGGTTTTACCGTGGGCCCGCAAAGCCAACCGGCCTATCGATCTTTGGTTAACTTCCTACCCCGCAAGATATCTGATTTTAAGCACAGAATGGTATTTGCGAATATTAGCACTGTCACTGTTACTACTTTCCAGATTATAAGTAGATGAAAAGTGTCAATGTAGAACAACATGAAAACTCCCGATACAGCTTTCTGTTGCTCGATACGTGCTACATAAAAGTGTTTTTCTGAAAGTGAAAGAACACCACGAATGCACGCAAAGTGCCTCGAGCGGCCAGTCGCACAGCAATTTTGCGTGTATTTGCGAGCTTCTTTCATGCTCTCGAAAACACTTATGTAGCATGTATTGGGCAAGAGTAAGCTGTATGGAGAGTTCTTGATGTTGCTTTACATTTTTTTTCATTCACACTTTTCATCCAATCATAACATTTGCGAAGTTTATTAATTAAGTAGGCCTAATTATGTACTTAGGCCGAATAAAATAATAAGCTTAGTATGTGCAAGCGATGGCAAACAAAATTACCTTGGCTCTGTCCACCTACGTGACATTTGCATATTTTTATTGTTTGGTTCAAGTTAGGTGGGACACCCTGTAAATACGCACATGTATTTACATTGCATGACTATGGGTATGACTTGCTGTTGATTTGACACCTTGTAATTATTCTTCCTTTCATTATAAATCATAATTCCCGATTTCTCTGTGCTAAACATAAGGCCTAGATTTGTCGTTGCATTGCCACAAATATGCGCAAGTGTCTGTAAATCACTTGCACTGTCCGCTTGTGGCACAATGTCGTCATCATACACCAGTCCGGGTACCTTCTGTTGCGCCATTTGTCAATTACTCATGTAGGATAAATCAAACCCTAATTCACTGTTTTCCAGTCGCCTAGAGCCCCCGACGACAGTGCCACAACATCACAACAAGCTGGGAGAGGTCGGTTTTCACAGCTCGTAGTTCTAGCCATGCTAATGCGTTCACTTTGGCGTTGCACTGCTAAGCCCCAGGGTGTGAGGTGGAATGCCGGCCGAGGCGGCCGAATTGCGACGGCGGGGAAATGCAAGAATCATAGGGGTGTCATGAGTTGTGTGAAAGTTGAAAGAACCCCCAGCTAGTCAAAATTAGTTAGGAGCCCCCCCACTACGACGTGACTCATTACATTGCGGCTTTTGCTCGTAAAAACGACGAATTTATTATAATTCACCTTAGACAATCAATCTTTTTGCCGCAAAGCAGTCATCCTAAAATTTCTATATTTTCCGCCCCAACCGAAATATAATCGTGTCCACACTGCCCCATCTGCTACAAATTACTGAAAAATTAATGTTTTCCCTGCCTTGCCTTGCCTTGCCTTGCCTTGCCTTGCCTGCCTGCCTGCCTGCCTGCCTTGCCTTGCCTTGCCTTGCCTTGCCTTGCCTTGCCTTGCCTTGCCTTGGCTGCCTGCCTGCCTGCCTGCCTGCCTGCCTGCCTGCCTGCCTGCCTGCCTGCCTGCCTGCCTGCCTGCCTGCGCTTCAACGTAACTTTTCTGTGATTTACAGTAAGCCTCAGCGGATTAAATATCACAATAGCGTCATTCTCAAAATCCCAGCCTGCTTCTGCCAGCCAGGTTTGTCTGTATCTATCCTTTAACGCTTTCTAGTAAAAATCCCAGCCTAGTTTTTTGTGTGTTTGTGTAAGTAATATATTTACGACAAGCTATTTGTTCTTTTTTTTCGCATTGAGAGCACTGCCATTTATGCTTGGGTTTTCTTGGGGCCTCGGTTTGATTAGTTCTTTCTTCGCGTTACTCCGCCCTTTTTACCGCGACGCCAAACATACTCTGCGCGCTCTCACGCCGTGCCAAACACCTGTAACGATCAAATCGAGGCGTGACCCTTCGGCGCTGCTTTCACTCAACCACTGCACGAAGTTGCCACAGCATTTCCTTCTTTTTTTCTTTATCTTACCTACCTTTCCATATCTGGAGTTGTCAGCATTTATTTTTTTTTTCTTCTACATGGCTAAATGTATTGGCGCATAGACGGCTTCTGCAGCGCTGTCCCGTAATCTCTGTAAACACTCTTGAGTGCTCAGTTTGTTTACTTAGGGGAGTTTATTTTTCCTTACATGTCGTTGCTTTCTCAGCAGCAGTAGCACACACAGACGCGG
The DNA here is from genome assembly GCF_023375885.2 of Dermacentor andersoni. Lineage (NCBI taxonomy): Eukaryota > Metazoa > Arthropoda > Arachnida > Ixodida > Ixodidae > Dermacentor > Dermacentor andersoni. The sequence goes on along the minus strand of NC_092814.1, from coordinate 167,920,418 downwards.
CGTCGGCATCTACATTTGCTGCTCTCGGTATGTGTGTGTGCGCGCGCGTTTACTTTCTCCCTGTCCTCCTTCGCCTCAGCCTGGACGCGCTCTCACCGCAGCCTGTGTGGTCTGCTGCAGTGGTCGCATCCGCTGGGGAATATTGCGCGAACAATAACAGCCGCTTAAGCAACAACGCAACGCGGGGGGCGGGATTGCACACCCTTCGAGTGCACGCGCAGCGCTGCTGTTGCCTACACCGGGCGCCGAGGGTAGAGGAGAAAGGAGAACGCGGATAATAACATTTTTGTTCGCAGCTGCTGCGTCGACAATACACCAAACATGCCTGCATCTCGGGTATATATATATATATATATATATATATATATATATATATATTTACGAACGTCCCAGCAGGCAAGAGATTATAAAGTAGAAATATTGCCTACATCTATGGGCGGAGCAAAATGGGCGAATGAGAGAGAAATAGAAAAGAGAAGCGAAGAACTGGGGCAGTGAAAAACACCAGCGCGCGTGATATATACGATGGGTAACTTGAGCATGGCAACACAATACAATGCCATAAAAAGGTGCCAAAAGAATTTAGGGAGTAGACAGCCGGATGGAAAAACTTATTTCATAAAGAGAACCTGCGGCACGGGTGCAAGAGGAGGAAGCGAAGAAGTTGGGCAAGCAGTGCGAAAAATCTCGGTCCTGCGCCTCCCTCATTTATGTTTCGTATAGCGCGGTATATACGGGTCTCGAGCACGAGAGTTTCATTCGCTTACCGAATAGAAGTAAGTAAATAATGCGCAGGCTTAAAACATTAAAATTCCTCCCTCCGGCACAATGGAATTCTTTCTCTTGTGATTTGGCCATGTTCCTCAGCTTTCGCTTTCCCTGCTCGCATGTGCAACGTTTCTGTGGAGTTCGTGACTTCATTCTCTTCGCCTTTTCCTCCTGCGTCTTCTCTTTTCCTGGTCAAGTTTCTGTCCTTATGCTCCTCGCGTTGCCTTAAACAGTTGGGAGCATGTGGGAGAACGAAGGTCGGAGGATGTCCGCCGCGACAACTGTGACAAACACAATCCACTGGCTCTGCACTTCCTTCGCCGCTCAAAAACCCCCGATAGAGCCTTCTGTTGCTCAATACGTGCCACGTAAAACTGTTTTCCGAGCGAGAAAGAAGCCGCGAACACACCCTAAGTGCCTCGAGCGGCCAGTCGCGCGGTAATTTTGCGAGCATTTGCGCGCTTCTTTCACGCTCGGAAAAACACTTTTATGCAGCCCGTACTAAGGAACAGAAAGCTGTGTCGGGAGTTTTTCAGGTCGCTCTGCAATTTTCTCATTGCCACTTTTAATCTAATTATAGTATTTGAGAAGTTTATTAATTAATTAGGACTAGTTACCTAGTTGAGCGAAATTAAAGAATAATAATATGAGTATTTCCAAGCGACTGCAAACGACAATACCTTGGTTCTGTCCAACTACGTGGCATTTGCATATTTTTAAAGTTTGGCTAAAGTAAGGTGGGACACTCTGTATATGTAGAACGCCATCTAATCAAATGAGCGTAAATATTTTCAACGCTACCTCAAATGACGGAAATTGTGAAATACATAGCACGCGAATGAACTAGCAAGTCGGATAATCAGTATGAATAGATGGTTACAGACACACGCGGTCGTTTATCGCAAAAATTGAATATGTAGTCAAGGTTTACTCGAAAACCAGACGGAGATATTGGTAATAACAAGTTTATGTGTGACCTCACCGAAAAAAAAATATAAGCAAAGCCCTATAGTACTCAAACTTGTTCAACGGATTGTACGTTTGTCATTCTAAGGCCCTAGGTTGGTAGTGATTTAATACCGAAACTTGATGGCGTCCTGATCTAAGTAATTAAGCATGAAGACGACCCTTGTGCCCTTCTACGGCAAAGTGTTGCCATTAGCAAAATAAAAGAAACAATAAAAGAACAGACAATTGACAAGCAATGCAAAGAAAAAAAAACCATGAATCAAAGGCTGGATGAGCTGAACAAATCCATTCGGTGACCGAGAAGAAAGAAAGAACAAACAAAGGAAAGCACGAACACCACACTTTCTTGTTCAGATTCACACTCCACTAACGGGAAGATCAAGGTAGCAGTTATCACATAGTACACTGTATTGTATCAGTTATGTTCAAGGATGAGTAACGCATGTACTGCCTTGTGGGAGATCCTCCGAGCAGAAAACGCAGAGCAGGGATTGCCTTTAGCGCCCGTGGGGCGACCGAAAGCGAGAGATGCGTCGAGCTATCTCGGGAGTTTCCCACAGTTCGTCCTCGGTTGAAACATGCGTTTTCACTGTCGTGGGTTTAAAAATGCGCAAACGAGTTGAATACCGCGCTGTAAGAGACGTGTACACGGACGACATGCAGAGTTTGATATTTTTGGGTGGGCCAAAATCTATATTTTTTTTTTAATTTTGTTTTTTGCTGCCTGGACGCATGATGAAATGCATTCAAAAGCGGAAATTTGAGCCACTATGTGAAGGTAACATGACGTTTTAGACGGTAGATTTATGTGAAAATAAAGAGAAGGACGCTGACGAAAATAGTGTGGTTATTGCGTTTTAGTGGTTTCCGTTTCCATATATACGAGGCTTGAGCGTTGTTCACAAAACGGAATCAAAGAGCTCGAATCGTTGAGCATAAGGGCGTTTAAGTACCCTGCCTAGGCATGTCGGGTATGCAGGCTGAAGATTGCAATTGTTGGTTTTTAATGTTTTTCATGCAGTATGAATAGCCAGGGGCTCATGATACTTCCTTGAAAACCAGTTCCTTTTCTTGGTCATTATAAAAGTTTTGCCCCAGTAAATGTGACTATTAGGAGCTGCCACATGCTCAGCGTAAGCGCATTGGGGGCCGCATTCATGTGTTGTTTCATTCAAGTGTTGTTTCAGGCGCTTTTCCATATTGCCGCTTGTAAACGCCAAATCGTCCTAATACTTTTTAACCAGATATTTTTTGTCCGTGTCCTACTTACTTTTCTATTAATTTACTACCCATCCAAACGAGATGTCGTTGAACCATCGATTTCATCTAGATAATAGATTGAAATAATCATAATGCTACTGAAGAAATCATTTCAGCAATCCTTCCTGGAAATTACTTCAAAAGAGTAGTTATAGCGATTCCAGTGTTTTATAAGCACTGCTCACCGATTAACGAGTGAAGCCCCAACACGTAGACGTCATACATACGTGGTGTACAACTCTGCATCACAGTCAGCTTTACAAGGCTGATATAAAAGAACATGTGAGATAATCAGAACAGCTAATATTATAGGCAATAGGTTAAGAGAGGATTCGATTCAAATATATTATTCAAAAGTATATGTTAAGTTTTCTAATAAGGGACGTTGTCCTACGCTCAGAGAACATTTAATCGAATGTTTGTTATTACTTTGTTTAATACCGAAATGTGAAGTGCGGTGTTCCACAGGGCAGCGTATTATCACCGCTTTTGTTTAACGCGGTACTCGCCGCGCTTCCAAGTCGTTTGCCTCGAGACACTGACTTCCCTGTGAGCATAGCTGTCTACGCAGATGACATTGCTCTGTGGATAAGCGGCCCTTCACACCTTGGTCCGCGGCTTCGTGCAAGCTTGCAAAGAGCTCTCAACGCTACTTCGGAGTACTTGGGTGAAGTTGGCCTGCTCATATCACCTGCTAAGTCGGTTGCAATAGCATATCACCCTAAACAACGCACTCGTCGAACAATGAGCCGACTGTATCTTGACGAAACGCCTATGAACTGGGTGCGACAACACCGTTATTTGGGGCTAATTGTGGACGATCGCTTCTCTTGGCGTCCTGCCGTTAAATCTGTACGACGCAAATCACACTCCCTTCTTAAGTATGTGGCCGCCTTGACTGCTCGAGGTGCTGGTTGCGACCAAACAACGGCTCTTCAGGTCTACCAGTCATCTGTACTCTCAGGCATGCTGTACGCATTACCAATTTTGAACATACCACCTAGTTTGATGGCCCAACTGGAGCGAGATCGTCGCATTGCCCTTCGACTAATGCTTGGATTACCTCGTGAGGCGCAATCTATTGCATTACTTACTGAAGCGCATCAGTTACCCCTGAGGCTGCAAGCAGATCAGAGAGCTCTATATCATATTGAGCGTCTGCACCGCGCATCGAATGGTCAATCGCTCCTCGATCGCCTGATTCACCGCCCATTATCTCGCATGGGACAAATGGCGGCATTATTTATGGATATAACTACCATTTATGAACATGCTGCAGATACGTCTTCGCCTCCAAAAGGTATCACGAAACACGTATTCCCCATTTTCCTCACAATCCCTGACATGCACAAAAAGTTTGATGTGGCTGTTTCGGCAATATTCCAATTGGCTCAGTCTCACTTGTACGAAAAGTTTCCAGATTATCTTCAAGTTTCCACAGATGCATCTGTACACAACCATGGTCAAGGCACCTCTGCAGCTTTTTACTGCCCTTCAACTCAACTACGACGTATCTTTCAGTACCTCATCCAACTTCGTCAACAACTGCGGAACTAGCAGCGATTAATGTTGCACTGAAATACGTGCAAGAGGAGTTAATTACATCGAAGGTTGTCATCTTTATGGACTCCCGTGCTGCCCTTAGCAGGTTACAACGCAGTGAGGTTGATTGTCCACTTGTGCGCAGCATTAATGACTCTGCGAGCAAAATTACATCACGTGGGGTATCTCTCGTTGCTCAATGGATACCTTCACACGTAGGAATCGCCGGAAATGAAGAGGCTAATCGGCTCGCTTCAAGTTACGTTCATAACAACTGTGACTGCCCAGAAAATTTGTGCAAGCTTGATGACGCTCGTCTGCTGATTCGTCGCCACCTACTCAAGCAGCATCCAGATGAGCGCGTCGCAAATGGAACGTTCCCGCCCCGTGTTCGTGGTCGAGGCTTGCCTCGTCGCGCTAGAGCACAACTGCTCGAGCTGAGGGTTGGTTGCGTGAACGTGCACGAACGTTTATACAGACAAGGCCGTGCGGAAAGTCCATTGTGTACGTTTTGTGGCTGCTACGAGACACTTCAGCACCTTATATTTGAGAGTCCCGCTTTCAGTGCGCAGCGCATGTCGCTAGTGAGAAACTATCATCTCTTTGGCCTGCGGTGTGCGACACTCGAGGAATGTTTGTACCCCAGTGGCTGTGCATCTAAACGTGATCAGGCCCATCGCGCCCTACTAACCTTTATAGAACTAACTAACTTAGGTTCACGTTTGTAGCATGAACATTTGACATTCTGTAGTAGCGTGACCTTCAGTGACCGGCCTTACTGTGTGTGATCAGTACTGTACCCTAACGCTTCTTCCTTCGAAGATGGGAGGTGGCGGGTTCAAACACCTTATAGTGTACATTGTGAACCGACTACCGGTGAAACGGTGATTACGTGCAGCTTTACTTGGCGTCTCATCATGGAGAACACAATTAGCTGCATAGCGAACTAGCCATGGATGTGGTTGATAATTGTGGAGGCTGTTCGACGCGGCGTCACTTTAATTCCGGCTGCAGAGTTCTACTTTAGTCTTTAGATTTGTCCTGTTGCAGTGTTCTACTTTGGTCTTTAGATTTGTCCTGTTGCTCTCCTTTCCTCTTTCCTTTTTCCTCCCCTCCTTCCTATCTTCCATTTCTGTGTTGCTGTCACCTCCCTTCGGAAGAGTAGGCAGGCGTTGTGCCCCTTCCGGTGGCAGTTGCCAGCCTGCTCCTCGCTTTCCCTTTCCTGATACCTGTGTATATGTGTATATGTGTCCAAAACAAATAATAATAATAATAATAATAATAATAATATTTTTTATATACCTGTGGTTTATGCAGAGTGCTTCTTTTAACTTTAGCCACGAGTTTAAAGATTTTTAGGTTTACGATAGAAGGACGCGACTTAAAACACTTTCTCGAACACTCTATGTAATAAGAAACACCAGCTTTTGTATTTTGTCCAATCCTGTATTTAATAAAGTTTAATCATTATGCTTCCTAAGTCATCAACTAGGGGGAAAGTTCTGTGCAAATGTTGTAGAGCCCTCCAGGAAACGCTTGATTCAGAATGTTTTGTTCTTTTACCTGTTGTATGCAATATTTCTTCTATGTGATAAAGAACGTCTGTGCATGCGCGACAATCCATGAGCTATGAGCAGATTAAAGAAACCGAAATCATGTCGCTACCCATTCACTCAATGACAGCGCTAAAGTAAAAGAACTTGGTCGGCATTCAGAAAACGTTCTTGTGCTAGAATTATTTTGTAAGGAAAAAAAATTGAGCCAATCCTTATGGTAGACATACTATTAGCGAAGGCGGCCGCCCAATGGCAAAGAGAAACGAACGGAAAGCTTTGAGAATTCGGTTTTTGTTCCTTACTAAAGAGCAATGCCTGTGTTATGCCTATGCATTCACCTTTTTCTAAACGAAAGTGGCTGTCTGTCCCGCTCCGCATATAAGCGACATTACTTTTGTGGGAAGGCTTGACTCACAATGACTGTCTACAGTAATGCGTTTAGCATTGAATCAATATAGCGACACAATGTATTGCCACTGTTGAAACGAGTTATGCACGAGGCGTACGCTGCAGCGGAACTCCTCTTTCGCGCCTCCTTACGATCATTCGGCGCCATCAAGCGACGCCGCCGTGAAGCTTGCGCATGGCCTCCAAAATGCATGGCGCGGTGGTTCGTCCGAACGTTGAGAAACGCGCCATGCGGCAGCCGGGCTCCACTCTCGCGCTACTTTATAAACACGCTGGCGGTGTCGAGAAGTCAGTGCGTGGCCTCCGAGTCGAGAAGCGTGGCGCCGTGGTGCATGAGAAACGCTGAGAATTGTGCTCTCGCCTACCGCGCACTCGGTGGCACGTACTCAGTGATCCAAGTTGGCGAGAGGTTCATTGAAGTGTGGCACATATCCAGTGCATTTATGGCGCAGCTCGCTAAAGCTTTGGTGGGAAAGACGTTCATTCGATGGTCGCAGAGAGGCAATATACAGCGATTACAAGGCAGCCATTAAGGCCTACCAAACCGGGATGGTCTCCCCTCAGGCCCTCCGCATTCTCCAAAGCGCCAAAAGTATCTCTCCGCATTATATCACATGGTTTCCCGCTCACTTGGGGTCGACTGAGGGTTCTCCTTCTAACCCTAACGAGGGCGCGCACGAGGCCGGTGGAGGACTCACTGACCGCGCCACCTCCGCAGTCCACCTGCCCCGCGAGGAACCCTTGCTCACGTTTTATGAGGTCACCACACACTACTATCTGTCAAGACGGGTACTTTGTTTGAATAAAGTTTTCAACAACAACAAGACGGGCACTCCCCCTCCCGCACCCCGCCTTATGCAGGCCCGGTGACCCTTCGAATTTTACAAGCCCGTGCGCATCCTAACCTTGCGGTTCTTCATGCAATATACCCTGAAAGGTATCGCAGTGCGGACTGCCCTGCCTGTAGACTAACGGCAACATTGGACCATGTTTTGTGGGAGTGCGAAGCCATCGGCTCCTCCTTCAGCCAGGATAGGTGGGCTACGCTCTTGGGCAGCCCCGAACTCAACGACCAAACCCTGGCCGTCCAAAGTTCCCGCGATCGGGCCGTCAAGCTCGGCTTGGCGGTCCCTACGTGGGACTAGCCGGGTGGCGCCGGGTCTCCCCTGCGTCTTCTCTGGACCTATTAAAGTTATTTCATTCACTCACTAATTGAAGAGTGACGTATATTCTTTGAATTTGTGGCGCAGTCAGCGGAATCGTTGGGTTGTTATATTTGAGGAAACCGTGTGACGTGGGTTCAATTCCGCTCAGCATCGGATAAATTTCAAGGATGGTGATGGTGGTGAATTGTAGCAACAGGCGGGTTTAGCCTGGCGATCAAGGCCGGCAATTGCTCCGCCCGAGCGTCTCGCACAATACCGCTGAAGGGTTTCACCATATGTCCATCAAACCAGTCTCCCTTAAGAATTCGATGAGGAGACGTGAAGTTTCTTTGCGGGCTATAACTGATCCCTCGGGAAATATAAGGTGTTGCAGGCGCGCATGCGGAAGGTTCTTGTTTTGCAGATTCTTCAGAAGAGTGCCTCTTTCATCTTGGAATTGCTGGCAGGACCACAAAAAGTGCTCAATGTCTCCTGTCTTTTTTGTTATTGTAGAGCGGCACACACGTACTGGCCCATACCCAGTGACCATTGGCATAAAAGAAGTGCATTGTAGACTAGCACAGACCGAGTGGGACATACCCAGTGCTCTAAGTCGGCGTTTAATTTCAAATACCGGTAGATACCCTGACCCCCATCTACAGTTACCCATGTCAGAGTGAAAGAGGTTCGTTGAAGAGTGGCCCACATGCACATTGCCACATTCTCAGCGACTCAAATTGGTCCAACGCCTGGTTTTGAAACCTGTTTCTTAAGCACAGCAGCCCGATCCTCTAACCATTGCACCATGGAATACGCAGTGACCCTGGTTGACGGGAAAATGCTTCTATACAAACATACAAAGACACAGAGAAACATAGATAGATAGATAGATAGATAGATAGATAGATAGATAGATAGATAGTTAGATAGTTAGATAGATAGATAGATAGATAGATAGATAGATAGATAGATAGATAGATAGATAGATAGATAGATAGATAGATAGATAGATAGATAGATAGCCCCCGGAAAATTCGCGAAGTATCCTAACAATGCTGACGCAATAATAAAATGCACAACTTGTAAGGAAACAATTGGAGGACGCTTAAGCTTCGCCTTTAAAAGCGGAACGCGAGAGTATTCAAAGCTCCTAGACTGCTTCTTACGTTTCCTGGCAACTGCAGCTTATGTAACCGTGACGTTTACCGTGAAACGCTGGCGGCGAAGGCTGTGCCCGAAGGCAAGCTTTCTGATAGAAACGCGGCCTCTAGTGGTACCAAACAACCAGAACGTGTGTAAATGGTGGAAACAACGTGTTCAAATGTATCGGTAGGAGCAAAAGTATGACCACACCATGTGCCATGCATAAAAAGGCTGAAGATGAACAGAAATTCCTCACTGGCCAGATAAGTTTATATGTGAGCACATCTGCAGTTAATATTTGTTATTGGGCATCGGAACAATCATATATGACGCATTCCAGCCCCGACAAATGTGGAAACCACTCTTGTTGTCCCCATAATTTTCTTGCACAGTCGTTGCAGCACACTCGCTCAGCCATTTTCTCTGTTACCGCATCCATGCGACAGCATCGGCTGCGGCTGATTCTCCGACATGCTCTCGTACCAATCGCACAACACAAGGTCTCAGGCTCCACTACTGACAGGTTTTGGCGAATAGGATATTAGGGAACTGAATAGGGGTCAGTAGCTGGCCAATTCAGTGAAAAGGGGGTAGGTGAAAGGGGCGAAAACAACGCGTAAAGCGGGAGACACATGGTGCGATTTTGGGTGCGATCGGTCGTACGACCATTCGCATCGGCAGCCGCACTCAACAGGTTTTCAACCAAATCCGCCGCACGCGGCGCCGAATCACACGCCCCGCATGCGACCAACTCGCTGAATATTGTCGTGCGACTGCCGCATCGGTCGGGCGGCCGCAGCCAATGACAGCGCCGGTAGCGCGAACGTCGTAGGCCACGTCGTAGGCCACGTCGTAGACCCGACGGGGTGGAGCCGGCGAGCGAGCGCCTCGCCGCTCCGATTATGTCAGTGTTTTTTTTTTTTTTTTTCTCCCTGGTCGAAACGAAGGCCTCTTTCGCCGGTGACGGCGGCACATAAATAAGCTGCAATTTGTTTCTGACACGAAATAACTGATAGAATAAAGTGGCCTCGAAAGAGTGCATGTTATAAAACGTTGTGCGATATAGTAAATAGCTGGCGTGATTTGTAATCGGACGCGGTCGGCACAGATGCGCCAGCAATCGTCTATACGAAGCGGCTCGCCTGACTGGCGTGTTTACTCATCGCTACTAACGGCACCGAGAAAACTAACCGTATTTTCACTTAAGAGAAACATAAATGTTCAGGCATTGATTGTGCTGATGAATTTAGGCGCTTTATTACGAGCTGCGGACGCATCGGCATGGGCCCTCGTCCTCGGATAGACGGCCGGCGAGCTAGGCCTACACAGTCTCCCAGCGATCGCAAGCTCGCCTGGCATGCTCGTTCGCTTCCGTCGGCGCCAATGAAATCAAATGTGCTGCAAATTAAGCGTACGATAACTGTGTACACGTTGTGCGGACTAACATAGACGCTTCGTTATACGAGCCGCAAGCGATCGTGTCACAAGCGCCACCGGTGTCGGATTCGATGGCCGAGCGAGCTGTGCCTGCCGGCTCCTATAGCCATCGGCGGCTGTCAAAGGAGCCGTTACTGCTAACGCGGCCTTGCGGAAACACGTCTACAGTGCTTGCATAGGCGTGTTTATATTGTCATCGTTTGTTTCAAACAAGAGAGCTGTGCAAATACGTTTGCTTTCACTTTCTGTTCGAAGTTACGCAGCTAGCATTCCGAGCTTCCACGCAGGGGCGCCGGTTCTGGGCGGAGCTACCCGCCGCTCGGTCATTCGTACCATGTGTCCCGAATCGCCGCATGCGGCAAGTCGCACACGACGCGCCGTACGACAGATCGCACGGAAAATCGCACCATGTGTCTCCCGCTTAAGGGGAAGGCGCCCACACCAAAATTAGTCAAGGTGACGAATGGAAACAGGGGCCCTAGAACGTAAAACTATTGCAATCTCTTTTTATTCCAATCTCCTGACGTCAAATTTCCGTAGCCACCGAAGCAAGCTTCGGAGGCTAACCTGAAGCGTTGTTTGAAAAGGCCAATCAAACGTGCTTCTCGTTTATAGGATGCCACTTTCTTTCGCTTTTAAAGAGAATAGGATTGTGTAGATTGAGCTCTATTTCTTATCCAATAGGCTGAGAAGAGGCGAGGAGCACGCTGAAGTGGAAAGAATTTCTTGGGGGCCGAGCCAGCACAGTGAAAGTAGATAACCGGATGAGAAGGATGGTGCCGGCGTCTGCGATTCGCCTGCTTCCCTTTACTTAGCTTGTGGTACTTGGTCGAAAATCGCGACAGAGTGCAATGGAAGGTTAAACATACCGCTAAAATGGATCCTCAGCAAAGTAGAGTTGGCTGAGCAATGTCGTGTACGTGCCCAAAAGTCTCGATAATGTTAAGCTGCCACGTAATCTTCTTTTATACGCAAATAAATATATGCTCACCGGCAGCTACGATTAGCCAGTGCCACAGCGATCGGCAGGCAGCCACGTTCTATTGCTTTCGGAACGGGGCAATCTCTGGCTATTCAGAAAGTTTTTTTTTTCGGCCTATTAACGCACCTTTAACACGTACATCTTACTCTGACGTGGTGAGTTTTAGCGGTATTGTGACGTCACGTGACAGACAGGCGCAGAAGAGGGTGCCTCGCAAATCTTTTGACCAATCGGGGAGGGCTTACTGCAGAATTAAAATAGAAAATTTTGTATAGCCTTACGTTATAGTGCCCCAAGTCACGATAACGGCGCGTGTTTTCTTTCGGTCCCAGCAGAGACGAGAGTGGTCGTTTGAGGTGCCCCGTGGCCATACGTACACCCGCCATGTGCGGCCCTTATGCAAGACAGCGGTGGCGGAGACAGGCTTAGTGGATAAAGACCCGCAGGTGGAGCGTGACCGATCCACTGATAACCTTCGTATGTAGCTCGTACTTGCACCCCCTAGGCCGTAATCCTCCGATGCTTCAACGTGAGTTCACCAACGTCTGGCGCTGGGACTCCTAGCTGTAGGCCGGGACATTTGAAAGAGTCGGCCAACCTGGAGCTGTCCTCCGCGCGGAATCCGGCGGCGGCGGCGGCGCGTGCCAGGGAAAACAGGGCAACCGTGGCGCGTCCGGGCCTAATGGCCTCGTCAGTTCCCGATGGGGTCCGCTTCGATCGGGCGCCGATGGTTGAGATTAGACGGCTGGCCTCCGCTGAGCGGATTTCCTCCTCCGGACCTTGTTTCTTCCAACAACTCTGCCAAATAGAGTATCGAGTTGTCTGGAGCTGGCCCCTTGGCGTGGTCTTCCTGCGCCGGTCAGTGGCGCGCGCTGTTATACAGGCTGTTCCTTCCCCCTTCCGTGTGCGTCCTTCGTTGCCGACCCAGCACGAGGGACGCGGCGTGTTTCGGTCTCTTATCGCAGATACTCACTTTCTGTTTATTTTTTTATTTTCCCTTGAGAATTGATTAAGTCTTCGTCGTTTCGGGGCTCGAAAGTGAGCAGTGTTAGGCTGTTTCGTTTATTACACCTTCTCCTCGTATTTATTTAAATGTTTCTTTATTTTTTTTACTTTTGGTCACAAGCCGTTCTCTTCTCTTCTGATACAAGGAAACACCGTGAAAACAGAAACGAAAGAAAATATCGTTCGGTACCTTTGTCTGGTGGAATGCAGGCTGACCACTGATGGAGACGCTTACGTTTCAAGTTGTAAGTTGCGCGAGCAATGATATGAATCCTTAATCCATCCTTCTGGAAAGCGTGGAAGGACATGCAATTCGCACATTTCGCTTTCAAAACTCATAAGCTCCAACCCAGCTCAAGGAGCGGCTGCAAACAAAGGTAATTGATCTTGCTTTCCAGAAAGATGAATTAGGGATTCATATCACTGCTCGCCCAGCTTACAACTGGAAACGGAAGCGTCTCCAACAGTTGTCAACCTGGTGTTAATAAAGAGGTCGGAAATCAAAGTAAAGGCGTCATTAGCGTCTTCGCGCACGCTGGGTCATATTGGCATCACTGAGCTCAGCAGTTTTGTGACAGCTACAGCATCGTTTTGAAACATCCTCATGTATTCATATAACCGGACTGCTCTCCGAAGAATCTTCATCCATACCGTGCATTTTCTTTATACAGTAAGGTTGGGAACACGGCCAGGGATGGTTGTAATAATGAGTGATAATAGGTCAGAAATAATAATTATTATTACATCAAAGCCGGGGTATATTGTTACATCTATTCTTTACAATACAATACAATACAATACAATACAATACAATACATTCTTTATTGTGCGTGACTTTATAATATTCTTTATTGTGAACGGCAGAACATCTCCGCTTTTGAGATGATGCCCTTTTAGGGCTGGTAGGCACGTATATGACTTAGTATACGCGATCTTTGCACACAAAAGGATGGACAGGAACATAACTTGAGGAATAAAAAAAATTATTTTATACAAAATTATATGTCATGTGCACTGAGCTAAAGGTTGAGTAACGGATTACACTAAACACCTAACTAAAGTATGCATATGTCTGGACAATGAAGGAGACCATTCTACATGGCTACAGATTAATTTTCACCCCGTGGGATTCTTTAATCTTTCATCAAAATTGTTGTACACAAGACTGCTGTTGCATTCTGTTCCGAACGGAAAGCGACCACGATCAGAATACAACCCACGGCCTCGTGCGCAGCTGCGGAAGGAACTGATGAACTACTGTGGTGTTTATAGGACATGCATAGCAACGCACTATGTATTACCGGAGCTGCGTTATTTGCATACGGACAAGAGAAAAAATCTCGTTAATCCCCAGTAATTATCTTTTGAGTTTTTTTTATTCTTTTACCTAATTACTGCAAACAGCAGTTATGAGTCGCTGTGCCTTCGATACACTTAGATACTGCCGCATGATTTCGAGAAACAATGGTATTCCAATGAAATATATAGAATGCCAGTGGGCAACTCAAGAATTCTGAAAACGCCTGAGCACGACCTCTCAATCTGCGGAAGCATAGCAGTGGATGCGAGCTGTCAGCAGCACCATTAATTCTCACGCACGGCATGACAGATACGCTCATTTATGGAGCGCTCCTGGAGGAGGCGGCCTTTAATCAAGTCGCCTTTATTTGTGACGCATTTATTTTGTTTTCTCTGCCCCACAAACCCACGTATATCGAGGAAAGAACGCCCGGCGCCCTAAGAATGCCGACTCAATGAAGGCACGCTGCAGTGCACCAGCAGCAACACTGCACACAGCGTGGCTATGTAGATGAACGCTGTGACATGTGCACGAGGACGGCTACGGGAAAATCGCGAACGGAGAAATCGCTCCTCTCGGCATCCACTGCCCCGAAGTCTATGAAGTTCGGTTCCCTTATAAATGAAAAAAAGAAAATGGAATCCACCGCCTGTTCGTAGTACTTGTATTTTCTTGGCTATAACATTTAAAATAAAAATTACCCAGAACAGAAATTTTCGGACCCAATGAAGCATCAAGTATTCGACTCTTTAACTATGAATAAAATAATGTATCCCTATTCTGTAAACCTAACCTATTGGGGCTTCTAAATTGTACTTCTGTAGGTATATCAATGACGCCTTTGGCGTAGTGTCAATAATTTATGAAAACAATTTCGAAACTCAAGTATAATGAACCACTTTTGCGAATGATGTAAACTAATGCATCACTTTTTTTCCGCTGTAGGCCTTCTAAGAGATAAGCATTGCAAAATTTTTATATTTGTTCTTAGTGTGGAGTTATGAAATTGAACACTTTGTGCTTCGTTCCTTTATTTATTTTTGGTTTTTCGCCAATGTTTCTAAATGATCTGAGGCCCCAAATAAAAATTGTGCTTCCAGCAGTAGATAGAATGTAGCTTTCACTCTTGAAAGCAACAAATTTCGTTGAAGTCAACTTGCCCTTTGCAATGATGACGACATTTCGCAGGTTCACGTGTACGTGAACAGGAAATTCAGAGTTGACCCCGAGCTAAAGCTTCCTCTTAATTCTTTGTCGAAATCATTTGTTTTTCTCTTTTTTTGCGGTTGCACGACAATCATTTAAAATCGAATGTCGACCTTCCGCCACGGATGTTACGAGCGAGTATGTACGATACTACACTGATCCACAATATGTATATAAGTAGTGAACCAGCGCGGAAAATGTGCACTCTATCTGGTTACATTTGGATCAGTATATAATCCTTACCCTTATCGTTTGCAGTCTCCCAAGGAAAAACGTAGAATAAAATGAGTTACAATTGTAGTTGAGGTTTTCAATCCACACCCTGTCGTTGCAGATATACAAAAACAAAATAAAACAGAAAGAAAGAAAGAAAGAAAGAAAGAAAGAAAGAAAGAAAGAAAGAAAGAAAAGCATCTCTGTTGGCTCAGCGGCCACAGCTTTCTGCTACTGCTACTTCTCCGCTTGTATACCCGGCCCTTGTGAGCTAATTTACACGATGGCGGCATTTAAAAACGCTAGTGAACGTGCTTTAGGATTTCGCTGCACATTAAAGAATCTTGAATTATTCCAATATAATCCAAAAACTTCCACGCTAGTATCTTTCGCATGGCCAAGAGACCACTTTCGCTGAGCATGACTCCCGTGAATAAATTCACAGTGCGTCAAAACCCTTCGTGCACTGGCAGCAAATTGCCTCACAGTAAAACCAACAAACAATGAAGTCAAGGAAAGCATCGGGGAAATTAGCTATAGTTGAAATTCAACTGTAGAAAATAACAGACAAATGAAAGGCGACGAAAAGATAACTTGTCGCCGGTGGGAGCCGGACCCACAACCTCTGCATTACGCTTGCGTTGCACTAACAACAAATGCATAATGCGGAGGTTATGGGTTCGGCTTCCACCGGCGAACAAGTTGTCTTTTCGTCCACTCTCATTTCCCTTTTCTTAATTATTTTCAGCCTTACAACTACAGCTGATTTCCTCGATGCTTTCCTTGGCTTCATCGCCTGATGGCCTTATATTCATAATGAACGAAATCAAGCCCCTCGGTTCCCCTTCTTTTCTCCTTTATGTGTGTGTGTGTGTGTATATATATATATATATATATATATATACTTATTTATCGCCCGGTTTGCCAAGCACCATATTATGGGTAAATAAATGCGTAATGACAGGCGTCCATCATGAAGAATGTGGAGCTGTGGAACATGTCGTCAATAATTAAGTGGTCGTAATCTGCAGGGTAGTCTGTTAGTATCCTGGAATTTCTAAGCTCCTTCCTCCCTTTTGTGGCCTTTGTCCCTGGACACAACCACAGCGAATGTAGAGCATCCGCTACAGACGCGGGGGCAGAGAACTTCGGGTCACTTCATGGGACCTTCCGGTGCCGGTTTCCTGGCCCTGGTTACGTAAGGGGTAAATACCCCTCCAGTTCTAAGTCATTGAAGAGAGCCTTCCCGGACCCGAGTTAGATTAAGAGAAACGGCGTTGACACACGGGAGGGTCACAGCACGTGTACCTATCTCGTCTGAGAAAACATTTCCGGATTTCGGAGATGGAGCGGGGCTAGGAGTGAAAGCTGGGCTGTCATGTGAAGGAGTGCCGGCGATCGTGTCAGTTGTAATATTAAAGTGATTGTGACTGCGCGCCAAATCAACTGTGGTGGTTAAATGGATGACATTGCATTTACCAGAAATCAAAATGCACAATCGACTAAGAAGAATAGTACTAGTTAACATTCTGAATAATCATTTCCAAGCGCATATTGCAATTGAGAACTGGAGCCGGTCAGTTGACCGACGGACATAGAATTAATTCTGATGCTGGGAACCACTCATGAGATGCGCTTTCCCAAACTGATCAACAGTGGTCTTGTCACAAGGGGACTTCTCTTCATCAGGGCAAACACAATTCCTCGTGTCGAAGCATTGGCTCCAATGACATAGCCTCTTCGACCAACGCTGATCCTTTAAGTCTCGATCTTCATGTGTGCCTTTGAGCTAACTGGCGTTTCCAAATTGTACAAAAAAAAAAAATGTGATTCGTGCCCCCGTTACATTTACCCTCCGCTTAGGCTCAGTGACATTGGCGTTCTGAGTCTAAGCACGATCGAGGCACCTGTAATGCGAATGGGAACGCAATGCCAAAAACACTCGTGTACTCACATTAAGGTGCAAGTCGAAATTAATCCTGAGCGCCGAGCAACGGCAGGTCTCTATCATAGCCTGCGTGTTCTGGGACGTTATGACCAATAATTTAGTTATAATTTATAGTCGTTCTAATTTTGTCTTGCCCTGCTTAAGGAGACGTCTTGTAAAAAAAAATATAAGCTAAGAACAGCCTATTTAATGTCAAGTCTGATGGCGCTAACCTTTCTCGCGAAATCTCAGGCTTGAATTCGTAAATCTCAATATGCATCCTAAGTGGATAAGTTGAAAAAAAGTTTCTCAGTAAATATTTTGTCAATATACAATCATGCATCTCAATTGCCCAGTAATAGCCGACTTCCCGATTAATCCATCTGAAGGTCATCGCTGGATACATTTACTATAATCATAAGAAATCTATCACAATAGAGATGCTCGTTGACTGGCTATGCTGTTGCATATAAGTGCATTTTTCCTGTCCACCTCCCCCACTTCTTTTTTGCCAACCAACCAAGCAGCGGGTAGGATCAAATGCAGCGTCTTAAGTCACTGGCACAAGTAGTCGCATATATAACGAGAAATCTACAATCCTAATGCGAGCTAGATCTCCACTGATGATGAGTGGCGAGTCTGTTGATGATGCAGCATCTCCGGCTTAGCGGCTATGCACAGGCAGAGCGGACTGAGGCTCTTCTCCTATACGAGACGGCCATCGTGACGAATATCTTATGGATTCAAGCGGGTCATCAAAGCAACCTTTTATCCCCGATGATCTGGAGAGGGTCCGCTAGGCGAGCACCCGTACGTCTTCCTTGCGCACCGAGGCTTCGCGAGTGAAGCTGGCTTCTTCCTCTGTCGCCCATTGCTAGCCGACTTCCACATTACGCTCTGCTTTGATTCATGATTGTGTCGTTTCTGCTTCCATTATTGAAGTAAAAAAATTATAATGGAGGAGTAACTTTTAACCGAAGGTCGTCATAAAAAGCTAGTCATATTGAACTACATATGGGCCGCGTTGTTTGTTGTCGCAAGAATAGTTGGCGATTAATAAGTACGTTAGTAAGACAGAACAGTATTTACTAATGGTGGGTCTCTTAAATTCTAATACGAGGTGCGCTCTACAGCCTGCTGACTATGGGACCTCCCTTTGTATGCATGTAATATCCCAATTTGTAACCTTGTTATTATGCACAATAAAGAACTCTCAAAGAACAAAGAACAAGACTGCTGGGACACTGACTTTGCCGGTTGTCTCTTCATAAAACCTTATGAAGGCAAGGCTTCACTTTATCCGATCAACTGGTTCATTCGAGTGCGTTCGTGGTGTACGGCGTAGTTCCTATATCACCAGCGCAACCGCACCTAATATTACTGTTCGCGCCAGCCTCGGCTGTGCGTCCGAGACCTGCGCGAGCCGTCATGAGGGCACCTTTGAAGCCTCAGAAGGTGTTCATGTTCAACGCGGAATTCGTCACTGTCAAAACTTCCTCGGCTGTGTTAGTCATGCTGTGGACCAACAAATACACTTCTCCTTGCACTGCGCTTCCCAAAAAATTAATAAACGTAAAATTACGCGCGAAGATACATAACGCAAGGCGGCGCACGACACTAAACAAGGGTTACAGAAGCAATAATATATATATATAACGACTGAAATGTGCGAACTTAAGGTTTAGAGTAACTGAGAACGGGTACTGAAATATTCCAAGTTTGGGCAAGCTGCCAGTGTTTCTCAAGCTTCTTAAAACTGCGGTGGGAAGAAGAACGTAACAAACGAAAAAAAAGGAAAATCATAATGGAATCTAGCCACAACTACTCAATCGAAAAAAAAAAACTCAAAACAAATCTACTCTACGGAAGAGACACCAACATGATCAACCAGCAGCAGATCACTTATGTTATTTTCTTAGGAGGTATGCAGGCAAACAATCGTTGACCTTAACCACGCGGTGCGTCTTCAAGATAAAAGCCTTAAGCTGTTATCGCCACGCACTTCTGACAGTGTTTATACGGCTCATATATTCTGTTGTAAGTGCGAGTACATCCACAAGCCTATCTGAACATGTTTATGAGGAGAAAATGCACGTGTGCCCTTATAAGCCAGCTTTTAAATATGAGATCACCAACGACTGCTCATTTCTTATTCCAACTGGTTGCTCTTTCCAATTCCTCATTCCGGGCGATTTAGACTATCGCAACAGCTACCGCAGTTCTTCCCACTCATTCCATTTTTGTTTCTTTCGAATACAATCGACCTGTGTGCTCTTCCAAAACAAAACAGCGAAGCAGCGGTGCTGTTGAATTAGTAACAGAGGAAATGTTAAACTAGGTAATATAAAGAAGAAAGCCTCTCTTCGCGGCCTCACACAGATCACGAAAAGGCGTTCGATGCAGTAAAAACACAAGCAGCCATCGAGGAATTGTCGGAGTAAAGCAGTTAAGTGTGCATACGTGAATATCCTGCCTAATATCAATATCTAATGTGTATGCGTATCACAAGATATTCAAATATAATAACACTACTTGTCTATAGCCTAGCCACATTGAAATATAAGTAGAAAAATACCTAAAGTATTTAACACTATAGAACTGAACAAACGCCAGCCAATCGCGAGATTGAAGGTACTATTAGCGCAGGTGGTCGGCCAATGGCAAACGGCTCCTACGAAAGAAAAGCTGTGGGAATTGGCTGGAACTTGCAAATCTTTTCGTTCGTCAGTCTGCTTGCCATTGGCTGACCTCGTTCGCTAATTATGCGTGCAGCATCAGGATTGGATCGACTTTCCTCTTACGAACAATTATAGCATAAGAGTTTTTAGTACATACGGGACTAGGCTACTTGCACCACACTTTGTAAGCTTCCACGGGATACCAATTTTCTCTTGTAAAAATACTTCAATTCTCCCCGTTCTTGAATATGCCTCTATAATTTGTTATCTTTTACAAATGGTGTTAAAATAATTTCACGTGAACTTGCACGAAGAAAATCGGATGTTTTCACCTGCCGCAATTACTGTCGCTGTTTTTCACCGGAATGCATGCACTGTAGCCACTGAACTTCCAACCCCTGCTGTCGCATTATCACATTGAATTTCTAAAATTTCTTTATATAACATTTACCAACGTCTCTGGCTTTTGTGATTGCAGCCGTACTTGCTAATGAAAATTCGATTCACGCTATTCATGTTTTGCTCATACTAACACGTTCAAATACAGTTTTTTTTAGAGTACAATAAACCTTTGGAATTCGCTGTCCAGTATTCTTCGTTCTTTGCGCTTAAATTATTTTTTAGTTGCCATAGGTGCGTTGTTTTTTAAGTATGCAAGTGGTTTTCTTTTCTTTTTCCCCTTGCTTGCATTTGCCTTGTTCTCCTTTTGCTGACTTTACTAATATATCGACTTTTTTGTGCTCCTCCTATGCCCTGTGATAGGGCTGCGGTAAATGCGTGTCATTATAAATAAATAAATAAATAAATGAATAAATAAATAAATAAATAAATAAATATTTTCCGAGATTCTACAGCTATAGCTTAAGTCTCAACAACAAAAATTCGAAAATATTGATTCAGAGTATACTGATCCTCAGTTTTTGAGTGCATGCTTCCAAGAACCATGCAGGATCTCATATTAAAGAGGATTAGGCGTTTTGGATAGCTGCGAATACCTCACCAATCTGCAGTTTGCGGATGACATAGTTCATCACCAACGATGGAGATGACCTGCATAATGTAGCCGCAGACGGGAATCGTCAAAGTATAAGGGTAGGTTTGTAAAGTAGTTCAGTATTTTCAGTATTTTCAACGTTCAGTATTTTGGCAAGAAAACAAGACTTGATGATCTTAATCTTAATGACTTAATCTTGAAGCTGCAGATGAGTGCATTCGTGTAGGCCAAGCATTCAACAAGGGCCGTGGGTCACGACAAGGAAATCTCGAGGAAAATAACAAGTCGAAGGGCATATGGCCAGCGCTCTAAAGTCATGTGCAACAGAGTAGCGGTATCTTTGAAACGAAAAGCGGACAATCATTGCATTTTACCAATACTAACCGACAGAGCCTTAACTTCAAGGACAAAAGAGAAACTCAAGGGAAAGAAACCGCGCAATGAGCTCTGCAAATGACCGATGCAATAGCACGCGTGAATTCTTTGCGCGTGCTATGCGAATTCTGTCCATGGCAAGCCAAGGGTAAATAGAGATTGTCTTCATAAAGATGATGATGAATATGTGATTGGTAACAATTTTATTGCAGTTAGCGAAGGTGTTAAAGCACTATAAATAATTCTAATAATCTATGACGAGATCATCCAGGCCTATACTTAATTTGCGTCTAAAACAAACTATTTTCGAAGTGCGTTTACCGACTCACTGTCTGATTCCATGGTTAATGACGAGCTGCATCATTACCTTCACCTACTGCCCCAATGGATAGCGATCAAGACGAGAGGTCATACCGGAATGCGCTGAATGAATGTGACCACCACCGCCACGTTAGTCTCTGCTTTCATGAAGCCAGCGGCATGAATGTCGCGCTTTACGAAGTGTAGGGCAAAATTACAAACGTCGCTTTGGTTCATGAACCAGCCATGAGCGACGATACGTCCATTACCACAAGACCGAGAAATTAACCTATATATTAATAAGATCCCTTCACCTGACTTCTTAGCAGATGTATCACTGAACTCAAGTGCAAAGCTTACGCAGCGCCCCTCAGCTACAGAAACACGCCTGTCTTTGAGGATACGGGCTCCTAAAGACCGCCATTTCGACCAACGCGGCGCGGCCAGTGATGCGCTGTCGGGCGTTGTGCGCGCCCGACGTGTATACCGCCCACGCAAACGATGAGCCCGTACTGTATACGGCGGGGAAAGAATTACGCCATACCGCAGCATTCCAGCGTCCAGAGGTGAGCACTATTTCCATGCACGCCACCGCCCTCCTCCATCGAGATTCCTTTCCTTTATGCCCCATCTTTTTTGCCCTTTCCAGCCTCTCCCCGCCAGCAGATAAGGGGCGCGGCCATTTCGCACTTTGCCCGCCGACTCCCACTTGGTTGGCTCCTCGCCTGGGATGTATTTATGGCTGGCTCGAAATTGGCCGGATCGGTCTACCAATAACGGGCTGCGGACATCAACTTTTCATTTCCACTTGTAGGGCTCCTGGGAGCGCTAGTTTTTCTTCGAACAACGCTCAATGGCGTGCGCTCTTCTCACCGCCACGCCGCCAAAAGAAAATACAAGGCGGCAGCGCGTCCCCAAAGCGCTGCGCTCAGCGAAAAAATGCTTCTCCTCCTACACTGCCGGTAAAAGCGTTTCTTGCAGGATTTCTTTCTATTAGGTTGTTTGGGTTGTTTTCTCGATTCTCTCTTTTCTCGCTCCACTGTACGGTGAGCGACAACTTCAAGCGCAGGAATTTTATACACCCAGCGTTTGTTTAGGTTTTATTTGACTCATTCAGATGGCCCCGGATTTATGTTTCTACACGCAGTGAAATCACAACTTACGTTTCTGACTCATACGTAGAGTTACTGCATGTGTTCCTCTCACACTCAAGACGCAGTCTCTTGTCAGTCATTAGCACTTGCTGGACTTTTTCATTTTGCGAAGTCACGTACATTGACATCTTGAGTGAAGCTTTATTCATTGATTGATTGATTTGCTGGTCTTATTTTAGCAATATTTCTACTGCAAAAGGCAAAATTTCCTAGGGCGAAGAAATACTATCGCGTTGTTCCTCTGACACGGCAAGACTCTGAGAAGTACCGTAAGATTACTTGTGGTGGACGGCCACCTTCTTTTTTTTTCTTTTTTTTACTCAAATACAAATTTCAGTAACTAAAAAACTGTTATGTGGATAGTTGCTTTATCACGTGTTGCCAGCGCCTCTAGAGAAAATGAAGTTCAAGAACAGATAGCAAGATGACAAGTCAGTGAAATAACTGAAAGTTTATTTCTTGATCGCGAAGAATAAATGCCGGCTTACGAGCGATACACTGATGACACACATCAGCGAAAGGGCACTTACTGAAAAGAAAAGCAGAAATACGGCATGTTTGTGCCAGATTCCAAAAAGAGGCACAAATAGCGACCACATAACGTAACAGATGGCATGCTGACAGAATATTCTCGGTGTTTTTTGTCTCTACTGCTTCTGTAATTGTTGTCAACCAATCAGCAGTTGTACACAGTATGATAGCTTTTTCTAAGAAATGGCGCGTAGCCGCAATATACTCCAAGTATCCAGAAATTACGTTGGCTGGATTCCATAGCTCCTTTAATCTGTCAGTTACGCATCAGGGGCTAAATTCACAGAGCTAGTTTGCTAGCTTGCTTTGCCGTTGGCCGGCCGTTTTCGCTAATAATAGCCGTCTTCGTCCTGATGTCGGGTTGTCGCTTTCGCATTGTCGTTGTCCTAGCTCCTCATGCTGTATATGGTGAAGAAAACAAACTTTCGCACTTTTTCACGTGATGCGGTGTCCTTTGTGAAGTTTTTTAAAGCGCCCCTCACCAGGTCTGGCTATTTTGAGCTGACTAGTGCAGAGCATAGACTGCGCGATAACGATCGTGTCTGCAAAGTATTACATCACTACGCGCCGTGCAAAGACCTTAAATTTCAAACCGAACACCGTTTTTCCTTCTCCTCGCAGCCGCCGCGCTTCAAGCCGTAGGATGACGTACACGTGCTACAGTGCGCCTACATACGCGTGTTTGCACTGTGACGTCGCTCGTGGTGACAAGGACTACAAGAATTATTTATAGCCACATCCGTTATTTGTGCAAAATGTGGCTTGACTGTACGGATTAAAGCTTAGAGAAACAATAAAACACACAAACCGAATGTCTGCCATGTTTTTGTTTTACGTCGGACCGCAGCAAGAGAGACGTATTTCCGTTTTGTCTGCTTGTTCCCACGTCGTGCTGTCGCGCGCGCAGACACTTAAGCTATGCCATTTTCTGCCGTGTTCCAGCGGCGTGATCATGCCCTGTGATCCGCTTGTGTCTGCCTCAGTATTCGTGTAGCACTGACTTATACCGATAGTCAGGTGTCCTCGTGCACGGCGCGAAAAATTGTGCGCTGCGCGAAACGAGACAATCACAAAAGCTCGCGTGCGACGCCGTCAGCGGAAGGGCACCGCGCCGCAAAAAAAGCGAGGAGAAAAAAAAAAATTAAGGCGAGGCCCGCGACATATGCGTCACGTAATCCTCCAGGTCCGGTATGGGAGAATGCAGGGAAGGAATTTCGCTTGCGTAGGCTAGACGGGGCAAGTGGAGAGAGCGCCTCGCTTGGTAGTGGAGCTCGCCTCCAGAAATCATGGGTTCCCGGCACTGAAATATTTCTGTCTCGGCTATTAATGAGCCGATTTGAAACATTTTTGCGGCAGAACGCTCCCTAGAGGACACGTAACAACTTCCAGCGTATAACCATAATTTGCTACGGGGCCTGGTGAGGGGCCCTTTAAGCAACTTTAGATTTCATTCATAAATGAAATGGTGTTGCCTGCTTGCAACTTCTACAGTCGAACCACTTTTAACCCGATCAATCGATCACCCACTGGAGACTGAAGCCATGGTCCTATGGCTTGGAGCCCGCTTGGTCCTGAAGGAACGCACTGAAGGTCCAAGGGTAGTTGTACACGTTAACCAGTTAGTTATTGTTCAACAATTTCCCTTGCCAAATTGGGCAGCGTTTCGTGCGTCATGCAGACTGTGAGCGTGGTGGCTTCTGTGTATGCATTTAGGATCGCAAAGCAAGCAGTATCGTAGCGGACGAAGACGAGGTTATGCGTACTGTGAACAAGTTTCTTTCGAGATGATAGCCGCATTATTCGAGGAGCAACCAAGCAAAATGGCTGTGTTCGCTGTGAGATCGTTCCGCTGTCATAGCAAATCAGTTAAGAGCCGGGAAAATTGCTGAAATCTACAGAATCATCTTTTTTTCTTCTCTCTGCATTTTGTTCGCATGAATTCATGGATCACTTTCACCTCGTTCGCATGAACAGCACCGAAGTCTCAGCTCACCCAAACTTCACAGACTCTAGAATGAAACGCTTGCGCGACTGTCAATATTGCCACTATCTTTCGTGCGCGCCACGTCGCGTATGAACAAGTCACTTATAAAAGCGAGGGTCTGCAAGTTTAGCACATTCTTTCCTCGCGGCTTCTACCACTTTGAGTGACTGTTTTAAACTGCACCGCATTTGCGATCGGCACAGGTCGTAATGAAACAGGTTGTGACGTTTCTTTGCCGGAGTAAAAAAAAAAAAAGAAACAGTAGTCGTGCAGTAGCCTTCATAGTAACGTCGTCGCCATCGTCGTGTTCTTCATACTGTCGTGACGCACACGCTCACAAAATCTTTAATCTCACATGCCGCCGACAGAAGACATCGCAGGTGAAGGCGACAAAGGGACTACTTCGGTTTTTGAAAGAGATTGGATTGGACAAGCGGCTGTGAGAGTGATGTCACGTACCATGCCAGATTGATGGACTCCAACGGACGATGTGTGTGTGCTGTGCTATGTGCTCTCTCTCCCTCTCCCCTTCCCCATCTTTAATATCCCCCATCCCTCTCCCACGTGTAGGGTAGCAAACCGGTTAAGCTAAACTGGTTAACCTCCCTACCTTTCCTTCTCCACTTTTTCCTTCCTTCCTTCCTCGCGTCACCCACTGTCAGGTTTGGGGACTCGATCCCATCGCTCGTGATCCGTTGTCAAGATTGGAGTCCGGCATGAATTAGAAGTTAGCTGGCCCATGCCGTCGTCCAACTTATCCACGCTGAGGACGTTGATGAAGGGAAGGACTGCTTCTCATCGAGAACGAGGAATATGGGTTTACTTACAGTATTTATATCAGTCTAACATGACTGCTTGAGAAAGTACATCAGTCTAACATGACTGCCTGAGAGAGAGTCTCAGTCCAACATGACTGCTTAAGAAAAGTGTGTCGAGCATCCGCACAACAGCAGTTTTTAAACACTCGGTCCTCCCGCGATACAAGGTGATGCGAACGTTCGTTTAGTCATCGCAAACTAGCCGCCTCTCCGCAGGACGGTTTACACACACACATGCACACACAAACACGTGTTTACGGTCCGAAACCGACACCGCACGAATTTAATAGAACTCGGAGCCATTCCGGGTAGCGGATTGTCTTGCGTCTTGGTCGGTGCGTGGGAAGGAGCGCAAAACGGCGTTCCCGTGGCAACTCGCGCACCCGTAGCAGATCAGGTCCGCGTTGGGGAGTTTGGTAACAATAGTCGGCCCGCCGAACTCATTCCGTCACAACGGCGATGAGGCTAGAGGTTGGCGGCGGTTTTAGCACAAAGCCTGCTTCATCGAACGCATCCTAGCTGAAGCGACGGAGAGTGGAGGATGCGCGTATTGTTCCCTGACACAAAGTCGATTTAGTCACACTGTGGCTAGAGGTTGGCGGCGACGCTCTCGGAATGTTCCCGCCATAGTCGTAACTGGGTGGCAAACTTGCACTGCAGCTGGCCGTTCTTAACACCACACGCAATTGCTTGATGCACACAAAAACGTTGGCCCATCTGGTAACGCTCTACAGAACCCCTAACGCTGCCTATAAAATGTTTGAGATAACGTTGATTCCTATAGTGCGTAAGATCTGTATGATATCATATTGTTTGGTTTACACTGTTTGCTTCTTAAGCACTACAACTAACTAAATCAATAGGCAGGTATGCGCTGTTTTCTCGACATTTGTAGGGGAAGCTCGCAACCTAAACATCTAATTCAAATCAGACAAATATTGTTCCATATATCTCCCTTAATGCAGCTAAAACGTGAGAGCCGTACTGAAAGTAAGAATAAACTATTTCTTATTTGTGTTCAAGGCTGAAAGCGCACAAGAGTGGGTGTTTGGTGGTACGTGGCGCCATTTTTATTGCCCTCATGGAGGGTCATTAGGCATTAGCAGCTTAAATAATCTAGTCACCAGTGCGCTAAACCAAATAGCAGTACACAATGTCTCTCTTCGACAGTTTCTAGAGAGGTTTGCCTGGCGGCATACGTTTGCAGGATCTATTAAAGAATCCCCTTCTCTCTCTCTCTCTCTCTCTCTAAAAAATTAAATTATGGGGGTTTTACTTGTCAAAACCACAATCT
Source organism: Dermacentor andersoni (assembly GCF_023375885.2). Lineage (NCBI taxonomy): Eukaryota > Metazoa > Arthropoda > Arachnida > Ixodida > Ixodidae > Dermacentor > Dermacentor andersoni. The sequence goes on along the minus strand of NC_092814.1, from coordinate 167,893,429 downwards.
GATTATGAGGCATGCCGTATAGTGGGGGATTCCGGATTAATTTTCACTACCTGGGGTTCTTTAAGATGCACTTAAATCTTAGTACACGTGTGTTTCTGAATTTTATCCTTATCGAACCGCGACCGCCGCGGCGGGGATTTGATCCCGCGACCTTGTCTTTAGCAGCGCAACAGCAGATCCACTAAGCAACCACGACGGGTCTGACTCTATCTCAGTGAGTCAACGAGCGGTGATAGAATTTCTGGTTGTAGAGCAAATCTCAGCCGCAGCAATTCAGAAGAGGCTTCGGCTTGCGTATGGTGACGCGAGAATGAGCGCTCGAGTAGTGAGCGGAGGTGCATCAGGCGTTTTAAAGATGGCCAGACGAATGTTGATGATCATCCTCGGAGTGGTCGCTTTCTGCCAGCTATGAGGGAAACCAACAAGGATAGCGTTGAGGAAACAGGCCAGTAACAATGGAGGAAATAGCCAGAATGCTTGAAACAGCTGGGCACAGGGCAGTTCAAGAGATGATTGAAAGCTTGGGTTACCGGGAAATAAATGCTGCTGGATACATTTATACGCTGCAGAAGCACCGTGGCTCATTGCACGATAAGCGACTTGCCAGAGAAATGGGTCTTACAACACTACAGTGCGCGACCTCATATTTGTTTCTTAGCAGTGGAGGTAATTACCGAATGGATAGGGCAGTGCTTCCGCATCTGCCTCAGATGTGATGAAAAGCGAGGTCAGCGATACCACACACCAGAGGAGATCCGTGCCGCAGTCCATCACTGTCTCTGCAAAGCTGTAACGAGGTTCTATCGGAGAGGTATTTTCAAGCTTTCCAATTGGCAGGAAAAATGTATGCAGACAAATGGAGACTATATGGAAAACTGAACAATATCCTGAAAAATAAAGTGACAAATTTTCATTTCAGTAATGTAACGGAATCACTTTTTGAAAAGTTGTTGCTCAAAAATTTCAGTTTGACCCTCAAATATCTTCTCATTTGAATTCCCCAGACAGAGGGTAGCCGCTTTTTGGCACGCTCATAACCATAACAACGCTTATGATACTTGTGACGTTTGCAAGAAAGGACGATTACTATGCTATGCATTAGTTCGCAACCGATTCACTACTTGCACTCACACACTTGTTCGCAGAGAACCACCAAGTGTGCATTACCACAAAAAACAAAGCAGTAAAAGTAGTTGTTGCTCATTAGAAAGTATGCTTTGCCTACTGGGGGCAACTGTTTAATCAATTTAAATTTTGGTATATTGGTGCATTCGATTGATTCCGAATCATTATTGACCCAATATAATGGAAATTATCACTGCGTATTTGTTCCACTTTTGACCACTTCGGCAAATTACGCCTGGGCACTATAATAAGAAAGAAAAATAAAAGGGTGGTTGTGGGCGGGGGGGGGGGGGGATGGGGGGGACATAGAGCAAACTTAATGTGTGCAGTAAAGAAAGCTGCTCAGCCAGGTGTGTTAGTGACACACCTTAACAGGTTCCTTGTTCACTTTTCTGCGTGTCCTTTTTGCGAGAAGGTTGTCATTTAGCAAGAATGTTTACACATCCGCTTCATTGACTCACGATCGATTTCGCTCTCAACTGCCACAGCAATGAGCGGGCTTCATCGCAATTTATTAGCCTTCGCGACCGAACCAAACTACGGAGAGGAGCGCCGCTCTGAATATGGGATGCGAGCCTCCGAAAGCCTTTTGAGCCTGAAACCAGCGCAGGAGCGGGCGGTGGCGGCAGACGCGCGAATGCGCACTGCCGGTGCGTCGCATCAAAAGACTCGCGGGCCGTAACGCCCTCTTAAATATCAAATGAGGTCACTGCGTGTGGTCAACAGATCCCGGTGGGATATTCGGCGTCGGGCCCCATCACCAGCGGCCAAACAAAGCCACCGGCAGCTGAGAAACCGGCGGCGTCCGAAGAGGTTATCGTTTGGACGCCGCCGTGGCTTTATGACCTGGAGGGGGCATCGCCGCGGAACAGTCTACACTCCTGAGTCACGTCCTGCAGCCAGTCATCACGAAGCGCGGCCCTCTTACGGCGGATGAGCATCCCTGAATCCGGCTACTTGCAGGATGGCTTCAAAGCCGACGGCAGGGAAACAGAAACTCGGATCGGCCGTATACCTTCCCTTTGTTGTTTGCCAATGCTCAGTGTGAGGACACAGTCCATTGTGCCGGGCTTGATTTGGTCTAGGGGCAGGCTTCGCTGCCTGAGGCCGGCAAGGCTGCTGCCGTTCGAAGTGCCTGCTTTTTCCAGAAGCGATAGCGGCAGCGGAACAGAGCGAGATGAAAAAAAATGATAGGGAAGGGCGAGAAACGATAAAGGGAGATGCCACTCTGTTTTTTTAGCTGGTTTATTTTTTACGAAAGACTCAGGCTCCAAAGATCGCTACGCACATTGGGTCACGCTTCGACGTGTCCGTAAATATGCTGTTCGTCCTTCGTGGTACGTATACGTTTCACTGTGCGGATAAATCTTTCATCGGCTGTTCTCCGAAGAGAATTTCAATTCAGAAGTCCGGGGCGAATTGGCACACAATTGCAACGTTATTGAAAGACTTGAAGCAAACTGAGACATCTGTTCGGAATAATACTGTTGTCACAGCAACTGCGTTGTAAGCATGCTATACAATATTTCGACCCCCTATACAATACGCTCCTCGCTTGACTTTTGAGTTAAGATGGCCGGACAGTCACTGAAAAGCTATCGCTCATTCGTAGCACATGCCAAAAACACGTGGGTAAGGATCGGCTGTGAGAGCAGGAGTTATGTACGATAAAGCAAATACATTGATTTCCTCACGTTGCCTCGACCATGCTATGAATATAGAATTATCAGTTTCACACGAGTTGTAAGTAGTATAATTTACCTAGACGCCCCTTCCACAATGCTACTGTAATTGTATTAACAAAAACTACCGGACCATTGTTTTTAATCAAGTTCATCTTCTTCTTCATGTGGAAGACTACTAGTTAAAGCCCAAAATTTTATCTGCGCCCACAAGATAGCAGCGAACTGTTTCATCATGTTCAAGACTATTTGTTCGCACATTAAAATTGAAAACAAAAGCGCTGGCAAACCACCTCATTGGCTGCAATTGGAACCAATGCCATATTCACGCTTTCGTCATGTGCACAGAAACATACAGCCATAACCATCATCGCCCTCCAAGCAACTGTAATTTTCGCATTTTCGTGCTGTATTTACAACCTGCGGAAGATCAGCAAAAGTAGTACCTTCCTACAGATACCGGAATAATTTCTTTTAGAAAACGTAAAGAACAAGAGCGAAATAGCGAAAACTTTGCTTTAACCAATGAAGACACATTAGGAAAACGAGCTGCTCAGCAAACGCACTCGCGCTGAACAAACGTGCAGTGGTTTAGAGTGGTGGTATAGTACTAACGAAGTTAGCAAACTAAGTTATGCGCGGTGGGCGCTCGAACAGCCAAGAAAGGAAACAGATTTCAGTGAAACAACTTCGAAATAAAATACGTTTTCGCCACACGCTGAAAGAGAGATTATTCTGTGAAAATGCAGGACATGCGACTCGGAATTCAGGTTGAACCGTCGGAAAGGAGAATAAATCTGTGTTTTCTAGATTTGCTCTCGTTTTGAATCGACGCATACGATTAATTATACAAGCTGTTTACGATTGGTTCTACGACGTAAAGCAAACTTTCTAATGCATTGAACATAGAATTACCTCCACTTCAGAGCATGGCGGAACATTTCTGTGTTTGCTGCACAAATATCCCGCACAAGTATCGGCACTAAGCACTGCAATGAATGAAACGCCGCCATAATTTAGCGAACGTTTCCATGCGCGGCTGAGATATGTTCAGTGCTTCAAACACCACATTGTGTTTTGCAAGGACCAAGTATATTTTTCCCATAAACTAATCTCCTGTATATGTGCGACTGAAAGTTATTGAAAAGGCAGTGCGTGTCTAGAATTACTGTCGTAAGGAAAGCTCGAAATCTCATACACAATGATAATAAAGAAAAGCGAGAGGCTCCATTTTTTTGTGGTTCTCAACCATATGAAGCCGACAGGCAATGAAGCCAACGAAAGCTTAGCAACAACTTAAAATATTGAATTCCGTGGTTTCACGCGCCAATACGATGATATGATTATGAGGCGCGCCGTAGTGGGGCCCTTCGTACTAAATTTCACCACCTGATGTTCTGTAACGTGCACCCAACGCATCGTACAAGGGTATTTTTGCATTTCGTCTCCATCGAAATGCGGCCACCGCGGTCGGGATTTGATCCTGCGCTCTAGTTCTTAGCAGCGCAACGCCAAAGCCACTACACCGCCATGGTAAGTTAGGGGCAATTAATTGTGGTTTTTAATTGAAGTGTAAAAATGATACAAGGGGAAGTGAAAGTGGACGAAAAGGATACTTGACGCCCGTGAGAGATGAACCCACGCCTTTCGATGCTCTACGAACTGAGCTTCCATGAAACTAAAACGAGCGTCCATTTTCTCGCGTAAAACGCGAGAAACCTAGGACTGAGGCCAAAGAGAGCATTATTATGCTTTCCTTGGCCTTATTGTATTTTCGGTTCAGATGGTTACACATATTTATTACTGTAGTTTGAATACCAATTTCTACAGTGTTAATGTCAGGAAAGGTGTCTACGCCTCATCACAAAGTCGCTCATGGCGCTTGTCATTCCAGTAACTGCAAGTCGCAATGACTGCTTTTGTGTTCGTCTTCTCAAGCAAAGCGAACACACTCTCGTGCCTAGAAGGCACCGCAACGCACTCTCACTGCACAGTGGCACTGAAGAGCAATAGAAGAGAGTGGATTAAAAAGCTTTCTCCATTTGTGTAGGTAAAATCAACAGCGCTGACAAAAGTTTTGTATGCCCGATGCAAATGGGGGAATAATGAAGCGTTTGATAAAAATAAAGAAGAGATGTGGTGCATGCCTGAGTCAATGAAAAAACTAAGAATAAAGTAGTAAGAAAGCACAATCCATCACTGGACTATTGCTCACTTTCGGCCGTATGGGGGGCAAGGAAACTTATCCATTTTAAACATATCCATTATCGCTTTCAACAAATAAAGAACGTAATTACCTTGACAGACGGTCAGACTGATACTGTGTTGTTCTGCACGTCCCAAATGGTGCTGCGAATGCGCTGATTTTTTTATGTTGAAGATCCATCAAAAAATACAGTTGCATAGTTGCAATCCCAACGCGCTTCCCGTCCACCTCTTCCCTCGTGTAAGCGTCCCCCCCCCGTCCCCCCCCGTTCGCTGGTTTCCTTTTCATTCACACGCCTAAAATTCATTTGCACAACAATGCGTTGTTTCGGAGCTTTTGATGAACGAAGTTATTCTTTGACGAAATATTGTATTTATTTCTGTTTTCAGCAAGCTCTTTGCTACATTAAAACAGATTTTTTTCTTTCCTATCACAAATATACAACAAATTTTTCTGTAATTTTTACAAAATGAATGCTTCCTTGAAACTTTATGCAGAAGTATTGCAGCCACGTCTACATCCTGAAAAAACGTCATCAACGCTCACACACTCGGGCATTGCGCCTATTACTGTCTTTGCTTAATTGTTTGCGATTTGCGCTGCGTGCTTATACGACCTAAGCAGAGGCCTCGTCTAAGCTAGCCAACGTACTGGCGACGCCTGCGGCGCATCGAACGATTGCCAAAGAGAAAACTAATCTGCGTGTTTGCAGAACTGCGACTGTGGTTCTTAAATAAAATGAAATCATTTTGCCCACCAATAAGCTACTGAGAAAATACAAAGTAGGAAAAGAATAAAAGCGGCGTTCGCGGAGAGAAATCTCGGACATGCGCAATCCGAAGTGGGCGATTGCACTCAACAACAAATCACCCCTTGAAAGCCCTAGGTCCCCCGATGCCGCCGGAAAGTGAAACACATACGGATGTACGAGGGAATGACTGTCGTCTTTCAATTTACATTCGCCAAGCCAGGCTTTCATTTGGCTCCGTTTCTTATCTTGGTTTTTTTTTTTCTTCTGGCGACCTATGAATGGTCCACCGCATGGCCAATATGTTTCAATTCGCCACTCTTCCTGCTTCTTCCCGCAGTGCGCTGCTTGCGGAAGAAAATCGGTATTGCTAGTCATAAATCTCGGCCAAGTGGACAAGAAGAGGTCCGACGCTTTAGGCTCAGCCTCGTCCGTTCACTCTCTCTCTCTCACTCTTTCGCTATGATTTCTCCTTCCCTTTTTCACGGCGGTGCGTCATTTTATTTCCACCTCTTCTTTACGCGTACTCGAGAGCGCCCACAACGCACCAGCAGATCGGGAAGAGTCATGTGCTCAATCCCTGGAAAACGAAACTTTCTGACATTGCGTCGCCAGCAACGTCATGAACGGTTGCGTATGGTGAAGTGGAACGGCGATCGTTTGCGATGAGTCTCCTCACTTTGCTTCCTTCCTGTACACAGACACAAACACAGACACACACGAAAAAGAAAAGCAAGGACCGGGATTTAAAGTTTCATACACGATATTTATTGTAAAACTTTGGTTCTTATACTAGGGAACCTAGATGTTTTCTGCAGTATAGCATCACTTGAATCGCCTCTTTCTTGCGAGCGCCGACCACGTAAACAGCGGCACCAATAAAACTGAGGCATGCTTATTGTAATGTGGAGGTTCGTAGAATGCTGAGTAAAAAAAGGCAATCCCTTCGTTTTCAAGCCTGCATGAGACATCACAGTAGGCTCAATTGTGTGTGGAACGTTTCCCAATGGGGATACCAATACTCGTCTAAAGAGAGCCGCGCGTTTCTTATACGTTTCGAACGCGCATTCGTATACCCGTTCGAAACTTTCTCCATGACGACGAGGAGGTTAACCAAAAAGGTAAGGAGGTTAACCAGGTTGCTTCTGGTTCGTTATGCTATACACTGGGGAAAGGGAAAGAAAGGAAAGAGAAGCGAAAAGGGAGAAGAGCTGATGCTTGCGCACGCTTCACGTTCGAGGGTGGGCCCTACAGCGTAGTCGTCTTAAAGAATGCGTAGCAGTGCTCTAGGAGGTTTTTGTGAGGATAACCGTGATTGGAGTCGGGGGTCCTCTTCTTTCAGTGGTCCGTAGTCCAATCGGCTTAAGGTGGCACGTAAAGAATTTCTTTGATACACGAAAAAACGAACGATTGCACAGGATATGTTTATTGGTTTCGTTCGAAAATAGAGGGCACGGACTATTCCCTTCTGTCTCCGATGATGAATTTTAGCAGGTGCACTACTGAAGTCAGTTTTTTTTCCTCGAGTCGGGAATATCAGCTAGGACACCAGGAAAGGCAGCGGTCAAGGATGACGTCCAGGATTTGGAGTGTCTATATAACACTTCGTTCATCCATTGACGGGCATGGAATAGGGTGGTATTTGTTTCAAGACCTCCGCCCCTGAAAAAATTTCATGGAGTCTACTGTATTGGAGTTTTCATACTCCCGAATTTCCGCGAACTTTACCGGACTGTTGCGATCAAGAGTTTCTTAAACGATAAAAACAGGATTAACACGTTACCGATTCTGATGTGGCGTAAATTTATGTTATCTTTTTTTAAATATAAAGATATGGCAAAAGCAGGTTGCTTAAAATCACTTTCTGTTTTCAACAGCGCAAAGGACAAGGACCAGACGAGTGCACATACACAGCGCTGATTCCTTTGCGCTGTTGAAAAAAGAAAATCACACCAACTTGCCCAAGCTTCAACGGTATCTAAAATAACTTATTTCCCAACTTGTAAGCTAGGAAGAGGATTCCTTGTATTTTGCCCGACTAGAATGCTCAAACTCCGTGACAATTTCAGCTTTGGCATGTTATCACTGGTGGCAGGCACACATAGTTATGTTTGCTGAAAATAAGGAGGGGAAATGTAGCAGTAGATGTGAGGAAACCATATATAAGGTATTACTGAGCACTGAATAAGAAATACGCGCCTCGAATACACGCGTCTTTATGTCATTCACCTAGATTTTTCTTCATTTACTGCAAAGTCGGCTGACTTTCCGAAAAATGTAAATATTATCTTGAAGTGCAGTACACAATCCGTTTATCTAATCGGAACTATACCATTGTTCTACAGCTTATGTGTAGTTTTTTTTTTTAATTGCGTGGACTAGCGCAAGAAAGCTGAATGCGCAAACTAGAACTGTCAATGCTGCTCTGTAGCCAAGTCATCTTCTTACGGCCTTCCAGCATTCACTAACTATACACATGCCCATCGCAGCAGCCCCTATCATTCCACCTACACTCGAAACGCATGTGATCTGCTTTGGCGACATTTGACAAAAGATGCTTGCCCCCCCCCTCCTCCCCCCCCAAGAACAGTCACCGCAGTCTACATTACCCAATTTTCCCATAATAATACAGATGGAGAAGAAATTCCCTCGACACTTTTTATTGGCTTGAGTAGACGTATAGCAACTTCCTAAAGCAACTATTTTTCGTCAGCGAATTACTCGATAGGCTTCTGGCTTTTCTGTAGACCTGACTCATGTACATTCACTCTTTTGCGTTTATTGCTCCTAAATATGTGGTAAAAACACAAAAAATTCTTTTGGCAACTTAGAACCAAGTTCCGTGAGTTGAGAGGCTACTCCCAGGTGCCTGTAGTCAGTTGTATGTGCTACACGGTGCCTAAAGGTTACACGGTGCATCAAGTAAACATACGAAATTTCGTGTAAAAGCGATTTATAAAGGAAAGAAATAAATGTACTCGAGCGCGCCCTACTGCTGCCTACCATGTTTTATGAAGACTATGTCACCAACCTTATACAAAGAGCGAACCATGCATGAACAAGTGAAGGTCCTGCTCCGCTAGAAACGGCGCAGAGGCCTGGCCTGTGGACGTCAGCTTCCCCGAAATACGGGCCGAGCAATAAGTTTTGCATTTCGCTTCGTTTTTCTTGTGTAGATGCAGCCGTGCATCGACGTTCATGACTGCCTGAGCTCCGGGGAAAAACTAGAAATCAAGAAAAGGTCGTCGAGCGGTGCACGAGGTACGAGATAAGACGATTAGAAGTACGGAGGAAAGAAGTGCGTATTACAGGCTGCCGTAAAATTTCGCGCTCCTCTTCGCAGGCAAGGGCTAAAAGGGTGGCGACACACGCAGGCTTCTGGGAGAAAGGAAAAAAAAAAGAACTGTGAGTAGCCGCCGACAGGCTACGCGGTTCAGTCGCGTTCGACACGCGCCGGATAATTAGCGTTCCGTCACGAATTACCATTCCTAATGAGTCTGTCAGGTTTCGCCCAGTCTGAGTGGCTTCGAACCCCCGAGTGTACGCCATACGCGTAGTCAATTAGCATTTGCACTAGTCAGTGCTCTTACAATGAAGCTGCGCGATTATTTCTTTTTTCTTCTTCCAATCCTGCTACTGTCACTGGTCCAGGGGCTTAGCGATGCTGTTTAGTATTTATTCTTTATTTCCTACGTTATTCGCTTCATCTTCATCATTTCGCGCTCTTCTGTCCAGCCGGTCTTGATAACTGCTGAACCAAATTCGTCGGAAAGCCCTGCCGCGGGTGCTCTGCAAACGAAATTCTCGCAAGCAGTCACAAGGCACAACAACAAAAAAAAAAAAATGAAGGAGAGTGAGTGCTGATTTAATGCATGGCATCCCACGCAATTCATTAGATGCTTTCACGTCTCGCATAAGCGCCGAGACTTGTTTATCGCAGATTGCTCGCGTTACATTGTTGAGCGTATAGCGCACAGATGCAATCGTTGGGCCGCTGGTTTTCGCGCTGTTGCACGCGTGAAACTCTTCACAATACCCTACCCCTCTTAATTTTATTTCTTCAGGAAATCGGGTCTCTGACAACTTCATGCTTAGCCACTTCGCCACTTTTTGTCTCCAGAAGCAACTGAGTCTTAAACGCTCACTCAGTATGGAAAAGAAGAATATGACACCGTCAGAAATCATATTATCTTGGCGCCACATTTACAGAATGTGACTGCACGCTCTAGGCTTAAACCGTAAACAAAGCGAAATATGTGTTACCTTTAGATATATCGTGTAGCTCGATATGAAACGACATGCAGCAAGACAGCTGGTACTCCATTGCGTAGTATTGTTCTACGTGAACGAGAACGACGTGTCAGTCGACGTTCTCGCCCCTTGTCGCGATAAATTACATAATGACATTACAAGTTGTCTTGTACACAGTTAAGAAGAAAAAAATGAAGGAAACATAATCACGACTATTATTCTGCAATTCACGTGCAATTAACTCGGGCAGTGAATTTTTTATTTGCTGCATGATGAAATATTTGAATTAGTTCTCGCTGCAGTCTAATAATAATTTCACTCGAACAACTGAGACTCTTTATAGGCATAAGGAGTGTGTCGTCACTTAAATGTAGTGAAGCTTAGAAAAACTACCAACCCAACCTTCATCTATAAATAAATAAGAATGTTAAAGAATTGACCTATTAGCTTGCTTTCAGTATTGTACGAAATATTCGATAAGGTAGTCTCGAATAGAACAATTGGTCAAAAAATTTTCGGGCCACCCCCACTTCGCCTGTACGTCAAAAGACGTCACGAAAACCTGCGATAGCTCCCCATCTGATATAACGTGTACACACTGATTATGTATGACCGGACCGAACAAAAGAAAAATAGTTATTTTTGATTCGACGCCTTTTTGCCATTAACCCTCTGCTATTGGTCAAAAGTTTTCAGGCTGCCCCCACTTCACCTGCCTTTCACGCAACGTCACAAAGCCGCAAAAACTCGCCGCGTCAAAGTGACGTGTACGCTTTAAAAATTCATTAATATGCCGAACAAAACTGTACTTTCTTCCTGAATAGCCTCAGGCTGCCCCATTCTGAAAGGAATGAAAGATGGCTGTCGCCGATCGCTCAGGTACTGGCTACTCGCCCCTGTCGAGAGTATGGGTTTATTTGTGCATAATTTAACTTTTTGCGTGGCCATGTAATGCTGTCGGGCGCTTTCAGCACGTTTACGACGTCGCTCTGCCAACTCTTCTTTGCTGAGGATTCGTTTTTGCGGCAATATTGACGTTCCGTTGCACGCCGCCGCGATTTTCGACCAGCCACCTCAAGCTATGTAAGGGGAAGCGGGCCAATCGCAGACGCCGGTACCATGCTCTTCATCCGGTTATATATCTTGAGCACGCTGGCTCGGCCCCATCGAATCGTTCTCCACTTGAGCGTGCTCCTCGCCTCGTGTCGACCATTTCGATAAGAAAACCTACTCAATGTATGCAATACTATTCGTTTTGAAAGCAAAAAAAAAAAGTAACCTCCTTTAAATGAGGAGTGAATTTGACTGCGCTTTTTCAAACAACGCTGCGGGTTACCTCCCGATGCTTGCATCGCTGGTTACGTAAATATGACGTCAGGGGATTAAAAGAAAAACAGATCGGAATAGTTTTACGTCATAGGGCCCCACACTGCAGAGTATAAATAGCCCCTACAAGTGCCTCCATAGATTATGCAATGAAATTCTGTTCAATAGATTTACCAGCAGTCACGTTTGGTACTACACGTATAGTAAAGGAGCAGATGAAGCTTACACCAATCTCTAAGGTAATATGCATATAAATTCCACATTTACCACAAGTTTTAACTAAAATGTGGAAAACTAATGCTTCAGTACAATGCCAAGTAAGAAGGCTCAATAACTTCTTTTTTATTGACTGCATGCTTGAAGGCAGTATTGAAGATGCTAGAATATGATAAGGTGCAAGGGTTGATGGGCAGTAACTCCTCAACATGCGCTTTGAAGATGAACTGTCTATCAGCAACGCTGGATATGAATTACAACAAGCTACTAAAGAGCTAAGCCGGCAAAATCAAAAGGTTTGCCTGAAAAATAAGATGGAAAGAAGTAAAAATGTGCAGAAATGTCCAATAGCTTGAAAAAGGAAGAGGATTTCCTCATTGGTAGGTAGCCTATAGTAGCTATGCAAGATTAAATTTGTCTAGGTGAATAGTCAGAGGGGACCTTGTTCATGGGAACGAATTTCCAGACGAATAAATATGGGCTGGGGCCAGTATGGCGGGCAGCATAATATTGTGACTGGTAGGTAAGCGATTATTCTCGAAATGAAAGTTGTTCAATCATTCAATCCTACAGCGGTAATAACCTATAGGTACATGCAGTATAATACAGCTTGAGAAAAAGCTGTGATCGGGCAGTGAGCAATGAAGTGGAAGACGATAAGCGGGACGTTATTAGGCAGAAAGATGGCACTGTGGATTAGACAGTCAGACGCATGTAACTGATATTCTTGCAGATTACGTTGTGCGCGTCATGCAAGGCGTTGCAGAAATAAAAAATTAAATTATGGGGCTTTACGTGCCAAAACCACTTTCTGATTATGAGGCACGCAGTAGTAGGGGACTCCAGAAATTTGGACCACCTGGGGTTCTTTAACGTGCATCTAGATCTAACTACGCGGGTGTTTTCGAATTTCACACCCATCAAAATGAGGCCGCCGTGGCCGGAATTCGTTCCCGCGACTCTTGCTTAGCAAACCAACACCATAGCCACTAAGCAATCATGGCGGGTCGTAGCACAAGTAACCCGTGCAGTATAGTAGAGTAACCTAATAGGTCTCAGGGAAAAGGAACCGCAGTTGAGGACGGCAGATAACTAGGTGGTGTAGTGAGCTTAGGAAATATGCCGGCAAATTAGAGTCCGCTGACTCAACACGCTCGAACTTGGAGATTGCTTGTAGAGGTGTTAGTTGTGCAGTGTATACAAATTAGGGTGATATTTATGATGATGTGGCACACAGAAAAGGAGCACGATTTCATAATTACTGTGAGGCGACTTCTTTCTCGATAGGAATAAACTTTATTTGTCCAACGGTGATTGATGTTGGTGCCCGGGGCTGGGCTGCCCTTCTTTCTGAGAGATGTGATTCAGTGTCTGGTTAGATCGAGGTGGGAAAGAGGAAAATGAGAGAGGTAGCTGGAGTGTCATCCGCTCACGGAGCAGGATCCGGTTGGCTAGCCTTTACAGCGTTAGCGGGGAGAAAAGGCCGATACGTAAGAGAAGCGACGACAAGAAAATAATTGTGAGTTCATAAATAAAATGAGAACGTCATAAACTTATCACGAGGAGTCCCGAGCGTAAAGTTTCTTACAATAATTACTAGAGGGAACTCTGGCGCAGCGATCGTTCAGCTACCGTGGGAATGATGATTAGTTAATGGATTTGTCTGAAATTCGTGCTTATAGGGCTTCTGACTGTCTTGTGGCTTTGCTTACCATTTACTACCTTTGCTTACCATTTATTTAGCGGCTTCCCGTTGCTTTCGCGCACATTCGCGCTGTTTTTCACGTCGGCGCTCTTTGAGGGCACGTTCTCCTTCTTCAGAGCGAACTACGCGAACTACGGCACCAAGGCTGGGCATTGCGAAATTGATGCTATCATCTGCATGACCTGCGAGAAACAACACTCTAAGATAAACAAATGCTATTAGAATGAAAGACAAGATCACTGGCAATGAGCCTCGTTTTGGTTTGCACGAGAAAAGCAAAAAATATGGACTTTGCACTGCTTACTGAAAAAGAAGCAAGCTTCCTTCCAGATGTTGCAGTCATGCATTAAGATTGTCACTGTTACGTTTTGCCTACGACGCGCGGTATAGCCGGCGCGGATGCAACGGACGCCGGGGCTTCGTTCAAAGCGGCGGACATTTTGACCCGTTCAGCGCTGCCGCAACGCCTCCCCGCCAAGCGCGTCCAGGCATGTTTCAATGCCACGTGTCTTCGTGTGCGCGCGCGTGTGTGTGTGTGTGCATGTTGGTGCCCACGCTTGTCAAAGCGCGGCAGCCGGGGAGAGGAGCTCCCCCAACTGTGAAGCGAGGAGGTCTGACCGGCGCCGGCCCGGCGGATGCGTCACCTACTCGTCTCAACGTGCCCGAGCGGCGCCGTCACGTGCGCCTCTATCGAGGCGTTCCTCCTTGCCCTCGACTCCGAGAGTATAAAAGCAGCTGCCCCGGACGCCGAGAGAGGCTCCGATTTCTTCCGTCGAGTAACGTGCTCTCCCGTCTCTCCACTTCGGTCGACCTGACCGGCCGCTCTTTTGCAATGCTAGAATAAACAAGTTGTTCTGTTAGCAGTCGACTCATCCTTTGCCAGCACCTTCGGATGCTTCCAGTTGTGCCCCAGGCCGCCAGGCCAACGCTACCCTTGGGGGCTTGCGACCCATATGCAACAACTGTCTGCCAGCGGTGAGATCGCGACAACGGAGGCCAGCAGCGAAGATATGCGGTTGACTGTATGCTGAGCAGCACAACGACCATCCGGGAGCAGTGCAACGAGCCCTGTGTGATGACTGGTTGCCTGCAGCGGAACGACTGCGCTGAATCCTTGGCTGCGAGGTTTGGTGAGTGCGGGACTTTCTTCTTCTAAGTTTTGCCAGGCTTTTGTTAGTGTCAGAAACAGAGCTGGTAATTGTGGTTGTCGTTGCTGCCGGGTTAGTTTGCGGCAAGACAATAGTAGGCAGTAGAGAAAGCAGCATTCAGAGCAGCCATGGATTTGAAGTCGTTGCGCAAACCGAAATTGCTGGAGCTTGCAAGAGAGATGGGTCTGGATGTCTCAGACAAACTCAGAAAACCAGAACTGCTAAGGGCTATTCTTGAGTTAGAAGCTGAGGATGACGAGCTGTCGGAATGCCTTGAGACCATTGAAGAGAGGGCAAAAAGACAGGAGCGCGAACTTAGAGCAAAAAGACAGGAGCGCGAACTTAAAGAACAGAAAGAGCGAGAGCAACAAGAGAAAGAAAAAGAGCGCGACCGTCAACACGCTTTGGAAATGAAGCGTCTCGAGGTAGAGATGGAACGCGCTCGTAATGGAAGTCAGGCACACGGTGCAGGAGAACGGGTATTGTTCAAAATGACTGACCTGATGCGGCCGTTTAAGCTTGGAGAGGACATTGGTTTGTTTCTGGTTAACTTTGAGCGAACGTGCGAGAAGCAGGGGTTCTCTCGGGAAACATAGCCACAGCGCATGCTCACTTTGTTACCCGGCGAGGCGGCCGACGTAGTCGCTCGCTTGAAGAGAGAGGAGGCAGAGGATTTCGACAAAGTGAAATCGAGTCTGCTAAAAAAGTACAGGCTGTCAGCGGAGGCGTTCCGTCGGAAGTTTCGGGAAAATGAGAAAGGCAGAAGTGAGTCATATACAGAGTTTGCCTACAGGCTTATGTCAAACATGCAGGAGTGGCTCAAAGAAGAGAAAGCGTTTGGTGACCACGAGGAAGTTCTGCAGTGTTTCGGGCTGGAACAGTTTTATGGTCTGTTACCTGAAAACGTGCGGTACTGGGTCTTGGATAGGCCAGACGTTAGTACGGTGGCTAAAGCCGCCGAGCTAGCCGAGGAGTTTGTGACGCGTCGGGCTCGCGGAGCTAAGGACGGTCAAAAGGGTGAATTTGGCTCCAAGTTTGAGAGGCCGAAGTTCACACCCATGAGAGCAAAGGGGAACACACGTAGTGCGGATGCGAGTGAAAGCAGTCCGACTGAACCTAAGGAGACGGCGGTAGCAGAAGCCGAACGCAGAAAGCGGTTCGAGACGAGGCAAGCGCGTGTGTGTTATACGTGCCAGAAGCCGGGTCACTTTTCGGCGCAGTGTCCAGAAACAAAAACAAAAGTCGTGTTTTTGTCATTATGCAGCACTGACGAGAACATGAAGCTTCTCGAGCCTTACATGCGAGACCTCCTCGTGAACGGGAAAGAGTGCTGAGTGCTTCGCGATTCCGCAGCTACAATGGATGTAGTTCACCCCTCTTACGTAGAACCCGATATGTTCACGGGCGAGTGCGCATGGATCAAGCAAGCCGTGGAAGCTCATAGCGTGTGTCTGCCCGTAGCAAAAGTGCTTATTGAAGGACCTTTCGGAGCGCTTGAGACGGAGGCCGCAGTGTCATCTATGCTGCCCCCCCCAGTACCCGTACCTATTTTCGAACAGGTCCGATCACCTCCTGCGCGAGAAGGGGCTTTTGTTTGGTGAGGCTAGCGTTCAGGCCTTAACCAGATCGAAGGTTCGGGAGCTCGCTGCAAAGGCGGTAGTTGCGGGGCCGACGTTGTCGAACAATGAGAAAGGGTCAGAGGCGCAGCAAGCTGATATTCAGAGCACGTCCGAACTGAATAAAATTAAGCCTGTAGCGTTGAAGGCACCAGATACTGGAGAGGAAATGCCCGACACGGGAAAGTTAGAAGAGCTATCTGCAGATTTGCTCATCGCGCCTACGTCAGACGGACTTAATAGGTTGCTAAAAGTCAGCCGGTCGGCTTTGATAGCCGAGCAAAAAAAGGATGGCAGCCTAGAAAACATACGCTGCAATGTCAAGGAAGGTATCGCCAAGAAAAATGCTCGCTTTGTGGAAAGAGGTGGGGTCCTGTACCGGAAGTATCTAGACGCAGGGGAGTGGAGTTCGATCAGCTGATCGTGCCTCAGTGCTACCGTCAGGATCTGTTGCGCTTGTCGCATGGGGGTTCGTGGTCCGGACACCTAGGAGTTAAGAAAACTAAGGACCGTCTCTTGCAAGAGTACTATTGGCCAGGGTGTTTTCGGGACGCAGACCACTTTGTGAGGACATGTGACACCTGTCAGCGGGTGGGCAAACCAGGGGACAAATCGAGGGCGCCGTTGAAGTTGGTACCTATCATTACGGAGCCTTTCAGACGACTCGTTATTGATACAGTGGGACCTCTGCCGGTAACAACCACGGGGTACAGACACATTTTGACTGTGATCTGCCCAGCGACAAAGTTCCCTGAAGCAGTGCCGCTTAAAGAACTCAGCTCAGTTGAGATAGTCAATGCACTACTATCCATATTTGCGCGAGTTGGTTTTCCTGCGGAAATCCAATCAGATCAGGGCACAGTGTTTACTAGCGCTTTGACGACAACTTTTCTCGAAAGGTCTGGGGTAAAGCTGTTACACAGCTCAGTGTACCACCCACAGTCGAATTCCGTTGAGAAGCTCCACTCCGTCCTGAAGCGCATGTTTAGAGCATTGTGTTTTGAACAACAAACTGACTGGGAGCTGTGTCTACCTGGGGTGATGTTTGCATTGAGGACCGCGCCGCATGCGGCTACGGGGTTTTCGCCAGCTGAGCTAGTGTACAGTCGCTCGCTGCGATCTCCGCTTCGCATGCTTCGAGACGGATCACTGCCCTCTCCAATGGCTGCAGACCATCTCTTCCACAAATGGCCGCCTCCTGCGCTGGAGCCTCGCTTTGCAACAATATTCTTTTGAGGTGCGTTACAAAAAGGCGAGTCTCAACGGTAACGCCGATGGCTTAAGTCGAAGCCCCTAACGTAGGAATCAGCCTCAAAGTTGTTTGTTACTGATGTTTTTCTTCCTGAGGCAGGATTTTTAACATATTGCTTTTGTTTAGTGTTTCAAAGTCATGACGTGCTTTCTAGTGCAATTTTCCAATTTGTGGACGCGTTCTGAGTGCTGCTAAACTACTGTAAGGAACTAGGCAGTGGTATAAAAGGGGAAAGAGCCTGGCATGACTTAGTGAGGGTTGTGCCGTGCTTGCTGACTGAGCGGTTGAGTTTCGGCGTAGTTCTAACGCTTGCTGGGAACGAGAAACAAAAATGGCAACTCTCCCGAAGTCACTTTGCAGTGTCCTGTGTGAACCTGAACGTGAGAACGAGGCCTTCTCGGTGCGCTGCGCTCAAGAAAAGCCGAGGGACGACCGACTTCGGTTATGAGCATCATCGAGCGACATCTCTCCGGACAGCGGATGCAGTCCCCTGTCCATCGGGATCTCCTTCTCCCGGCGGGGCGGTCTGTTACGTTTCGCCTACGACGCGCGGTATAGCCGGCGCGGTCGTTCAAAGCGGCGGACATTTTGGCCCGTTCAGCGCTGCCGCAACGCCTCCCCGCCAAGCGCGTCCAGGCATGTTTCAATGCCACGTGTCTTCGTGTGCGCGCGCGTGTGTGTGTGTGTGCATGTTGGTGCCCACGCTTGTCAAAGCGCGGCAGCCGGGGAGAGGAGCTCCCCCAACTGTGAAGCGAGGAGGTCTGACCGGCGCCGGCCCGGCGGATGCGTCACCTACTCGTCTCAACGTGCCCGAGCGGCGCCGTCACGTGCGCCTCTATCGAGGCGTTCCTCCTTGCCCTCGACTCCGAGAGTATAAAAGCAGCTGCCCCGGACGCCGAGAGAGGCTCCGATTTCTTCCGTCGAGTAACGTGCTCTCCCGTCTCTCCACTTCGGTCGACCTGACCGGCCGCTTTTTTGCAATGCTAGAATAAACAAGTTGTTCTGTTAGCAGTCGAATCATCCTTTGCCAGCACCTTCGGATGCTTCCAGTTGTGCCCCAGGCCGCCAGGCCAACGCTACCCTTGGGGGCTTGCGACCCAGATGCAACATCACACAGCTGCATGTTTGTATGCTCATATGCTGCTGTCGCTACCGTGCCAGCATGCTTTGCATAGCTTATTATTTCAAGTTATATTGATTATTGTGTTTTCTTGCCAATTTTTGGCAAATAGCACCAGCAAAGAAGTAGCTCACTTACACACACACTCCCTTGTGAGGAGCGAATTCACACACGCACGCATGCATGCAGGCGCGCACGCACACACACACGCACAAGCCTCCACCACATAAGCAGCTTCCCACGCTTGACACACTACGTTTTTTATCCTTTGACACTCCTACTGCTAAAACATAAAACCCCAAACTCCTCAACCTACACTTCCAGCTTAAACACTTTCTCAAGAGCCAGGACAAGCCTTCTAGCTTCCCCAGTGCTCCAAACTGTAGTTACGAATTTCAATAGGGCTATAGGCGACAGCTCTCGAAGGGCATGCAAACTACCCGGAGAGACCTAAAGGTTGCATATGATACCTCTAAATCGCAACAACAACGCTTCAAATTTTCAAAATTCATTAAAGCTCCAGCAGACAATTGCTATATACGTAGGACGGGGGGTCTCGAATAACCTGCTGTTCACAATTTCAGCGGTTGTCTGCATCAACGGAAATGCGGGCTAATGGGAAATTCACGTCTTTAAGATCAGAATTAGTGTAATGGCGAAACACACTACCAGATTTCTTAATCATTTATTTATGCTCTGGATGTTACGTTCCATTTAGAATAACAATCAAGGATATCGATTCATCAGGGCAGAGGCGGGAAAAAAGGAGGAAGCGTATACCTGACGCCTTCCCATTGATCCTCCTGAGAAACAGCGCCTCATACAGCAGTTGTCCAGGTTGGCTTGAAACCAAACTCGGCTTTCAGGCAGCAACACTCGCTGCGCCAAATTGGAAGAGTTTTATTGCGAGTAAAACTCTACCGGCCTTATGCAATATATACGCACGCACACAAAACGCACTCGCGCGCACTCAAATATACGCACTCTCAAAGCGCAGACACAAAAGCACGCACGCGCACATTGATAAACACAAACAAGCACACATACATGCAAGCAGACACGCTAACACGTGCACGCACACACAGTGACCCACACAGAAACACGTTCACAAAACACGTACGCACTAGACACACGCAAGCACGCCGGCCCATACAAACCGGCATGTATGCGCGCGCAAGACGCACGCACGCACGCACGCACACACACACACACACACACACACAAAGCGAGCTGAGCTGAGCGCACGCACACACACGAATCGAGCCGAGCGCGAGCGCGCACACACGCACAGACAAAGCGAGCCGAACACATGCTAAAGGCGCCCGGCAAGCAGCAACAGCAGCACGCGACCGCATCAGGGAGAACCAATACCGCGCCAGGTCTTTCGAAAGGTGGCAAAGTCACTCGTCCTTTTTCTACGCGACGCAAAAGTGGTCGACCACATTTAACTTAAGTGCGAGCGACCGTATTACAAGAAGCCGCGCTGAACGCACAAAAGAATCACATCTATGAACGTTCAAGCGCTGAGAAAAGCGTAACTATGCAGGCGCATCACGCCCGATGTAAGACGGGGCGCGATCGAGGTAGTTAACTTGCCCTACTAGGAGTGCAGCTGCTCTTGCTCTTACATTAGTGAATTACGCTACGAGATCACAGTAAGATACTTCTAGAGCGAACAAAAACACGTAACCCACCAACGGAATACCAAATAAATGGGCACTTGCCTGAAAATGTCCATTATGGCAGTACTACCGACCGCCGACACAGGGCACGTTGCAACTGCTCGTCTCAGCGTCCGTGGATCCATCTTCCAGTGCGTACGAACGCTTTGCTTTGAAGTGGAGCACGAGTAATACACAAAGCACGGGCCACACCTTTTTCTACACCGCGCACAAAACTAATCACACGTTTAAAATTATTTCGCACAGCGCGAGACGCGAACGCATTTCATGTAGCTAAAGAATGCAATAATGGCGTAGCTTCCGCCTTCCCATCGTGCCGCACGCCGAAGTGACTGTACAGCGTCGACCCGTCACTTCCGGTCATTTTTCATTGGGCAGGGGGCGAGCGCGCAAATTGAACGTTTATTCTGGCAGGTTTGCTTGCTGGCATGGCCGCCTGTTTGCTGCTGCTTCGTTGTGGTCTCCAACTGGAGCGGTGAGGCGGGTAGTTTGCTACTAGGCTTCGTGCCGAGCATTTTTTTTTTTGGGTGGGGGGGCGCAGTCTGTGCTGCATGACTGAGGGTACAGTACACAAATCGGGACCGTGAGCGAGACGATCGGCGCTCTTCTGCTGGTGCAATTAGATTATTCGCTGCGTCCGAACGAAGCAACCTTGCGAGGTCACAGCGTAGTTACAGCGATATCCTGGCTCGATAAAGACCCTCACATCTTGGTCGTGTGACAGCGACGCGTAGGCATTCATGAGGTGACTGAAGAATGCGTTTGTAAGAGCGCATGCTGTGGATAAGCAATTACAGCTCTGACGACACCAGCCCCTAATATATAGGCTGAGCC
Source organism: Dermacentor andersoni (assembly GCF_023375885.2). Lineage (NCBI taxonomy): Eukaryota > Metazoa > Arthropoda > Arachnida > Ixodida > Ixodidae > Dermacentor > Dermacentor andersoni. The sequence goes on along the minus strand of NC_092814.1, from coordinate 167,872,518 downwards.
TTACAAGCTGTGTCCGAGGATGCGCTTAGAAGGCAGACCAGTAGCTTAGTAAAACTCTGAATAACTTAGGCAAGGTACGTGGAGATTCGGATTTGAGAACTTCCAGCGTGATCTCGCCGCTATAAATGTCTTCGTTATGGCTTCACCAAGCAAATTGTACGTTGATGCCATTGTACAGCAGAGGCTCGTCTAATAGCACGTCCCTGTTTGTTCAGCAATGTATCCAGACAGCTTCTTTAATTTCGCCACTTTTTGTTGGGCTTTTAAGGGCACCGAAATATTCGTGCAGAATTGTGCAAGTTGCTCGCGCGTTTTCATTCTTCTACTGCAGTTTGTCTTAGAAGTGCTTAATTGCATGATAATATAATTGTGAGCGCAAGATATAGGGATAATTAAATTGTAAGTGAAAGTGCGTACATTTTCTCGATGATACATTTTGGAGTGGCCGTCATGCCAGTAACATCAGAATCCTAGAAGAAGATCGACAGTCACTTAGGAATGCGAAAACTTAATGACTTCATGGATGTACACTTGCAATTATCACGTGACCGTGATACGTCATACATTGTCACGTGTCCTTCACAATTCTACCTTCATCTGCCGTAATCCACCTTGCTACAGTTTGTACGAACCTTAACCGAATTTATTCCACCCTAATTCACATTATTTACCCATAATTGCTCATAATTAACGATGTTCTATTTACTACCTTCTGTATCACTACTGACGCCATGCAAGACGCTGATGACGTCACATTTTATTGCTTTATTATACATACTTTCAAGGCCTAGTAGACACAACAGAAAGAAGGGGTGAAAGTATACAATATTTGCAGTGCAGGGCAAGAATATAAAATTAAACTGTAAGACACTTTGAACAGCGATGTTGAATTAGTGGTCACAAACTGAGACTGTGGATGCGGGAAGGCGGTTCAATTCAGTGGCTGTTCTTGGCAAAAAGGAAGAATGTCACATCACTTTTGTGTTGATGGTCGATGCGAGACGAGATATAACTTGGTGTGGTGAAATATTTTCTTTAAGAGAAGGGTTAAAGTACCATATTCTATGAAAAATACACAGACGAAGGTACCTACGACGTAACCAAAGGTCAAGTTGACCTAGTCTTCTTTCATGGACGTGACGCTAAAATGACGTGAATATTATGAGAGAATAAAAGGGCGGCGCGGTTCTGAATGCTTTCTGAATGCTTTCAAGGGAAATGACAAGATTGGCATGAGCAGGGTCCCGTATGGATTGTTGCGGAGAACGCCATCTTTCCTACCTGAAAGGCCATAAAATGCTTTATCATTAAAAATGCAATACCTACACACATTGCTCAATGCGTGGACGTGTACACATTACTTAGATTTATGCATCAATGCGTTCAACACCCTTCAGTCGTCGATTTAACACCCTTCTTCTAGCAAAGTCGCACCTTATGTGTAGCATACACCCTTGTGATAGAGTGTTTTGACCGAAAAAGGTGCTAAAAGGGTGTGGACATGGGTGTAAATGCAGAAAGCACCCCTCTTAACACCCATAAGGGTGTAAAAATGTTTAGTGTGTAGCAAGCCCAAGTACAACTGTTGATAACATCGCTAGGGCGATTACTAGGTCAGAAGAAAACGAGGCGCAACAACTGGTGGGTAGAATACGACGTTTCATTTTCTCTGTCGATGAGACTCAATAGACGGGCGCAATAATTTACAGAACCTAGCCATATACAGTTTCGCTGTAAAAACACGATGAAAGATACGGTTATAGTACTGGTGTTCGCGGTTGTCAGACTTGTGACGAAAGAACACCGTAGGTTTTATAATTGTATCTTGCACCACGTATTTTATTTCTTTTTTCTTCAAACAGCTGGGCTAACGTTAGCTAGGACACACTGTGCATGCCGTTTGTCGAGGGAAGCATCGGTGGCCTAATGGTTTAGATATCGGGCTTCCGTACTATTCGAAAGGTCCTTTTTTCGAATCCTGCCTTCGGATAACTTTATATAAGTTCATTTAATTATTCAAAACACAGTACTTTGTTGAGGATGATCAGTTTGCGAAGTCACGTAGACGTTTAAAGCCAGAAGGACGAGGTTAAGGCCAATTCATATATACTGACCATAATACTCATGCTGGTTGATCAGCGTTGCTTGCAGCTCCCGTAGACACTATGGCCAGAGTTCCCTCTAGGAATTATTCTATCAAACGCTTGAAATTCCGTATATGTTCACGAGAGTGGAAGTCGAGAGACTCTATATTTGCAAGGGTGTCGAAGGGGTCGCGTATGACTTCCAGGAAGCGCTCATTGCGTGTCTCCGTAAAAATTCGCTAATTAGACCATATTAGTCTCGCTCGATATGTGACGGCGTCGTCGGCGGCAAACTTTGTGTTAGAAAATCCACAAAAAACGCATTTTGTGCCACCAGCTTTTGTGTTCTACTTTCACCTAGTCTGTTGAAATACAAAAGCACTTCCGTTGTGCGCCACGGAAGTTCCGCTGGCGCTGCCTTTCTTCTCGCATTAAGAAATGGTGGTACTTTGCCGCACTTGTTTCTGTAAGCGGCTGCCGGGAGCGGAGCTCCGATTGTTTACTAGCTATAGGCCACATTATTGTCATCATCGTTGTCGTTGTTTTATTCTTGCTTTTGTTCGTTACCTTGAAAACATGCCAGGTGTGACAGAATCAACAATTCTTATTTATTTTTAATAATAGGTGAAGCTAATTCTGACGCGCGCGGCTAGCCCGCCCCCCCCCCCCCCCCCCCTGCAATACAACCCGATCGTCGCCCAAGTACTATTTTCGGCTGCTCATTGCATTGCTTTCTTTTAGTCCTCTGTCACCGACTGCATCTGTTTTACGGCGGCAGACGTCAAAGGACAACGTGTGCGCCTCAAGTTCGCCTCTCTCCTGGAAAATGTTTTCATGTCAAAGACCTCGCTCACTTTAAATTTGTAGCGCAAGGTTAGACAGTCAGGGAACATTTTAATGTTGAAGTGCCGAGGCGATTGCGCGATGCAGTTCGAAGAAATAGCCACAATCAGTAGAACTCGGGCGAATCGCTTGTGCAGCACAACGGTCCCATCCACACGGCACTGTACGTGCAGCTCTTCCTGACAAAAATGAGACAAGAAGACAGCCTTACTTCACCTTCTACTCTCGTATCTTGCCCCTTGTGTCTTCTTAACTCAAAGACTGAAACCAGAGCTTAAAGGTAAAGGATTTCAAGATGTGCAGGAGCTAAAGACGAACTCGATGCAATCACAGAATGCCCTCAGTTTTCAGAGAGTTACTAAACAGTTTTGAACAATCAATAAAGCAGTGGGGCAAGTTTATTGCTTCCCAGAGAGAGTACTTTGAAGGCTGATGTGAATATTGTTTTGGAATGGTCGAACAAATGTGCATATTTAAATAAAATTCGTTACTTTTGGGTTTTGGGCATATACCATTGACAGAGGGAAAGAAAAAGAGCACGCTGCCAACTGGCTCCGAAATTGGCCCAAGCCCTACTACTGTTCACGCAGGAGGGGATAGAAATAAAAAAAAAATTGTAGGACAGCAAGGAAAGAAGAGATAAAAAACAAGATGACAGATCACAAGAACACACAAGTAAAATAAGAAAGGTAATTTAAATGAAGTGAATAAAGTGAAAATTAATAAAAGAAAAATAAAGAATATAAAATCAGGTAAAAACAAATATAAGCAAATTCCTCGCGAGGCGTGCACCGCGGGCCAAGAATGTGATGGTCCCACCATACGAACGTGTGTTGCGCAAGGAAAACATGGCAGTCTAACATTACGGGTCCAGAAGCCTAACAGGAACCACAAGAAGAACACAACGGACTGTGCGCACGCCCTTGACAGTGCAAACGTTCACACACCAGGACACAGACAACACATAGCCTGAGTATTGTAGTCCTAGCGCGAGCAGGCAAACCTGCACACGAGGACGTATTTGTGGCACGCTGGTCTCGGTGCTACTCGAGACTGTAGCTACGAATCAGGAGACGAGGGCTTTAACGGTAACACGAAATTTCTGAGCTGACGCACTCGTTGTGAGCACAAGTGGAAACCAGTCCATAAGCCTCTTCATTTTCGGCGATCTCTGAGTGTGCAGATATCCACTGGCCAACGAAGCGTAATTTTGTTGGAAGAGTCAATAATGCTGCGTACAGCAGGACCATCAGCATCATTTATCTACAGCCTGCTAAGGGCAGCGCAGGAGTCAGTAAGGACGGCTGTCTTCGACGCGGTTCGCTCCTCTTATAGATAGTGCTGTGCAACGTCAATCACTGCCAGCTCTGCAGTTGATGAGGTTGTAAGCGCTACGTGAAACACCCGTCGGATTTCAGTCCAACGGCAGAAAAAAGCTGCAAATGCGCCTTGACCGTTGCTGGGTTCACATGTGTCTGTGAATGGAATGTGAATAAAAAAAGAAAACTCGGTACTTTTCGAACAAGTGGGTTAGCGAATTAAAATAGTGCCGAACACACCAGTTCAGGCGTTCAGACCGCATTTTAATGCGAGCAATTCTTCCCCGAGTGAACCCACGTTTTAGCGTTTACCTCGGTGTTTTGATGCGCCGATCTTCGAGTTAATGTAGTCTAAAGATATGCGCCACTGGGGGTCACTGGGTGTGTGCCACTGGTTATGTGTATTGGGTATGTGGAACTGGGTATGTGCCTGTAGGGGCCACTCGGTATGGACCAGTGGTTTTTCGCAGCTCTTCCACGAACCTCGTTGAAGTCAACTTGTGTGTGAGCAACAAGGATATGTTCCTTTGGGTGCGTGCGCCAGGGATGATGGTGTATGTGTCACTGTGTATGCGCCTCTCTTCAATGATCTTCTTTGGTGCCAACTTGGATCCGTGGGTATCACAACAACAACAAATAACGACTACGTAGTGACATCTGCGTAAGCGAAGCATTATGTAGATGTCTAGTAGAACTGACTCTGATTAAATTTTTCATAGAATTTAAAGGTAAGTGGGAAATGTGGTTATAATCAATAGTTATAATCAATGCTACCAATTTTCCCATGTGAAAGAGTAAGTGGTGATCGAATTAGCCTATTAGGGAGCGGTTTCCTTGGTTATATGACAGGCTCCTTTGGAACTGTGACCGCAAAAGACATTCGGTAATTCAAAATACTTCATAATCAGGGGTTCCACTATTTACGCACTATATAAAAAAGACGAAGTGCATCTAGCGTTGATTTGTAGGAATGGTTGTGGTTACAGCATTCTGAAGCCAGCTCTCTCCGTCAAAGTCCAAGCTAGGAGAAACCCGTAGCAAAATCCAGAAGCCGTCGCGGTTTGTCAAGAGACACGTGTTTTAACGGCATTCGCTAGGCACGCTTCGGATTCCCTGTCACTCATATGTTCCTTTTCTTTTGCGAAGGGGCACGCCATTAGTATGTTAAGTCTTCCGCTTGGTAGTCACTACAGCGTTAATGAGGTCAAACAACATTGACTTCTTTTTTGAATATTTATTCGTTTACCCATTGCGTTTAAGCTGTCAGATATGCTTCTTAAAGTGGTTAACGTAAGAAAAAAAGAGGAGAGAGGCTCCGGAAGTTAAGGAGCAAGTTGCTGTTTTCTTAAAATACATTATTGTGCCAAGGTAACGGAGAGAGATGTGGACAACTTAGCTTTCTGCCGCCAAAGCAGGAAGCATTATTGCGAACCTGTTACAGGCTCGTGAAGAGGCGCGTGCTGCCCCGTGCAAGCGTGACGTGGCAGCCGGCGTGGTGGGCTAATGCAATCAATTATTTATTCGTGGCTCTTTCACGATTTCTCTAACTATGCTATGCGCAGCCAATCTACTGCATTGTGTGCGTGGTGCATTCTGGCAGGAATACGCAAGGAAACACGTTTACCGTGTTTGATAACACGCTCCGAGTGTACGAACAATTCATTGATTGATTGATTGATTGATTGATTGATTGATTGATATCTCATATATTGAACTGTATGAAGAGTAAAACAATAGTGAATGGCTCAAGATTAATTTTGCCGGCCTAGTAGCACATGTGACATAATTTCAGCACGCCATAATTTTCATTCTTCTGGAGTTATTGGAAATTGGACCCGCGATTTCGCTCTAAGCAGCAGAATGGCATAATCATTTGTAGTGCCCGTGTGGGAGGCCTCAAATTTTTGCGCTCTTTTTTTTTTTCTAGCAATAGACGAGGTATGTCCACTTAAAGCAACTGGGTTTCTGCTATTGCCTAGGGACCACTGGGTATGGGCCAGCGATTTTTTGCAGCACTTCCACGAACCTCTTTGATGTCAAGACTGAGTGAGCGTGCATAATAGATAGCATTTCCCAGAAATGAAGCAAGGCGATCGCGAGACACGAATTTTGTCTTCTGGCTTTCCGTTACTGTCTAGACATTTAATTATCATGTTTCACTGCTTTACGACGAGTCTATCAAGATGGTGTTGGTGACTGGAGTATAAATTTGTGCTAAAGAGGCAAAAGAAATCTTCAAAATGTATCTTTAACACCAGTATGATTATTTTAAGGAGTACCTGACAGCGCTAGCGTTCTTTTCTCTTTTATTTTTCTGTGCTGACGTAGGAATAAAAGGAAAAGAAGTGGTCGGGGCTCCAAACCTTGCTTTGTTTAATACACCGGTATCGCCACGAGCCTTAACATACAGTGCGAGAGGTTACATGAATTCTGATAGTAATATAGCATCAGAAGCAATAAGTATATACTTAGGTTTTTTTATTTTTTTTGTCCTAGCACTAACGTTAAATAAAGGAATATTTTGGTACACTAGCGCTATTTGTCTCTTCTACACAAATGAGAAAAATGCGTATCGAGGAAACTACAGAAGTGAGATTAATGATGCCTGTATTCAAATGGCGAGTTACTTCTTACTGATTTCCGCGTTAGTTTCGGAACTCGCACGAGAAAGACGTTCGAATAAGATCCTGTTGCGTTGTACCCCGTCGCAAGAAAAATGCCCTTGCGTCCACAGCGCTTCCCCGCCATTAAGAGGTACCAAATGAAGACACGTTTACATGCGTGCGTTTTTCTCGTGACGGCTTTTCCTCATTTTGCATATCAGTAGCACGTTGCGAAAACAGAGTTCCTGCTAGCAGCACTGTCGATCTGCTCAAGCAAAGCAAGCATTTAATTTAGAAACTGCGTGCCGCTTTTGCCTAGACTGTGAAGCAATGCACTTTTTCGCGATTACAACAGCTTTTATTCGCTAAGAGTGGCGAATGCAACGTTGTGTCGACGCCTCTGGCGCGACGAATGCACGCGCTGAAAGCGATGAGCGTTTCAACGCGATGACATATTGAAATGTATACCTAAGCGGTTCTCTCTCGTGGCTGCGTTGATCAGTTCCGCAATCGAAGCTAAAATGTTCCGTAAGTTAGCGAAATAACGGTTCAGGGTCAGTACCAAGGAGATATCTAAATTAAGAGATGCAGATTTGTAATCACGATTGGTTACCACCTGTTCTGACGAACCGCTCTAGCTCATGAATGCGCTTTCAGGTTGTAGCAAATAGACGAATTGCTCAATTATTGAGGTTCCTGCGAAGGAATTCGTGGCGTGCATCGTTAAGGTCAATCATGGAGCTCTACGGTGCGCTTTTATGGGCTTCCTACAGCTTATCTATTTCAGGCAACACATGTAAGGACTACTTTTCGTAGGCTGCAGTGCGTTACCACAGTGTCCGTTTACAGCGGTAGCCATCTCCTACCACCGCGTCTGGTTAGCTGCTATCAGATTTCTCCGTGAGGGCACTTTCCCGGCGGTGGTATAGCTACCACAGTTTCTGCCGCGTTTTCACAGCCATGCCATGGGCGACTGCCACATTTTACAATTGCTCCCCGTCTCCAGATTCTCTCCCCTTCGGCGGCTCCTTGAGAGACGCAAAGAGCAGGCGCCACACAGAGAGCAACCGAAGATGACTTCGCACCGCGCTGCGCGCAAGTCGCTCTAAAATAAACTCGGTCCCATGTTCCGCACGCCTTTTATTACGGCTGCCACGGACATAACAACAATGTTACACTCAAAACTCAATCGATCCCCTAGAACCTGTCCAAAATTGCCGTCGCTACATTCTTCAAAACTAAAACCGCCACGCAAGCATGCAAACCTCAATGCACCTTCCATCGCTATTTTCAAGTCATCAATTTTGCCTCCTGTGTCTACTCGACAAAATCTACAACCACACTCTGCCCCCAGCTATAGATGAACTTATATAAAAGACTGGGGCTATTCAATGTCTAACCAAATCTGCCACTGAACCATTTATCTCCGGAACATCGCTCCGCTATAAACGTCTATGCAAGCTTATCATAACTATCAGCAACCATCAGTTCTTTCATTCTGCACTGTTAAGATTATATACCTAGAGTGTAATTTTTCTTATGACGTGGATAGAAGTTCCGCGGAGTGGGGCAGTACTCGATAATACTATATACTAAGATATTCGATAAACGTAACTACACCCTTTCATATCACCCTAAGCCTGGAGGGTTTTACTGAAATAAAATAATGATTAATTACACAAAACTTGAAGTGGGCATTGCTTAACCGCATGCTAAGTAACATATCTAAATAATATAAACTAAAAGAGTGGGATGGCAGTCCGAAGTTGCCTGAGAAAGCCCTTCACCAGCGGCGCCCCGTTACAAATTCTTATTGTATGTTGGGAGTCGGAAGGCGCCCTCCCGGGGGGAATAATACCGCAAGAATTTTTCTAAAGGTTTCAGTAATAACGAAAACAAATTAAATATTGCATGCCGAAGGCGCAAGTAGGAGAACTACCCACAACGCAGCAAGAGCTATTTCCCATTGCCTTCACCTGCGTCCGCAAGCAATCATTCCTCCCCTGCCTCCACCCACATCCAATACGATTCGATGGTCGACTTCAGCTTTCTTTCACGAGTCGACGGCAATATTTCTTTATGTGACTAACATCGATTAAGCTACTGGATTATCTAAATGACTGGGTATCTAAACTTCTCCCTCGACCTCTTCAATGAAAGAGAAAACTTTTAAAATTTATCTCGTACTGGGCGGAATCGAACGCATGTCACGGGTTGCTCAAGCACAACAGCCCAACACTTTAGCGAGCTGAGCCATGATTGCGCTGGGTATGTGCAGCTCTTCAATGAACCTCTTTCATGCCAGCTTGGGTCACTATACGCGTAGTGCGCGCCGATGGACGCGCCACTGGTGGCGGCCTTGCGTAGAACACACGGGAGAGGAGCCAGGCGTGCGCCGTAGTTTGTTGTGTCGTTGATAGTGCTTCTCTGTCTTATTCACGTTTTCAGAGCAAAATAGGCAACACCATTCGCATATGTGGGTTGGCCAAAGCTTCAAGGAATGTCGAAGAAGAATTGTTGCAGGGTGGGGGGACTCAAATACCGGCGAAAACGTGCCGGCGATAAGGTTCTAATCATTCCCCGCAAATCCTCATCAGTGGAAGCAACGGGAGCAAAAATGGATCGTCGCTTCGTTGGAAAATTTCTTGATCTCATCCTTTCCTTTGTCTCGTCGGTGTTTTTTTTTTCCACTCGATCATAGTTAGACGCGTAAGCGACAAAGTTCGTCTGCAGTGCAGCATGCGCTTTAAAGGCATTTCGCTAATGTTCGGAATGCCGTTTGCCGCTTATATTTTTTTCCGCTTCTTTACCGCGTTGCGCTAGCTAGGCAGCACGACTGTAGGAGCGCATTGTGTTGTATGTTAAAGCAACTCAAGTTTGCAAGATGTGAAATTGTTGGTTTTATGTGGCCCGGTAAATACTCGCACCAGTTCTCGCGCACTTCATGTTTTTACATCTATTTTATGCGTGGCTTCGTACATGTTTAACTGTTGCTAGTTGCTCAATGCATAACTCTTATTGATTCTTTTGAGCTGCGAGGTTTTCACCCTGCCTCGTTTGCAAAGGGTATAAATCATGCTGTGTCTTATCGGAATCATACCAAGGAAGTGCTTCTTTAACAGCTTTATTCTTTTCATTGTGCTTTTTTGGGAGGAAATGTGTTTAGAAGATAGATAGTTCAGGGCAAGAATTGCTAATAGTTGCTGCATATCGTATTTTTGTTCCATTTTTCGCTGAAAAGTTCGCTCCACGTTTGGGAAGTCATCACACCTCGATTCTGCCTGAGCAGACTTAACACGCCGAGTGATTTGTTTATTTTACAACGTAGTCCCTTCCTGCATGTGAATTTTGTACTCAACTGAATTCTTTCTTATTATGCTTACGCTGCAGAGGACTAAACCCGGCCTTGCTACCAGCGCTCATCTACTTTGACTGGTGCTGCTCTGCCTTTAAATATATCATGTGGCACATCTCTCTAGTAATACAAAGAAAGTACTGAAAAGTTAGTCCGACTTTAGCTTTGTACGTTCCCAAGCAGCTCCCTTGGGGAATTTAAAATTGTAAAAACTGCAGCGGGAACGGCAGTTCATCGGCGTATGCAGCAGAATTGCATCGGCGCTACAGCACTAACACGCGCTTTTATTAACCCGTGCGTTTGGTGACTTCGTTGACTAGTGTGCGCGTTTCCATCAATAAATTCGCAACTACTCTTCTTGAGGCGACTTCGACTGCACTTATTCGGCGACGTCACATGTATTCATCGGCAGAAAAATCACAACGGCATATGTAGACATCGCACCGTGCGAATTTGTTTGATATAAGTCTGCATTAACGACGGGCGCTGATTATTGAGGTACAGAAGCAGCATTACGGCAAGGGTTGAATTAAAAAAAACTATTGAGAAATTGCATTACTTAACAAAATTTATTGGCTAGTTAACAAGAGCTCCACTTCATGTAAATGGGGTTCTTGGCGTTTGTCTGCGGGACGCACCTGGCTCGTATGTGGACCATGTTGCCCCAAACACAAGTAACATCGTGTTCATACCTGCTCCCACAGAGGTCAGCGTTTTCCCTACAGCTGTCGCCGCAGAAGCAGCAGCCTGCCACCCGAACAAAGGAGAAATCGCAGCCGCGAACTTCAGCCGTCCTTGCTGCAAAGGGTTGTCGTCTGCTACTGCTCCCGCGCGTACTGTTGGAAGCGCCCGCTAGGCGGCCATCAGTGGCGCCTCTATAGGCGGTGCACGAGGCGTATATGCCACTGCGCAGGTGGCCTGCGAGGGAACAATGGTCAGCGTTCGCACGCACCGGCACTCCACGCACGTCGGAGGCAACGTGCAGGTTTCGTGGTGGCGCCGCTAGATGGCTCTTCTTGTCCACAGGGAATCGCTATAGAAGAGCGCACCTACAAATGCCATCTAGTCTTTCCCACTGCGAAACAACCTTGCTGTGGCGCTTGTGGTTGGGAATGGCGTTCACGAACGCCTACTCCTATCGTATATGAATGGCCGAGAGCCTGGTGTGGGACTCCTGTGGGTGCAAGAAAACCATCGAGCATCTATTGCGTACCTGCCCTCGCTACGATGTACAACGCCTTTCTCTGCAGGCTACTTTAAACTGACTGGACTCAAGACCGTTCTCCGAGTCAAATATACTCGGACCGTGGCGACACCCGTCACTGGCACGAAAAGCAATTCGTGCACTAGTACAATACTTGAAGTGCACCGGCTTAAGAGACCGTTTATAGTTTCCCTGTGCATCCTCCCACACGCTCTCAGTGCTTACTTTCTCCCTTTTTCCCCTTTGTATTCCCCTTTCCCCCACCTCCAATGTAGGGAGCAAACCGGGTGCTCGTCTGGTTGACCTCCCTGCCTTTCCTGTCCTTGCACGCGTTCTCTCTTACTCTCTCTCTCTCTCTCTCTCTCTCTCTCTCATCGGCGCGCCATAGGTGAAATCTCAGAGGCCACGCAAATGTATTTGCACGGACTTAGTGGCCGTGCCGCTAGAAGGCCCAGCATGTCAAGAGGGAAGCGCGGAGGAGGAATTCCGCTGTAGTACACGTCTCATACTTGACGCGTTTCGTCAGTGGCAATAAGATGTACTGCTATATTGTTTCAATGATATTCGCGTTACCCTCGACAGTAATCGTCAAGTGGATTCTGCCTGAATTCTATTCATGTCTTTTCTTTTTCCTGCGTGGTGCATTTCCGGTGGCTGATACATTGGCTCAACGTTTTACGCAAATGACAGTGTTTGCTGCTCGTGGTAAACGCCTGCTGGCTGTTTTTGCGTGCAGTGACTTCTAGGCGGGTATCTGATATTGGAGATGGGTCCTTCGACGTGTCACATGTGACCTAGTCGTTGCTTAAGAGAAGGATGGTTGCTCTGGTAATATGGCCCCGCAGGCATTCGCTCGTATTTTCCATTGTTTTCGTGGCGTGCACAAACGTAATATTATAGGGGCATCATCGTCATGGCGTGATCTACGCACCTGCATCCTTTGATTGCAATGCGTAAACTTGGCGAGGGGCTCTTTAAGTGTACCAGGCTAGTTTTTCGGCTCTGGGAATGTGTAGAAGAGTGTGGATGCTCGGAAAAAGTGGTACTTCATAATGAGGTGCATGTGGTGCCGTCGCGAACGCAGGACGACGAAGAGGAGGAGGAGGTGGCGGTGGTGGTGTTGCAGCAGGTGGGGTTAACCTAGCATACAGAGCTGTCAATTGTTCCGCCTGAGCCTCCTGTGAGCGTCACCATGTGGGTCACCAGGTGCCAAAGAGCCCCGTGTCCCGCATGATGGCCATCAGCAGTCTTTGCGCTCCCTTCGTGAAAGCGGCGAACCCTCCGGGGAAAGCGACATCATTAAAGGTCCTGTGCGAAAGACCATTTTTTTGCAGGCTGTTGACCATCGCTTTTCTTTCTGTGTAGGAATATCCAAGAATATCCAAAGCAGATGTTCAATGTCGCCGATATCACCACAGAAGGCACAGAGCGGGGAAGTGCATCGTCCAGTCTTGAATAACCAAGCCGGGGTGTACGTGTAGTCGGTTCGGATGCGCTAGAAAGGCGTTGCTTTTTCCCGAGTAAGTTATTGGGTGACACAGGCTTGGTGTGGACTCCAGTGGATCATCCTAACGTGAATGCGGATTGCATCCTTATGGTTCTGAAAAGTCTTTGGTGCTCTTACTTTTGTGACACATGGCAGTGCCAGGAGTGCAAGAGCGTCAGCTTTTTCGTTTCTTTCAATACGTGCGTGGGATGGGATCCACTGAAACTTCACGTTAAATCCCTTGGTCATTAGAACTTTGATCGGTGCCAGAGATTGCCTTGTGGACTTGTCTCGAGGTAGGCCATGGTGCAGTCGTTGTAACGATGACTATGACTCCGTCAGCACCACGACGTCATGCGTGGAATAAGCGCGTAGTTTCCGCAAGGCCGCGGCAATTGCGGCACTTTCTACTGTTGTAGACGAAACTATGCGCTGCAGGCGACCAGACCATGACACATCAAGGGAGGGTATGCAGAATGCCGCGGCGCAGCTATGTGTTTGTGCACACCGCCCCGTCTTTGTATACTTGTAGGTGGCTTTGAAACGCTGTGCTCAAATGGTCTAGCATGCTTCGGCAGTGGAAATGGTACGTTTCGCTGGTAGGTGGTGTACACTGAGGCTGCACGTAGCATCCGAAAAAAACCGTGGCGGCTCGAGGCGCCTCCTTCTAGGCCACTACAATGCTAAACATCGACAGGTGGTCAGCACCGCATGGTAATGGGAGCGAGTTCTTGCTCTTAGCCGCCGGAGAAGCACCACCCCTGCGGGAAGCTCGCCCAGCCTTATTAGCTGCGTCAACAAACGCCTGAGATGCCAAAAGGCGGAGTGGAAAAGATTCCACTTCATTACTAACCCTCTTGTTTGAACTTCTGTTTTAACTCCCATCGCCAAGCGAAGTTCCTTTCTGTGCACTGCCTAACAGCGCTCGAATTGGCTCAGTGATGGTGGTGTCAGCGGCAGCTGGTAGAGAATGCGGCTTGTTATCAGTGCAGCTTTCAGTTTAAGCATAGACATAAGATTGTTTTCCCAACGTACACCTGTCATGCGACGACGTGCGTTGACTCTTTGCACTGATGCAGCCACAACACTTTCAACTGCGCGTCACCATATAGTAGCTTGCTGTCGATGGTGATGCACAGGAATCGAAAACTAGTTGCACGGCGAATTGAATGGCCTCTAATATTCAGGGACAGGTGAATTGACTTGCACCTCACTCCCGGGAAAAGCATGAAGGGAGATTTTTCTGCTGATAAACATAGGCCAAGCGTCGATAATTGACGATCGATGACGGAGATGGCGCCCTAGGCTATCCGTGCCAAACGTTTGTGTTGGTACCCCGATATCCAAATCCAGATGTCATCTGCATAGATGGACATTTTACCTGCCGTCCAACCTATCTTTGGTACGTCTGGAAGGGTGACCATGGCAACGGTAAAAAGCAAGGTAAATAGGACACTTCCTTGTGGGACGCCGAGGGAAATTCATCGCTTTTCGCGCATTGTATTTCCTAGCTTAACGGGTGCGCATCGATCTCTAAGAAATTCATGAATGAATCGAGGAGCATTTCCCGAGACGCCCATTGATTGGAATTTCTTGATGATGCCTGTATGAAGCACACAGTCAGATACTTTGGCAATGCCCATAAAGATGGCGACTGTCGAAAGGCCGTTGATGCGATGGTGCTTGATGTGGCTTAGTAAGTCCAAGACACTGTCCTGGGCACGCAACTGTGGACGAAATCCGATCATACACAATGACAGTCTACTTCCTTGCTCAAGATATCAAGTTAACCTCGTACATATTAGTCTTTCCATCAACTTTGATACACATGACGTTAGCGATACTGGCCACTATAAGCCAATGTTCGCAGGATCCTTTCCAGACTTCAGCACTGGCACCATCCATGCTGTCTTCCACGCTTCGAGGACTCTCCTGTGCTCCAGACACGATTAAATATGTTCAGAAGGCCTCGTCTTCGCTCTTATGGCATATTTGTCAGCATTTGATTGTGATCAGATCGGGACCCACAGCACATGCAGCGCCTTTTTAATCTGCTAAGCACCAAATCCTACTCACGGATCGGGAATGGCGTGTCCATCGCATGGAGTAATTGAGATTACAGAGGGTTCGCCATTCCTGCTGATATGCCAGATGTGTACCCATCTGCAAAATCTTCTGGAATCATTGATCAATATTTTCCTTGCTTTAAAACAAGTGCTTTGAATGGCTTGTGCGGGTGAATCTTTCCCTATAGGCTATTGATTACTCCCCATATCTTTGTCATGGGAGTAAACGCCGGTAAGCTCTCACAGAACGCAGCCCATTGAACTCGTCCTAACCTTCTTGTGTGACCACGGTTGACAGCGTTCAATACGTTATATTCAGTTTTCGCAGAGACAGACAGACAGACAGACAACAAACTTTATTTAAAATAATCCTGAGGAGCTGCTGTCAGGACCTCCTAACGGGAGGCCATTGTAGCCGCTGGCCGCGCCCACGTAAAGGAGATTTACTTTTTTTTCTCATTAGTTTCCGCTCCGCTCTCCTACGCTCTGCGCAGATATTCTTTAGTTTCAAGTCAAGAATAATGAAATGACCTTGTAGTTTCAACTCTGACGTAGCGACTCTCTTGCTCCGCAACATATCTGCGAACAGCTCACCAGGAGATCCATCTAACGCTTCTCTGTATGTGTCCCAGAGTGTCACAGTATAGAATTGTCGACCAGCAGTCTGAAATCCGATGATGTTTGTGAAGATAGGGAAATAGTTGCTGCCCGTCCTTTTTGGGGCCGTTGTAGATGATAAAAAATATGTAGGATGTAACACGAGGTCTATGGCACTCCGTGAATCTGGTGGCCTGAACAAAGTCGGTTTGCCATCGTTCGCTACACATAAGTCAGCAGCATTCGCGGCAGCAACACGTTTCTTGCCACGAAAATCTACAATCTTATCTCCTCAAAGCGAATTATGCGCGTTCAAGTCTCCACAGATAATATTAGGCGAGGGGTAACGAATGAAAAGGTCATTTAGAAACTCCTTCATGGTGACCTTCCTTCGTGGACTTACATATACCGATACCACACTGAGTTTCCGGTTTCCTAGGCACACTTGTACAGTGGCGACTTCCAAGGATGTAGAACGAAGGTATTGCACTGGTAAGGCGACATGAGGTATTTCTCGCCTGGTGTATATCATTGCAGTGCTATTTGCAAATGAAGGTTTACTCGGATTACCATATCTGGTGTACCCTCGGATCGTCCTTATATTTGGGAGACCAACCTCCAAGATGGCGGTGACACGCGTGGGATCGCTCAATGGAACAGGAAAAAAGCGTGAACCAAAAAGAAGAATCGCCGCAGATATTGGTGAATAACTCCTACAATGCTGAAAGCAAGGTAATGGGCCTATATTTATTCAATTCTCTAATGTTAAGCATGGATTAGTATAATTTTGATACTCTTCCAACTATATGGTACACTCGAAGTCTTCAGACAATGCGAATAAAGAGTCGCAAGCTTTTAGATTATAGAAGCCCCTCTATCTTTGTTTAAACTGACTGTTATTCTATCTCCGGCTGCTTTTCGGTTGGACATGCCTTGGAAAGTCCTTATAACCTCCCCGCTAGTTACACACGGAAATTCTGTATCCTGTTGATCATTACTTCTAATCAAGGATGCGTGGCCGCTATGGGTATTTTACAGTTCAGTGCAGAGGGTGCTCCTTCTTTTAGCTGCACCAATTTTTTTAAAGATTGCATGCCTATGGGCATAGGGCGCAGTTCTAACCCTTGGTCTAAATTACTCGATGAGGCGGAAATTACTTCTACGAGATATCAAAATGGTTAATATAATATTTAAGATTATTACGCTAATTATCTTTTTAATTAATAATGTACACCACATATTTCAATCTACGAATTATAGCCGCTGAGTTCGCATGGCGTATATACTTGAAACGAATTTTCAGGGCCGCACCAATTCGAGATTTTAATTTTCAAAGTGTCCGACGAAATGTATTGGCTTTCCAGTTCTTTAAGAAACCGCTATTTTATGCATTGAAGCACAAAAGTAACTGGAACTGCATCATTAGGTGTAGGATCTTCGCAGCCCACAGCTGGAGAGTCGCTATCCATAAACTGCAATCGATTGAGCACCAACATCAAGTTTAGTGCACCGGCTCAATTCTCGCTGATGGACCTTTATTTGTTTCTTTGTGACGACAATCACTACCTACATATCAGAGTTATCGTTTTTAAATTATGTATATAAATATTTCCAACATAGAGGACACCAACTGTAAAATGAAGGTTATATTGGAAGCGCCTTTTTTTTTCAATGCTTCTAGCTGTCAAAAAGAAAAAAGAAAACAAATTAGCTTTAACAAACGCTTTTTATGGAGCTATGCAAGGGCTGCTGGAAAGAGAGCATGAACAGCATGAGAGCTTGGCCTCCGCAAGTACAAAAGTGCAATACGCAGTCGTCGTCCATAAATATGTTGCTGTCCCATGGAACGTGTAAGCTGCCGCTGAGGGAACCTGCTGCGGTGACATGGTGGCTATAGGGTATGGCTGCTGAGCACGTTGTGACGGGCTTGATTCCCGGCCATGGCGGCCGCATTTTGATAGCGGGTAAATGCAAAAAATGCTTGTACGCTTAGATTAGGTGCACGTTAAAGAATCTCATGAGCTCAAAGTTAACCCCAAGCCCCCACTACGGCGTTTGTCATAGCCCCAGTCTTACCCTGGGACGTTAAATCCCATGTATGAAGAAATCGTTGAGGCAAGCTGGTTGTCGTGAACTCCAGTCTCCCTGCATGCATTTTTCCTTTCAATGCACAGTAAACTGCCGTGCATAGCCTCAGGATTGAGCGTAGTCCTTCTGAACTGCAGAGAGAACCCCAGATAAAACCGAACAATCCCAGCAGTACGGAAAAAAGCAACCGCAACGCAAGACGTCGCCGGACGACTCCGGGTCGCTATGCAACGGCGCCCTTCAATTCACCGCTGAGGCGGGTAATAGCATTGGTCCGAAGCCTCAGCCCGGAAACTGTCACACTAGACCATGCGGCACGCACTGACATCTGATGACAAATGCGGGGCCACAACAATCGCGATGGCAGAGCTCCGACTTCTGCCGGAAAAATATATGCATTCGGCGAAGAAAATATGCGTTCGGCATCTCCCCTGCAGAGAAGGAGCAATAAATCTTTTGCTCGGACCGCCATTCCTTGCGGTTTGCGTCATATAACCGCTGCCTCAGGGCTGCAGGAAGTATTCCGCGCAAAACATGGTCGTCGATTCCGTCTACGGTTGCTCTTATTGAGGAAAGTAGGGTGTCACCGCTGGACCACAAAGCAAGGCTAAAGCGATGTTGTAGTTCTTGTGAGCGCTGTTGAGGCCGGTCGCTTACGGCCCATTCGGGGGCTGCATTAAGAGAACCGTCCGCTACCAGAAGCACAGCAATTTCGCCGCGAACGAGCCGTAATGCCACTCATTGCAAACTGAGGACTAGCCTTCCAAAGGAGAATGTTATAATTACAAATTATAGTTTGGAGTTTCAGCTACTTTCTCGTGGGTTTCCTTCTAACACGTAACCTCGGCAGTATCTGGTGACAGCAGAGGAGCTCCAAAGCAAAAGTTTTGACATCGGGTTCCAATGCGGGCCTTCCCATTCAGGTATGTGGAAGGTACGTGGTACCTTCCTCGTCACCAGTTCCACACTGCATATGTTCCACCACATAAGCCATGAGTAACAAGGGTTAAAGGGCTCGACCACAGTAGAGCCATGCATTGGTATAGAATTCTGACAGGATCGGCATTATTGTCAGCATCGGCTTTCCATACTGGGCGCACTAATTCTCCCGTCTTCACAAATTTCAATGAGGTGGGCGAGCGGGAGCACTACTACTCGTACTTCCGATCTTTGTGTGCAGAAATTAAAATATTCTGTGAGTGATTGCAGAGAAGAGGACTTACCCATGCCTGTTTGCGACAATGCTTACACAAGAAGCGCATGTATCGCAAAAAGGGGTGTCGTACTTTCTAACATGTTTATCTGAGTGTTCACTCGTGGACCAGCGGTAAAATTTTGTTGTACAACAGTGCTCAGTCGAAGCAATAGTCGGCAGTGACTGCTGCTGTATAGCAATCGTGACATGGTGGCTTGAAGGCAACATCGTCCTGCTCATCCGTTCATGTCCGAAGTGCAAAGACTCAAATATCAAAAAAGGCTTGGCTACAAAGTGCTCAAACATTATGTTGTGAAATTATCAGTCTTAGGTTTGCCAACTAGCCCGATCTCTCACATTGTAAAAAAGAAAAACTATGACACTGATATTTCATGAGACGAATTAGACTTGATGGCAGTAGCCAAGGGGAACTCGCGTTTCCCCTGATAAATGTGCTTACATAAGCACTTCGCACTACCTTTACACCTTTTAGCATGCGTTTTCACCGCGTTAGAATGTGTACGAATATGCTTATTCAGTGACATTCCCTTTTACAAATGTCAGACATTTTCCACTCATCCCACGAGAAATCTGGCTGCACAAGAAAATCTACCTTTTACCTTTCTTGCATCAAGTTTTAGCACCTTGCAGCTACAGTCTTCGCTTCTCCCCGAAGCACACGGAAAATTACACTTCGGATAGAATCTAACTTCTGCCTGTCAAGACCATAGCGTTTCAGTCCCTGGGTTTCAATGCTTGAAAGTGTCTAGTTGTCGGCTAAGCATGCACAAGGTAGCGCATCTTACCGCATCTCCCTTTTCACGGCAGTGCATACCGTTCTAATGATTGCAAATCAAGGCGAATAGCGAGCAAGGTGGCGCTCTTGTTTGCCTCGCAGCACGTGGTTGAGGTGCACAGCGTCCTCCCGCTCTTCCTTCGCTTCAACAGAATGGCCGTGGTGTGTCCCTGTCTAACAGCGCAATCGGATGTTTCTTCAAAGAGGTGTTTCAGTGAGATGATTCTGCACCTGAAGCTTAATTCTATTATCAAAGTGAGTTTCAACCTGACTTGTATTCTCTATTGATGAAGTTTGTATGAGTGCCTCCCTTTTAGTTTCTATATTTAGATATGACTTCCTCTTGAGCGTAGGAAGTGTCTTTCTTTAATGCGAGGGTTAATGCCTCAGGGCATACAGGGGTATGGGATGCAGGCGAATAAGGATAGTTCAATTAATGAAAAAAGATATGCGGATCTAACAAAATCCAGGAGGGATCGATAATGTGGTCCCTGCATCCAGGCAGTGTAGTGGCCAGGATTGTGCGGCGAAAGTCCCGCTGCTCAGAGGTGCCGGAGCCTCGTCAGTTTCAACGCAGCGCAAACCCACAACAGGTGGTGGATGTCGGCTTCAGCATTGCGTGTCTTGGAGATTGGACACCCAGGGCGGCGATATAACTGGCGAAATTGCGGCCACTTCCGTGTCACGGCAGGAGTGAGGCAAACCCCGACCCGGATCCTCCGAAGCGCAAACTCCTCTGCAGGGGTAGGACCACCGGAGAGGGTTACCGCACACGGAGGTATTAGAGCACGTGTGCGGCGCCGGAGGTGCTCCTTATATGTTAAAAGGATGGTGGCATCATCTAGGTGAAGGAGCTGAGGCAGTGACGATGGAGAGGTCGCTAGACGGGTCGCAGAATCCGCACGGCTTTGGAAGTTCAGAAGGTCGCGTGGGATCCACTCGATAGATATCTGCCGCGGGATGCGTGCCGCCGGAAGATGGATCTGCTGACATACTTCAGGGCTGCGACTGACGCGTCGCAGAAGCCGCGTCACCTGAAGGGCATCAGTGCGGATGGCGATACCAGCCGTGGGGACTATAGGAAAGGCAGCCACAGAGCACAGCGCTTCTCGAACAACAAGGAGCTCAGCACAAAAGGAGGAAGGAGGCTCTTGAAGTTGAAACCGGGACGTCTTATTCAGGGCAGGTGTGCAAGGGCAATAAAGTGCAGTGGTCGTTTCACAGTCATGTATGCTTGCATGAACGTAAATCACGATGGAGCCAAGCGGCAGGTGGGCGTCTTGAGCTATAATTCGCTCACGAAGCGACGCCGCCGCGTGAGTTGATGTCGGGCGACGTATCTCTGTCAGCTTGTTATCGATAAGCTGTACAAAACTCCAGGGAGGAAGAACTGGCGAAGGCGGCAGTAGAAGGGAGCGCGAGAAAGTGTAAGTCCTGAGAGCCCACGTTGCGTGCAAAAGCTGGCCTTAAGCCTGCGAGCATTACGTCGCTGGTGCACCAGTTCATCTAGTGTGCTCAGCTGTGCATTCTCTTGGAGAGCCACCATCGGGGTGATGCGGAGAAGGCAAGTGATAACCCTCATTGCCTCGCGATTAACAGCTTCAAGGCGATCCCATTCTGCCCTCGTCAAATGCTGGAAGTGGGCTTGATAAACAAGGCGTGGTTGTACAACCGCCTTCACCAACTGTCGTGCAACGTATGAGCGGGCGCAATGCGTCTTATTAAACCCAACGTCTGAATTGCCTGCTTTTTAGCGTTGGAGAGCCAATCAGTCGCAGTTCCCGACTCGTGGACCATCAAACCCGGAATTTTTGTAGTTGAACGTTCTTGAAGTGGGATTCGGGATAGAGAAAGACGAATGGGTGTTGCAGAAAGTTTACGCCGGCCCCTGCGGTTGGCAACTGACATGTAAGCAGATTTGCTGACGGAAAGCTTAAGGCCGACCGAAGAAGCGTAAATCGATGTAATATCCAACTGCGATTAAAGGGCAGCGCCTTGAGTCTGCAGGTCACGATGAGTGCTCCAAACCGTGATGTCATCAGCATACGACAACTTTATGTCAGGCACATCATGTAAGCGCCATGCAAGCGGGATGAAAGCAATATTTAATAATGTAGGTGACAATAACGATCCCTGGGGTACGCCGCGAAGAGGTACAAATGTGCCGATGGCGTCACCACTGAGGCGGACTGTAAAGTGTCGTTCTTCAAAGAATTTGACAAAATTGCTTACTCTAGGGGGAAAGCGCAGCATGTCAATTGAAGTCAAGATGGCTTGACGGATGTTATCGTGCGCCTTTTCGACCTCCATAACGTGGACAGTACGGACACTGTGGCTGCGAGTTGATGGTAAAACTGAGGATGCCAAGACAGCCAGCCCATCTTCAGTACATATGGATGGACGGAAGCCAACTTGAGCCGGGTGGCGGAAACCGTGGTGCTCTAGCCACCACGACAGTCGTGTGACTAACATTTTCTCAGCAAGCTTACACAGTGTTGATGCCAGGGAAATGGGTCGGAAGTTGCCAACCTCGGTCGGGCGCTTGTTTGGTTTCGGAATCGGGATCACAATAGCCGATTTCTAGCCCGGAGGGCCAATGCCATCTAGTCGTACCTTGTTAATGGTGTCGAGGAGTTGAGGCAGCACCGCGGAGCTCAGGTTCTAGTAAACCTCATAAGTAATAGAGCCTGGACCAGGCGCTGTCTTGCGACTGGCACCATCTATCCCTGCAAGCAATTCAGGCATGGTGAAAGAGGGTGCAGTTCCCTCGGCGTCTGCTGTAGATGGTAACTTGTCGACATGGGCTGGAATGCCTGCCAAGCAAGCACCATTGGTTGTTTGAGCCAACACGTCGTACTGGGGGCGAAATTTCCGGGCTGCTTCTCAGGCGAAATCATCCGGCGATAAGTTAGCAGTGAAGCAGGCTGTGGCCGCCGCGTCGTGACGGCGGCAACAGTGTTACATGTCACGGAACGTTCGCCAAAGAGGAGCATTGGACGTCTTTGATGAAAACCGCTCACACCACGTATGCCAATGCCGCGGCGAGAGGTCGCGTTCATATCTGCGGGTCTTAGCAGTAAGGAAATTCAGTCGTGTACGTTCTTGTGCAGAAGTGGGGTCTCGGGATGCTGCCAGCTCAGCTTGTCTGCGAGCAGCCCACAAGTTGAGCAGGCCGACATACGGTGCGGGTCGATTGGCGTCTATCGAGCTGATGGTTGTTGCTTCATTGAGCGCACTTTGTATGTGGTCAACAAGTAGTGGTGACGAGTTGACAGAGGTGTCTTGGAGAATGGAGCGAAAGGTGTCCCAGCTGACCACAGTACACCTGCGGCGCAATCGGCGGGCCTGCGACGGATAAAGACCGATGATGATAGAGTGGTGGTCACTACCCCAGCAATTAGGCTCCAGGTGCGAAGTGGGACCCGACCACCACGTAAGATCCGGTGCGCATGTTGTACGTCGAGCTTGAGGCAGAGCCCGCGTTGCTGAATCAGGATGGTTCAGTAGAACAAACAACGCATCTGAGAAGGCGGGACGCCTTCTCAGATGCGTTGTACGCATACTCGCATACCTCGAGGTCTAGAAGGGGAGTGCGCCCACTTCTAGTGTTAACTGAGCAGAGTTGCCTTTGGACTTGGAGACGTGACTCAGGCTATTTTGGCTGCTATCTCCATATTCGATGAAGGTATCTCATTGTAATTTCGTTATAGCTACGATGAAAGAAAAAAAGAATGAAATGCCTCGATTCAATTGTTAGAGCTCCTGGATCCCATACTAAAGATTGCATGTGAGCTGAAATGATGACTGGCACAGATATTTCTTTGCTTGTTATTATCTTTAAATTAGTACAGAAGCCAAACAAAGTACACAAGTTAAGCCTAACTGTCGCTACCAGGCAGTGAAGGTTATTAAATAATTAGGGACGTTATGACTGCGATCTGTTATGACGAAGTGACACACATTTCTACAAATGATCGTCGACTTCTTGGAATGTCCGGTTACGTTTAAAAACAAAATTTGATTAACGCTAATAGCAGCTCACGATTTACTGCAAATCTGTAATGATAATAATGGCAATTAAGTTTATAACCGCTCATTGATAAACAGTATTTGCTAAAAGTTTTCAAAATAAAGGGCTATTTGAACATGATAAACAATCATGGCCGCGCAAGGCCTGTTCGTATTTCATTCCTGTTGCTGGTCATAAATCTAACGTCAATGCACAGAACTCCCCCACCAATAACCAGTGCTTGGACGCACTTACACATGTGCTAAATGGAAGTGCACAAAAAAGGACACTGCATCAACGTAGAAGCACGCGCGTGGAAAGAATTTAACACTGTACTACCCAGCATACATTAATCGCTAACAGTATAGGGTGCTGACTTCCAACTTTTAATATTTGGTTTCCTCCCAGTGCAATTTGTTTAAATTACGGTATTGATTGACGTTAGAGCCTTTGACACGCTACGTCGTATTTGTTTCATGGTTAAGAAACATCCACTTAGAACTCGTGGTAAAAATAAGCCGCAGTGACACGGGCTGTGACTCGGCGCAGTTCTAAAGCATTATTGCACGCTGAGGAAAAGACGCACTGAATGAATAAGGCAGAAACGGTAGAACGCTGCGTTTTAGCCATGAATTTAGTGGTGTTGCAAGCGTAACACCGCAAACTATGAACTCAGCTGTTTGTAAATCACGGACACTGCTGCAGGCTAGCATTGAATGGGTAAATGATCCCCAAAAGCATAAAAACAAAGTTCATATGTACAGATTTGTGGAACACACTTAATGGTAAGTTAAGGCAAGTAGCCAGAAAGTATCCGACCGATATTTATAGAAACTAGCACATTATACTAATATGAATTATGATCAAATTTATTAAAGCAATACAAAACCAGTTTAAACGCCATGTCTTACGGCGCAACCTCTAAATTTGTTATAGTGTCAAAGCTGACGATGAAGTTCTAAAGTGCCAAAAATAAAATAAAATAAAATGTCTATGCAGGAGTGATCCTCCCGCAGTCTTTAGTGTAAGGGGAATTCGCGCATTCGATAAGCTTACGCTCAAACATCGCCTGTGGTAAAAGCTTCGGCTTCCCATCGCTGAGCCTCAAATGAGCTGCGACACAGATTAGCTCTCCTTAATTGCCTTGCGGTCCAAAGTAGCGATCCCCGCAGCGATTAAGCCGGGTTTTACTGCAGAAGTGTTGGTGAAACGCTCTCGCGAAGAAAGAGCGCTGAAACCTTCCACACTTCATTTCCGAAAAAAGGCGGCATGCATAATTTTTTTAAAACTCCAAAGCCAACTTCCGCTGTCCGCTGTCAGCTCGAAAACCTTCGCACACAAAACTATATTGTGACTAATTGGCCGCGTTTTGGAAAATAGTTTGCAAAAGAAAGTCAGTACCTCTGGCCCAAGAAGTATAGAAGCGTTGTCGTAAGAGGAAGCATTTTCATAGAAAGAATCGAGCCGAGCACATACGTTTCGCGTGCAGAAAGAAGAAGAAAACTGCAATAAAGGTTCAATTAGTATAACGGCAAGCTTCGGGAACTTCAGCGCAGTTGCTATGTGTGTGTCGCGGTGAGACTGTAATCAAGCCACCGGAAAAAATAAAATGCCTAATACGTTACTATGCAGTAGAAAAGCAGCAATACTTTTTGAGTTTTTTAGAGTTCTTTAGTGTTCCTTACGTTTTAATACGGTCATTCGGCCACATTTGCTGTACAGGCACCTCGATGTCCTGTTTTTACTTTGACATTATTCCTAGTGGCGCAGAAGTCGCTGCCTGCTAGGATGACCCGGTAATTAATGAGAATTTATACTCTCGCGAGGAAACGGCAAATTATAGCCGCTGAGTAGCACACACTTACAAATACAGCGACTAGTCGTGCGTCTATATACATTAAGGAAAGTGAACCATAACAACGAAAGTGTAAGTTCTTTTTCTGTTGCTCATTCTATGGATTTTTTTTAATTTGTGCTATTCATATGCAGAGTGGTCTTACTAAGCAGATGCATCGAACTGCTTAAATTATTTCTGATGCTTGGTGTGACGGTAAGCTGTGCTGTGCAGTCTTTGGGATCGGCTAGCAGAACGAGAGTAAACACCAGGCAGCGTCCTGCGAGTACGTATCATATCTGTGTCGCATTATACAGAGCCTTTTATACACAATGGCAGGCGCAGAACATAATTGTAGTTGCTCAATATATTTATCATGCTGCTTTTGTTTGCTTGACGTGGAGCAATAACATTCTTCATACGGTCATTGCGACAGGTCATAGTCCCTCGAATGTTGCTCTGCATATCGCTCACTTTGTGCAACTAACTGCATGTATTTCTGGGTAACGTGTAGAAGAACCCAAACAGTTTGAATATGGCACGCGATCTCTACCATGACTCTCGATGTAGGCAGACGAAGTCGCTCGAATATGAGGTAATCATGGCGACATGGAGGGCACTTGACCGGTTCTTTGTAGAAAGTTGGCTGCCGTTGTAAAAGATACCCAGCTCATTTTGATGTGTAGTGCGGAGAGGAGAGAAAAAAATAAGAAAGTGAGAAAGAAGGAAAGAATTGAATAATGAATTAATTAATTACTTAATGAATTGATGATAACCAGGAAAGTGTCTCTTATCTACCCTGTGCTGGAAAAGATGGACAGGCTAATAGAAAAATTAGGGAGGGAGAGAAGGAGCGAAGACGTGGTGAACGCAATCAAAGACGTTTGTACAAGTCTCTATAGTCATCAACAAGCACAAAAATATCGTCACAACCTTGTGGGCCATTGAGCGTTGTCGACGATGTTCAGTAACATCTGTACAGGCAGTGGACGATCATCCAGTCGTCTTAATGCACTCATGAGTGATTGTCCTTGCGAAACCATACTGAGGGCATTGGTACAATAAAAGGTCGATGTTCTTCTCGCAGTCGCAGACATCAGACACAGCTCTGTTTGCCATTCGGATTAGTGCTGCTTAAGCCTTCGAGAAGGCAAGTCTTAACCACTGCCGACAGGGAAGCAGTACCGGATGTCGGCGCAGTTGGGGTGGAGGTCGGAGTTTCAACGAAAAAAGAAATGTTCATGTGCACAAGCGAAAATGTGCCGCTCTCGGAATGTGGGCCACCCTCGGATTGTGGTCGGGCAGAGGGTGGCCCGAGGGTTAGTGGTCGGTGCGATTGTGGGCAGGAGGCACGATGTGCCTGATTCCCCAGTTAGGTACAGCGGGCGCTTCCTCCGGAGGTATACACATAGAAGCTACTGTCGGTAACTGAAATCTGTCGACTTCAGTAACTCCAACAATTGGCGTGTTATTTTTGAGCTTGCGAAGCATGTGGCCGCGGTCCAATGAACTTTGTTAACGAGAATAATTTTTTGTTGAGGTAATATAACGCAGTATGGAGATGAAGTCGCTAGGCATCGTCGCGGGGATAGACGCCGAGGAGATGTTCGATTGACTCCTCAGGCCAGCTCGCGTCGCACGAAGGTCTTGCAGCCATCGTAACGAGCGATGTTCAGGCCACGGTTTTGTTGAGGCTACGCTAGGCCAAAAGCGACATGATAGTACTGCATCACAGCGGGGGTGCCCGCCGTGGTGGCATAGCGGCTATAGTGGTGTTGCGCTAGGACGACGTGATGGGACCGAAACCCGACCGCGGCGGCCGCATTTCGATGGGGGTGAAACACCAAAATACCCCTATCCCCTGCATGGGGGGCACGTTAAATATCTTCAGACGGTCAAAATTAATACGGAGTCCCTTACTACGGCGTGTCTGATAATGAGATCAGTTTTTTGCCAAGTAAAGTTTAAGAATTTATTATTTAATCGCAGAGGTCGATGCATTGTGATAGCTGCAGCTTCCAAGAGGGATCTCGAGTTCGCAGGCGACAATGCAAGAGACGGCGGGAAGTTCGAGTCAGGTGGCTACAGACAGTCATGGCTTCTGTGCGTGTACTTTGGAGGGCACAACGCGCTACTTCGTAGCGAATGACGACGACGTTTGCCCACCGCAAAAAAAGAAACTAACAAAAGAACAAACAAAAAAAAAACGTAGTTTTCGCCTCACATTCACTCTTAGAGCGGTGGCGTCTGCGCATGTCTTTCGGAGAACACAAGAGGATATAATCTAGCAGATGAAGGCTACTTGATTATTCAGGACTGGATAGTATTATGTGCAGCGCAATAAATAAGCTGTTCTTGAGGAAGTGACCGTGTTCGATGTGACATGTTGATACGGTCGCAGTTAATGAGCCCAGAGCCGGACAAATACCTGAAGCTTACCAATTTTCTTTCCCTCACAATTGAAGTAAGGGCGACATCACCTGGCGCAATGTCACGCGACGCCATTGTTGGCCATTGGTTGTTGTAGAAGTCCAGCTAGATCCCTTATCGTGGTGCTGGTTCCAGTTAGCTGAGCCCGCCAACATACCTTACGTGAGCCACTAGCAGTGGTGCTAATGTCGGGCGTAGCTGTCGACAAGGGGCGGTTCAGCTCTCATTGGTGTATCGGGAGGGAATGCGGCATGTTTGAACAATTAAAAAAATTACCGCCCAAGCAATCGGTACAGATGATTAACCACCGAAGCTCAAACGTGTTGCCCAGGTGTTTATCACTGGGTTGATCCCCACGGTTCATTAAATGACGGCTTGGTAGGCTGCCGGATTCTCGGTACGCAGTTGCTGCTAACACTTGGCTGCACGAGCCTGTTTTTGGGCCCGGGCTGCAGCATCGGCACGACGTAGATAGACGAGCGTGTTCCTGGTTCTGCACGCGGCGCTGCTGATGAAAAGCTGTCTGCTCCCCCAGAGTACGTATGACGCGTGGCCTGCCTATTTCGGAGCCTTGAGATGTCTTGTCTTCGCTCCGTTTGGAATGTGCCGCACGAGATAGACTGTCCGCGCCAGCCAACATATCGCGAAACGAAAACACGTACAGCGCTGTGCTCAAATTTCGCATTAGGGAGTATCGTAATCGTCGATGAAATTTTTTGTGCTTCGTGGCGGCAAGTTGTCAACCTTATTGGTCTCTCGACTCCTGTACCAATTTTCTCCGAGCTATGAGTAGCGTTGACATAGCAGGGATGTTGTTAGGCGTGGATCGAAGATCAACACGAGTTCGCTCTCTGTAAACGAGGATAAGGTTACAATGCTCTAGCAAGCTTAAACTGGCAGATTTAGCCTCACAAGCTTTCACAATTTTTTCTGCGCCAATACTGCCCAAATAAACGCAAATATTGTTACATTATTAAAAAGATTGGCACCCTTTGGGGCTTATCTTGTCTCACAACGATTATGGTCGTCTGCCTTGGCTGCGTTTCCTTTTTCCTTTCTTGAAAATTCTGCGCTCGCTACTTTCCTGTTGAGAGTGCTATGTCAGGTTGATAACGTGCATGCTGTTCTTGACCTGGAAGTAGCGGTCATGCAGCGTTGAAGAAAGGAAAGGCGCGCAAGAGAGAGGACATTTGCTGTGTGTCTGGATAACCACAAAGGGCGCACACTTTTTTAACAGCGTGCGTGGTGCTTGCGCATGAACGGGAGAACGGTGCACGGACGCCTTGAGTGCAAAGACAACGTTGTAGAGAAGCCTGGCCCGAGTTGCCCGTCGGCTTGCCTGCTTGATACCACTGCATATATATATATATATATATATATATATTAAAAATTTGGGACGTCATACTGACAAATCGATAGGGCAATTCGGGAGCGAAATTCAAGGAAAGTTCCAGCTTTATTTTCTCCGCAAATACTCATTGTAGAGCGGAGCTCTTAGGAGCCCATCCCTGCTGCGAGCGTCGGCATCCCCGACGTAACCGAACGAAGAGCGAAAGATGAGAGCGAACGCGGCGCGCTGCGGCGGATGAAAAAAGCAGTGAGAGAGAAGAGGCGCGAGGCTGAAGGAGGAGGGGAGGGTGCAGCGGAACCATAAGGCGGAAAGCGGAAAAGGGTATGGCGAAAGCCTTGAAGAAGAAAAGCGAAGTGCGCCGACGGTGGCTACGTGATGGTGCCAGAGTAGCACGCGTCGTCTGGGAGGTTTGTCGGTGGTGGCTTCTGGGAATTGCGCTCACGCGTCACCTACGCGCTGGCCCCACGCGTTGGGTCTCGCGATCTCCAGATTCGTGAGGCAGTGGCGTCACACCTCGCTCCGTTTGCAACGTGCCGCACGAGGCCTATTGTCCACGCCGACTGTTATATCGCGAAATGAAAACACGTACAAAGCTGCGCTCAAATTTCGCATTAGGGAGTATTATATTTGTCGGTGATTTCTTTTTCAGGAATGGAGGTACAATCTTTCAACGATAATTAACACTTTGGACAATTTTCTATTTTTCTTTAGTGTCACTTTAATTAAGGGTAGCGTGAAAGAATTAGCTACCAAAGACGTCATTCTTAAGTTCCGATACGGTGCCGAGAAACGCGACACCACATTGGTGGGCAAAGAAAGTTATGTACTTTATTTATTTACACGTACTGCCTATGCCAAATAGAATCATAACAGGATAATAGTATATACTAAATGGTAAGGACACATTGGTTACAACTTTAACGCAACATATTCTTGCGATGAGTTAGCTTAAACAAATTATTTCTTTCATCGCACAATGCTGAGGAACACCGGGAGTTCTAAAGTGCCAGAACGTTTATAGTGAGCAGCTACTTTTTTTTCAGACAATGTGTACCATGCGCTACATAACCTTTTCGAACTGAACTACCCCTCACGTAGCGGTTGGAACACATTCGCAGAACTTTGCTAAAGCATTCAACATTTTTCGGGGTGAGTACGAATTCCATTATTTTATTGGTAAATGCGGGCAAAGAAAACCGTTTTCCGGAACCGCCATTGTCGGCCGCGGCTTGTCCTGCTTCGAAGCCATTGGGTGCGTACACATACATGCCGTGAGAACTTCACAGCTGCTGTATACGTTTTCAACACAAGTGACTAGAACAGCTCAGAAGCCGCCGCTGCAAGCCACAGCCTCAGGTCGCTCTTGAAAACTATCGGGGATTACTGATTTTGATAAGCTGCTTACAGTTTTCTGTGCTGCCTGCAGTTGGAGCTTAAAGTTGCCCGTTATTTTCGTTTCTAGGAGACGTATATGAAGAAGATCCTGTTAAGCGCCTGCAGCTCACATTATGCAAGCAGTTTTGGGGGCTCTACCCGTATATTAGCTATATCTTTTCTTTAAGCTTGGTTGAGGGTTAGATTCCTCTTTCTCAGTTTCGGGCATTTAAACGACACCACGTAGTGCCCTTTTTAGATATCTTTGGCTGTGTTTTTATAAGAAAGACATTTCGCCGTAGAATACCTCTATATAGAATGCATTGTTTTTTGGGTTTGCGTTTGGGGAAATTCAGCCAATATTTTTCAGTTTATTGATTGCGAAGAAATTGGCGCATCTCAGTTTATTTTGCCAGCTTTCGAATTATCAAAAATTACTTGTTCGTTTCGTTCCACAGAATATAGTGAGACGTTTCAAAAAGTTGCGTCTATGCAAAAGCGGACAAGGAACATGGGTTCAAAATATGTCCGAAATATATTCAAAGTGGTCCAAAATATTTATAATAAAGGTGAGCATAAACTTCAGCCATATATAGCGTCGTACAGTGACACCCTCGCTCAAACAGCTCATGTCGTGCTTTATTACAGCTGGTGTTACATTATCTTGCAGTAAATATGCGCTTACTTGAAAAGGTTGGCGTCACCGATGACAGTGCGCTCTTTTCGATTGATTACCGCCGTATCGTACAAAATGCCATTTCGACGTTAGGAATAAAAAGCAGGATAACTAGAAGCCTGAGCGCGCTGCTGAGAAAATAGCGACCGTATAGAACTCGCAAGTCTCCTCAACAATGATAGTTAACAATGGTGACACTTACGTTACGTCGTCCCGATAGCACGCAAACTATTTCAATAAGTTTCTGTATGTCGCCACTGTGAAGCATCTTGAAAATCGGCTCCCATAACTCAACCGAGCAGGGCAACTCAAGCTTCACATCAGGTTTCGCAATTTGCACCTTGTACCAAAGCGATTCGCTGGTACCCGCCGCGGTAGCACAGTGACGGCGCTGATACCCTCCACGCTGCTAAGCGCAAGGGCCCGAGTTCGATCTCGATCCCGGTGGTCGCATTCCGAGGGGCGCGCAATGCAAAAACGCTCCTGTAGCATGCATTGGGAACACGTAGAAGAACCCCAGGTGTTCAACATTAATCTGGAACCCCTCAATACGGCACCCCTCGTAAACCACTGTGGAGTTTCGAGATGTCAGATCCTACAATTTTTTAATGACTAATTGGTGAACTTCAGTTTACCTGAGAGGTCCCTCTCAGCTTTTTCGGAAACCTTTGTAGTGACAGAAGCGTACTACTCATGCAGATCTGACATGGATCTTGAGTGGCTATGATTTATTTACTTATTGACATACCCTCAAGGCACCGCGGCATTGCAGAGAGGAGTGGGAACACTATAAGGACAAACATTAACAGAATGAATTACGGTATGTTATACTTTATTAGCTGCAAATCATAAAATACAAAGCAAACATCGAGTAAACTGCAGCATCGCAGCACGTATTTGAAAAAAAAAAGGGGGGGGGGGGTAGGGATACATAAAATGATCACGCTGGATTATCACAGTGAGGTGCGCAAACAAAGAACGCCAAAAAGAAAGTGTGATCAGAAACACTGTTGACGGGCAGGTGGTTGCAATCGTTAGATGTGCGTGGGATGAAGGAATAAAAAAAAGTGGTTGTGTTGCAGTTAAGTGCATCTAACTTTGTGTTGCTGATCAGTCCGATATGGGCGAAAAGTTGGAGGCAGGACAACTTCGATATGCAGTGACGACTGGTGGTAGACTTCGTGAATAGGCAAAAGCTGTAGAATTGACGGCGCAGTCATAAGTTTGGTAATATTAGACTGCGTTTTTTTTTGCTGTTATACTTCATGCACGTTGGTAATTAGAATGAAACGAGTGGCGTTATTCTGAATCAATTCAAGACCCCTAATTAGAGTAGTGTGATGGGGATCCCAGATTGCGGCTACGAATTCTAATTTTGAGCCCACAAGTTTTGTATACAGAGACAAATGGAGCTTTATTGAAATTACCTCGTAGGTATACCAATGTATGGTTAGCGCTGTTACTGATCCCATCAATATGAGTATTCTATGATATATTGAAAGTAATAATGACACGTGTAATAAATGACAGCTTTTCACCGCCTAACAAATATCGCTCAGCACTGGACGCGCCCGCATGCATCGGAAGTTTCTCAAATGTTATCGATGCTTCTATTTGCTGTCCATTGACACCGAAGCTTGTGTAATCTGATTGCATGTGCGACGTGAATAGTGTAGAAATTTCTGGCAGACACGCGGGCATTAGCCATTACTCTGGAACTTTCGATGACTCATGTATAAAAGCCGACGCGCTTGACCGGCAGGTGAGATTTTCGACGATTGCCGTGTGTTTTCGCTACTCTCGTTGTTCTTTGAGTGTAGCCTGTTTTGAGGGCACAGGTTCACCCAATAAAACGCTAGTTCCCTTATTCACCGTTTTACTGCTTTCTTCAGCGCCACTACTACGGGACAATAGCAACGCCCAAGTATCGGTATGATGAAACACGCCCGAGTTCTATGTCACTTACTTCATACGTTGAAAAGCTTTCGCGCTGCCCCGACACAGTCATTAGTTTGCCCTTAGGATTTAAATCCAAGAGCGATTTATCGGGCCAAGTTCCTATGTTATTCAAGTCCGGCTGAAAGATATTTTTATCGTCATCGTTAAGTATTTCCCTGTAAACACACAGTCTCTTCTTCTGTACATACATATGTACAGAAGAAGAGAGACAGTAATGTGGAAAGTTGGGCGAGTTGGTGATTAATCGTCATACCGTGTTGGTGAAGCAGCACACGAAAAAGGACAAGGTGGAGACACACAAGAATGCAGCGAGCGTCGTGTATTGTGTGTCTCCACCTTGTCCTTGTCAGTACGCTGCTTTACCAACACGCTATGAGGAAGAAGAGACACAGACAAAGTGTTGCTATATATTAAAAACAAAAGTGGACCTAAAACTGAACCGTGAGGCACTCCTGACAGTACATTAATTTGAGGGGATTGATAACCGGTAATTGTGACGTACTGAAAGCGCTTTGTGTTTCACAAGAAAACAAATGCCTAAATCCGTGTTGAGTTGTAAAAATTAATTGGTTTCTAAAACTTTAACTATATGTAAACACACCATATGTTCCATGAGTGAATCAGTGAGCAACTACAGCCGGCAACGCAGCAGCAGCAGCTTCAGCATGTTGTCTAAACGCTTCTTGCTTGCACAGCTCCTGGATTTCTTCGCTGGTCATGGCGTTCGTCTCCGGGGCATGGCTGACCCTGCACCAGTCGAACACGTGGTGATTACCGGCAGTTCGAGATGGTTCAGCCCTATCGTCCAGGCGTATGATCGGCGTGATAGTCCTGCCCAGGTTCTTCCTTCTCTGGTGATTATGGGCACTCCCGTGGATGCTCCTAGCATGGTAACTCCGACAGGTGATGCCATCGGATCGGTGACGTCAAGCTTCATCAGTATGAAATCTCCGTCGTTCCAGCGCCCCGGCAGTGGGCAATGCTGCAGCAGCAGCTTCAGCACGTTGCCTAAACGCTTCTTCTTGCTTGCACAGATACGTTAGTTGGACAACACGTACTGTATCCGATCCGATAATAGATTCCTGCTGCAGCTGTGTTGCTCTCACAGTTATTTGCGTATTAGACTCATGTGAAACTTTTCTTATGTTGTCGATTAACTTAGTCGTCTTATCCCGAACGGTGACGTTGAGCTTAACCCCGGCCGCTGGAGACCGGCGTCTAAAACTGGCAAACCCGACGAATCCCGAGAAAGCGTTCTTAACGCCCTTGAGACGTCGGCCGAGCTGGCAATGTCTAGTTGCGATAACCCTTCTCTTGTGAAGGTTCTTTCCGATTTAGTTGTCTGTCAGAAAACTATGTCGCAAGACATATAAGCTGAACAATTCCGGCATCAATCTTTCCGAAGATTTTTAGTCCAGATTGCGTGCAATACGTAAAAAGCCATGGGACGCTTCAGTTGAGCAGCGGAATAACGGTTCGACTATTGAAATGAGGTTCGATCACTTATTTATAGATAACGTTCGTTACAACTGGGAGGGTGCCTCAAATAGTTTAGCAAGAGCTCCTGGTTTTGATTCCAGCACAATATTTCTGAATGTTTCATCATCAGGTTGCAAATATCATCACTCTGCCACAGATCTTGCGCTTCTGAATGTTAATGCCAGAAACATACCTCACAAATTTCCACAATTTCTTTCGCTAGTTTCTTCAAGTTCTCCTCATGTTATAGGCATCGCAAAAATATGGCTTCATGAAGATATTCACGGCACAGAATTCACGATTCCTGGTTACATTGCTGTCCGCTAACACCGTCTGAATGGGAAAGGCGGTCGTGTTGCTTTGCTTTTACGCTCAGATATTAACTTTAATGTTTTACCAGGTCTTCTCGATGTACAATCGGTTTGGTGAAAGTTACTAGTGCATAAGCAGAATTTACCAATTTGTGGTCCCTACTCCCCCCCCCCCCCCCCCCCCCCTATAGCCCTAGTGACTTGTTCGATAATATTTCTCATTTTAAACATGACCATAGCCTCGACAGTTCTAACTTAATCGTTCTTGGTGACTTTAACATTCCCGGCATTCACTGGCCTTCCCTTACATATTCCGCCATTAGTGCCTCAATTTGTAGACTTAATTACGTTTTCTTGGTCCCAACCGGGTAGCATTAGTTGATAAGAATACGTGGCAGAACTCCATACTTGACTTAATGTCTATCAGTGACAGTCTTCCTCATTTAGGCTTTAACTATGATATCCTGGAAGGAATCTCGGATCACAACGCAGTTCCCGTGCACATTAACTGTCCTATCCCACATGAACGCTTTAGCTATTCCACATATCACCATTTTAACAAGGCTGACGATACATCTATCAATGATACTCTGGCAGATAACTTTCACCATTGTTGTCACTCAGTACCGAATGTCATGTTGACAGTCTCGCTGATTGTTTTGAGTCATTAGTTAAATCTTGCATCAACTACATTCCATTAAAAACAAAAAAGATAAATAATAAATTTTCTTGGATTAACCTAGATATCCTGCACCTGTCACGCCGTGTCGGTAGACTACGCAAATCAATGCATTCTAATCCTGCACTTCGCGTTACTTTTCAAAAAGCCAAGGAGGAACTTCGTAGTCGTACTAAGAATGCTAAAGATTTCTATTTTTCAGTGCAGCTCACTCTACTACTTAAATAAAAGCCTCGCAGGTTCTGGACATCAATTTTGCCTAGTGAAACGTGCAGTAGCTCTTTCAAGATTAACGACGCTATTACTAATGACCACACCGTAGTTTTGAATGCTTTTAACTCGTACTTCCAATCTGTTTTCACCCTCGATAACCATGTAGTTTCAAAGTTTAGTTACGATGCACAAACTAATAAATTAGGCGATATCGTAATAAGTTCTAATGGTGTCTTAAACCTAATCTTGAATCTCGGCACAAAAAGTGTACCGGTTCAGATGGTATCCCGAATTATTTCCTTGTAAAATACTCCCCATGTACCCCTGAGTACCTTACTGTAATTTTCCAAAAATCCTTAGACACTGGGGAAGTACCAACTAAATGGAAAACAGCCAAAATCATGCCTTTGTATAAATCAGGTGATAAGCAACTTCTCCCTAACTACAGGCCGATATCTCTCACGCCCCAGTCATGCAAGATGTTAGAGCCCATTATTCACAAACATTTAATTGAATTCCTTAACTCTAATGATGTTCTAACATCCGCCTAGCATGGTTTATAGCATGGTTATAGCACTGTAACGCAATTAGTCGATTTTGTTCATGATGTCGCTTCTAACCTAGACATAAGTAATCAAGTTGGATGCCATCTTTATTGACTTCTCTAAAGTGTTTGACTCTGTCATTCATTCTTGTGGTGCAGGTTCTTGTGTTCCAAGGTTCTGACGGTTCTCTGAGGCGGAGCCTCCGAGAACCTAATTGAGGACAAAGCCGTTGGTTTCAAAAACACACACACAAACGTTTAATAAAACTAGAAAGAGGCATAAAATAAAATGATAGAAAGAAATAGAAAGATAGCATAAAATAAACACTCAGACACCGCGGTAACGAACACACTTACGGCTATGGTGGCGTTAACCAGTGCGCGAGTCCGGGCTGACCACGATGGCAGGGGCGCTTAATAGTCTCGACGTGGAGACGCGGCGACAAGATGATGAGAGAAGTTGCGCCGGTCTCACCAAAGGTCGGGGTGTTGACTCGTTGATCAGGCGACCAGAGCGCCCTAGCTCTGGCTTGGAGATAGAATGCAGGCGGTTTGGCGGCACGAGCACGCGGCGGCGGCGTTCTGGCCGTGCTGCTGGGCGTAGAACTCGGGCCCGTAGCCCGACTGCTCTTGTCCTGCCCACGGGCACAGTAGCTCGAACGCCGGCCTCGGGCAGCAGGCGGCACGAGCAGACGGCGGCGGCTTTCTGGCCGGGCAGCTGGGTGTAGAACTCGGGCCCGTAGCCCGACTGCTATCGTCCTGCCCACGGGCGCAGAAGCTCGCCGGCCTTGGGCAGGTGGCGGCACGATCGGGTAGAGGGGCGACGCACAGGAACGGGTTGGCAGGAGGCTCCGGTCGTAGTAATATTTCTGGGTCGTTTTAGATCGCGACAAGTTGTCTTGTGCCAACCGTAGTGTATTTTCCAGACGATCTCGGAGATCCAAGTCATAGCCATATGTGGTATTGATTTCTTCGCATAGGTGGTCTCCTGTCCATAGTTCTTTAAGTAGACTGAGTGGGCCTCGGACGTGTCCACTGTAGATCAACTGGAAAGGAGAAAACGCCATGCTGGCTTGAGGTACTTCCCGATACGCAAACAAGAGGGGTAATCGGTCCCATGACTTTGGTTTTTCTTGGCACATCTTGCGTAGCATTTGTTTCAACGTGCCATTAAATCGCTCCACCAGACCATAACACATCGGATGGTAAGGCATCGAGCTAAGATGTTTGATAGCCAGCAAGTCATTTATTTCTCTCATTAGGTCCTATGTGAAACAGGAGGCCTGATCGCACAGTATCTCACGTGGAAATCCAATGCGAGAAAACATTTCTATAAGTCCTTCGGCCACCGTAGCCGAATCGATCGACGGCAAAGCTAGCGCATCTGGATATCGTGTAGCGATATCCACCAGGGTCAGTATGTATCGGTTACCTTTATTTGACGTAGGCTTTAAGGGTCCAATTATGTCCAGCGCCACTCTTTCAAATGAAGTGTCTATTGAAGGCACGTGACCAAGAGGTGCCTTGCACACCTTGCTCTTAGGATACGTTCGCTGGCAAGTGTCGCAAGAGCGTACGTATCTTCTCACTCCTTCTTGGGCTCCTGGCCAGTAGAAGGATTCTAGAACACGATCAATTGTTCTGTTAATTCCTTGCTGCCCTGACATAAGACTTTCGTGTGCCAAAGTGAGCACTTGGCCGCGTAATCTTTGAGGTACTACCAATTGTTCGGTCATTTTGCCCGAGGGTAGCCGGTAACGGCGATACAACACTCCCTTTACTACTTCGAATGAGTAGGATGCTAATCTTTTGCCTTGGAACACTTGCCCAACTTTGTTCCTGCAAGACTCTAAGGCCATATCTTCGTTCTGGGCCGCGGTAAGATCCTTCCTGGTTATTTTCAAGGCGCTGATATCGACCGTGGATGTGTTCGGCTGTTCTTGGCTCTTGATGCCGACCAGCAAAGCATCCGGGGAATGGTCTTCTTCCTTGGTTCCTTTTGCACTTGCTATACAACCTTGGATGGGCTTCTTCATGAGCCTTTCTGTCCAGGTTTTATCTGGATTATGAGCTTCTCGTGATCCTGGAACCTTTCCGATAATAACATCATATAAAGGAGCTGTCATACACTTGACAATCGACGTACCAGATAAATAAGGTGAGTGAATTTCAACCTTAGCCTCAGGAACTTTGATGCTGCTACCATCCGTCAGAATCAGCTTAGGGGTGGTACCTGTCAGAGGCGAGTCTGGTACGAGGGAACGACGCACGACCAGCATATTCATTCCCGCATCTCGCAAGACTGACGCCGTCTGTCCGAAGATTATGCCCTTTAGCACTGGCAGCTTGCGTGCTACAGCCTTTGTGTGGGTCTTCACCACGCTAGCCATGTCTTGTTTAACAACTGGTGTGTTGGCATCTTCCAGGTGCTCTTCTGGCGACAATAGGTAAGTCGTCTTCGTTGGTGGACCATTTTTCTTGTGGCAGGCTTTGGCATCATGCCCGGGCTTACGGCAATATCCACAGTACGGTTGCCTCAGCTTAAATCGGCAGTCAGATGCCCCGTGACCCAGTTTTCCACATACGAAGCATTGCATCAGAATTCTCTCGGATGAGCTTCCGTTTTTCTCCGTCGGGTTATTGCCTTCCGTTTTCTCCCGGAATACTAACAAATTGGGCTGTCTTTGAGCCTCTAAGAAATTATTGGAAGCTTCGGCCATGTCATCTAGCTGGTGGTAGCTCTTCTCGCGCAGAAAGAGCGCTAACCGAGGGTTACAGTTGTTCAAAAACTACTCCGCCACCACTAGGTTGCGAAGTGCCAAATACTGCTTTTCGGTTTTGGACATTTCCACCTATCGATCAAAGAAACTCAGTAGCCTAGTTGCGTATTGTTTTCCAGTTTCGCCATCTTGGGGTTTGCTCAGTCGGAACTTCTCCCGGTAGACTTCCGCCGTAGACTTCCAAAACCTTCAGAGCTTCTCCGCTCAAGCATAAACTTAGAGCCGTGGCCTGCTTGTCTCTAGGCCATTCTTGTCCGGTGGCGGCGCTTTCGAACCTTCTTAAATAGGCATCCAAGTCGTCCCGGCTTTCATTGAATCCTGGTATCAAACTGTGAGGATTCACGCTGAATGGTGCACTCCATCCAGGCCCTCGGTCAACTGTTCTTGTGTCTCTGGCAGCATCCGTTGCCGCCATTTGAAGGCGCAACTGAAGCGTTCGCTCCTCCAATTCTAGCTGTCGTTGACTTGTCTCGCTACGATTGCCCTCAGCTTCCGCGACTTTAAGCCGTAACTGTAAATTCCTCTCCTCAAATGCAAGCTGCTCCTTTCTAGCCTCGCGTTCCGCTGCCCGCTCTTCTCGCGCCCGCGCTTCCTGCTCCTCTAACCATGCCTTTAACTCCGATCCTTCCAGCCCCACGTGTTCAGCTAAAGCTAACAGTTTTCGTGTGCTAGCCATAGTTCCGAGCCGTTAGAATAAAAAAATATAGCCAAACGAACGGCTTTGTCTTGTCGCGGACGCCAATTTGTGATGCAGGTTCTTGTGTTCAAAGGTTTTGACGGTTCTCTGAGGCGGAGCCTCTGAGAAACTAATTGAGAACAAAGCCGTTAATTTCAAAAACACACACACAAAGTTTTAATAAAACTACAAAGAGGCATAAAATAAATGATAGAAAGAAATAGAAAACATAAAATAAACACTCAAAGAGACACCGCGGCAAGGAACACACTTAGGGCTATGGCGGCGTTAACCAATGCGCGAGTCTGGGCTGACCACGATGGCAGGGGCGCTTAATAGTCTTGACGTGGAGACGCAGCGACAAGATGATGAGAGAAGTTGAGCCGGCGCCACTAAAGGTCGGGGTGTTGACCCGTTGATCAGGCGACCAGAGCACCATAGCTCTGGCTTGGAAATAGAAGGCAGGTGGTTTGGCGGCACGAGCACACGGCGGCGGCGTTCTGGCCGGGAACCTGGGTGTAGAACTCGGGCCCGTAGCCCGACTGTTCTCGTCCTGCCCACAGGCGCAGAAGCTCGCCAGCTTGGGCAGCTGGCGGCACGATCGGGTAGAGTGGCGACGTACAGCAACAGGTTCTGGTGAAGTCCTGGTGGCTCGGGTCCGGAACCCGACGGCCCGTCTTGAACTCCCGGTCCGGATGCCGACGTTCTCCTGGCCTTGCTTCCTGGAACTCTCCCTGCGTCTCCCCCGCTTCTGCCAGCGCGCCTCGCTTTTTCTTCCGCTCTGGCCGATTAGTCGTTCTCTGATTACCCGCCGTGGTTGCTCAGTGGCTATGGTGTTGGGCTGCTGAGCACGAGGTCGCGGGATCGAATTCCAGCCACGGCGGCCGCATTTAGATGTGGACGAAATGCGAAAACACCCGAAAACTTAGATTTAGGTGCACGTTAAAGAACCTCAGGTGGTCAAAATTTCCGGAGTCCTCCACTACGGCGTGCCTCATAATCAGAAAGTGGTTTTGGCACGTAAAAACCCATAATTTAATTTTTTTTTTCTGTTTGGCTCTTTGACTCTCCGTGGTTTCTCCTGATTGGGTTGCTTTTTTTCTCTTAGCTCCTTTCCTTGCGCCGCGTGCTCACGTGCCGGACGCTCTACGGTGTTGTCGTTTTCTTTCCAGCATAGAATTCGCCTCGGCGCGCGCACTCCTTGTCGTCTGATTCTGTCCTTTCTGACCACCGCACCATGTAGCGCAATACACACATCACAATTATAAACTACTGGTAAAATTAAACGCCACGTTAAATAATCCCTGTCTTGTTTCTTCAATAGCCAGTTTTCTTCGTAATTGCGCACAATTTGTTTCTTTTAACTCAGTGGGCTGAACTCCTGTCGACGTTACGTCAGGCGTTCCTCAGGGATCCATTTTAGGCCCTTCGTTATTTCTAATATGCATCAATGATTTACCCGGCAGCACCTCAACTAAAATCAGCCTTTATGCAGATGAATGCGTATTATACGAATCTATTAACTCTATTGATGACCACCACCGTCTTGCCCAATCCGTGATGTCTTTCTGCGCTTGATGCAAAACGTGGCAAATGATTATCAGCTGTAGTAAAACAGTTATGATGTCATTTTCCAATAGACAGAGCCCTTTCTCGATCGATTATTCTCTGGATTGCATCCAACTTAAAAGAGTGCCTCAGTATAAATACTTAGGTTTCAATCTAACCGAACGTCTTTCATGATCTAAACATATTGAATATGTAAACGGGAAAGCCCTAAAAAGTAATTCGATTTGCGCCGCACTTTAGCTAACACCCCCCGCGATACTAAACTGCTGTTATGTAAAACGCTAATTCGCCGTGCTCTAGAATATGCGTCTGTTGTTTGGTTCCTCTACAAACTATGCGAAATAAGCTCGCTCGTTAACGTTCAACAAAAATATATCCATTTCATTTGCCAAAATCGCAGCCGCACTTTCTCACCAATGTAGGCTAAACATCTTTGAACATTGAGCCATTACTTTTATGCTTACAATTTGAAGCCTTAAAGCTTTTATATGGAATTAATAACTCCACCTCTGCTATTTCTGATTGTAACTATATCACATTTACTAACGCAAGTTGTACCCATAAATGTAACGTCTTGAACATAACACATATTTATGCCCGTACTAACACATTCCACGTACAATAGATCTTTGGAATTCTCTACCCGGTAACATTCGTTCGCTATTACGAAAATATTTCATAGCTTCCACTGGTAAGCACTTCGCTAACATCTAAAGCGCTTCTTTTTGATCATTGATCTTTTTATGTTGATGCGCGTTTTTAATATGTAATGTATAGTAATGTATAATGCTCCCACTCCTGCTATAGCCCTATATTGGGCGGCAATATATGTAAAGAAATAAAAAATATAATAAATTAGTTTGCCAGGAATGCTTGTTAGGGAAATGGGTCGATAGTTGAGAGCGGAATGTTTGTTACAGGACTACTGCATTGGGCCCACGTTCACAATTTTCAAATCCAGCGTCAAAAATCATTCATCAAGCGACTGCTGAAGGTGTTTGTGCAAGAAGAGAGATGAATATGCGCGTCTGCTGCAAAAAACTTTGCATTAATATTGTCAGTGCCACGTGATGGAAATGTTTACCAGAAATTAATTAACGTCGTAATTGCAGCAGGTTAAAATATAATAGGAAAGATCTAACAGTATTCACGGGGCACCACTGCATCAACAGGCGCCAGCGCTTTATAAAGAAAAGTTGGCGAAAAATATAATGTTAAGCAATACTGCACATCCAGACTCTAGCAGCAGTTCACGAGAATGATTGTTGATGGTAAGTTAGTGGCTTTCATTTGAATTAACCATGTTTCAAAATTGCTTTGGGTTTGTTGATAAAAGATCAGGCAAAGTACGGATTTTAAAGTGTTCCTTAGCAGCATACGCGATTTCAGTATACTCTGCTACCGCATTCTGAAACGCTGCTCAGCGAGCTGATGTGCTTCGCTGCTTATCCACACTCTAAAAACAAAGAGAGTGCCGGGCACTCTCTTTGAGGGAGTAGCGGCTTGTCCCATATTTCACTCTCTTTTCGAGAGTAGATCGACCCTCTTTGAGAGAAAGTAGGTCAACTCCTGTTGACAGAGTTTTTGTTACTCCACCGCAAGGGATTGCTAGTACTCTTCCCACAGGGAGTGCTAGTACTCTTCCGCAGAGTGCTAATACTCTCACCGCAGGGGTAATGGCACTCCACCAGACCGAGTACTTCTACTCACCCAAACAGAGTGTTAGTACTCTTCCCAATACCGTCTTAGCGAAGTCCTGGCCACGCATGCAGGCAGGAAATCAGATCAAATTAGGGTCGCTGATACACCGTTCCAAGTGGCCCAATTCCAAGTGGCCTTCAGAATAGGCGTGAGCAATGTTATGCAGGATTTTAAAGTCATTTTTCCTGGCTATTTGCTGCCTACCATGAGGCGTGACTGCTCGGAATCGGCCTATGCGTATGTGTCCCGAACGCCACCGTGGAGAAAAAAAAAAAGCTAATTAACATTCACTCCGCAATTATCTTCGCACATTTCACAATCAGGAGACACATAATCTAATTACAACACAATAGTCGAGGGAATCACATACTTATGGAGAACCACATTGCTCTATAGATCACGTGGATTCGAACCCGCGTACACTCGCATCTATACAATTCAAAGCACACATCCTAACCATTACACCACAGAGCCACCACGCTCAGTCGTGTTCTTTTAGAGGTTATATACATAACAAATGTATTTGAGGAATCGGCTGCGGTGGGTGGAGTTTCTCTGCAGTGTGCTGTGCTGTTGTGTACTCGAATACGTTTGCGTTTGCATCATTTCCATTCCTTGCTACGACTAACGAAGGAATACAACGTAGACGACGACGTGAGAACTATTCACGGCTTGTCGTCACCCCAGGAAAATAACAAATGTGCCGTTCAGCTCACGATCGAGTGCTTTTCCAGTCCTTGCATTGTATGTTCTCCGAAAATACGCTGATACAAAGTATCGTGCCAACCATCCACGTATGTGAATTTAAGTCGCGCGTATACTGGTGAGCATTTCTGTTTATTTTTTCCGCCAGTTCCATTCATCGCCAGTACCAGGCATTTCGACGTGCCTCACGCTGCCGTGTAGGCGTTCTTTTCAAGTGCATTAGTTTAGAGTTTGGTTCAGTCCGCTGTGAGCTGTTGTCCTGCATTAGCAGCGGATCGTTAGCGTTTTGAAGAGCATGCATTCCAGAATTTGGAGACTGCTTATGCCGATAGCCGCGTCACATGCATTGGCACGCATGTTTAAATGACTAATGTGTCCACTTGTTACGCGTGCATTGCTCGTATCCTGTGGCAGTGCTCGTTCTAAAAGCTTCGAAGACCATCTACATTCATACGTGTGTTCAATATATATGCACAGGATGGACTTGCCGGCTAGTTGGTTGAGCATTTTAGAAGAAACAGCGCAACACAAGGACGACGCAAAAACATGGACCACACCACGAAGCGCTGGTGTGGTTGATGCTTTTTTTCGTCCTGGTGTTTGCGCTGTTTCTTCTTCCACGATACACGCACACCACAGGTACGCGAAAGTTTAGGAGCATAAGGCGTTAACTTTGTTTTCCCCGTTTCCTCTCAGTGTCAATGGCACAATGCGTTGCCCGGAATTGCGCACGCTTACCCCCATATTCAGAAATGAATCATAACTTGAAGCCCATGCTTGGCTTGATCTAAATGACGCAAGTTGTGAACGCACCAAAAAAAAAAGGCAGTGAGCGTCTGGGGGACGTTCGCACCAGGCGTCGTTTATATAAAGTTAAGCATGAGCTTCGTATTATTATACATTTCTGAATACGGGGGTTAGTCATCTACTTCTCACAGAAAATGTCGAAGAAACGCCCACCAAAACCAGGCACATTCGTAAACTTAACTAGGCAATACGAAGCTCCATAGAAAAAGAGTGGTATTAAAAGCTTTCAGTATTTTTCTTTACTCCAAAA
The DNA here is from genome assembly GCF_023375885.2 of Dermacentor andersoni. NCBI lineage: Eukaryota > Metazoa > Arthropoda > Arachnida > Ixodida > Ixodidae > Dermacentor > Dermacentor andersoni. Next base: position 167,827,535 of record NC_092814.1, on the reverse strand, counting down.
TGGTTGCGCTCTCGTGGCTTCAATGTACAGAGATAGTGCAGCGTTAGCTAAAAAGCATGAATTTCCGAACTCTATGCCAAAATAAGCTTGTAAAATTATTTAGGTGCTAGAATCCAGGGTTTGTAGCGATCCAGGAAAACCCTTTATTTCTAAAATGCCCTTTTCAAGGCATTGAAAACCCTGGAATTTTTAGAAGTACTGGAAAGTCCTTAAATTTGTACACTTGGCTAGATTTAGCAGACATTGCCAAGCGTTTTTTTTCCCTTCTGTGACACTCTTCGCATGTCACAGAGAATTGTCTGTGGAGGTAATAGAAGGAAAGCGACATCCTTAAAGTTGAAATTACAAAGGAGCTGCAGATACCAGTTTTAGGCACATGGAACCGGCGACAAATGTACTTGGAGGAGCAGAAGCAGGAAGCTCAACAGTTGAGGCATTCAGAGCTACAGACACAATAAAAGGAAATTACAAATGACTATTGCTTATTTGGTGGTGAAAAGCTGAGGCAACAGATGACATCCCATACACTGTCAAACCAAACAGTACTCAAAAACTGCAAATGTTGCAGGTCCAAGTAGTTAATTGTGCTATTGCAGAAAAACTTTGAGCGCTTTCTTGAAATGCTTCCTTGTGTGCGTTTAGTGATGGGCGGTGAAAGGCAAATTAGCAGTCTTTCAAATGTTTGAAATCAGTGAAATGCGATTTGTTTTGTATTCTTTTGTTTGCATTAAAGTTAACGATGTTATTGAACAAGTTATTGCCTGTCCAAACTACTAAAAAAATCGCACGAGGTCCTTGGAGTTACTGTGTCGGGGCCTCGAAAGTTCTTGAAAACCATTGCATTTTTTTCTTCAATATTGCTACGAACCCAGTAGAACAACTGTCATGGAGTAAAAACCTTGGCTGAACAGGGGCTTATACGAAGAGCACAGGAAGACTAGAAATGCAGTAGTAGGCATGGAGGGCCCTGAAAAAAATGTGCCACATCTGCTCGTCTGCCTTATGTTTCTGCATTGACTTTCACATTTTTTAATAGAAGTGCACTTACTGTTCTACTCCAATAAACGCAGCATTACCAACTCCAGTGTGGGGCAGTCCTTCAGCCAGTGCAAACTTTTTCTGTACATCCCTGTTAGCTCTGTCATTTTTCCAGCATTGTAGTACAAGATTTGTTAAACTGGTTTCGCAGAATATGAGCAGTATACTCTTAAATTAGCTGTTTATTTGTATGCACAAGTTCAGGTTCTCAGTTTGGTTGCATGACAAATTGCCATACCTCAATAGATACAAGAAAAAATGTTATTAGAGTTTAATAAAATCCAAACAGTAATAATCACAACAATATAATGACATACATTTCTTTTTGTACGTATACAGCCCATGTCTTGACACTGTATAAGTTCAACTATACATCGCAAGTACTGTGTCCTGACCACTATTACTCACATGTGTAAAATCATCACAGCAATTCAACAAATATCACAGTGATTAGTGACATACACTTTGTAACTGCTTTACATGAGCATAATGTATACAAATGGTCCCTGTGTACCTACACATGACTAGTGCCACCCGAGTACTATTACTCACAGGTGTAAAACCAACAAAGCAGTTCTTTAAAAATATGACAGCGCTTAGTGACGTACATGCTGTAACTCCCTTGTAAAAGCTTAATACAAACACGTGAGCACACAGAAAGCTAGCAGTGGGCCTACATGGAAATACCACCGCCTCAATACTAATTCACAAGTGTAAAACCAACCAAGCAGTTCTTTAAAGAATATCACAATGCTTAGTGACATACATTTTGTAACTATCTTATATAAGCTTTATACAAACATGAGAACATACACAAAGCTATCGGTGCACCTACATAGAAGTGCGGCCATCTGAACACTATTATTTGCAAGTGTAAGCTCAACAGAACAGTTCGTTATAGTGACGCCCATTTTGTAACTGCCTTATACAAGCTTAGTGCAAGCACAAGAATGCGGAAAAAAATAAATTAAGAACTTGCTCTATGAATACACAAACAGATCAACACAAATGGTAAACACCGCTTTGAAGACACTTGACCGTGACAAAGCGCAGTGCTATGCCGGTTGAAACAGCCACCCACAAAAGTATTGAGCAATGCTTAAACCACACGCAATAAAGTGCAGAAAGACTGCGTCTCTAATGTACCTATTTTAATTCAAATTTCTTGAATATACGGCTCTCTTGCAGATAAGGCATCTGATCCAACACCTGATTTTACACCTGCTAAATGCATACAATGCACTCAGATATAACTGGTAATAATAATTATAAAAGGCATTTAAAAACTTCATAGTATGATGAAGATGCATGACTAGAAAAGTTCTGTCCCCCTCGTACGTGTTAAAAAGGTGCAAGTACGACACATGTTCTTTTTTTCCGCAATTTTTGCAATAATGGACACCCGGGAACCTCGAACCCACAAAAAAAGAAGATACTGCTGTGTTAATAGTGTTATGAATAATTTTTTGTGAAAGCTTTTTACGGACAAGTTGCAGTCTCGTTTCTGGAGGTTGAGCTGTATCATGCAGAATAACATGGAAAGTGGTCACATGGGAGCATGACACTATGCCATAATGTTCGTTTCAGTTGACTCTCTTGCCCTACAAGTCACTGCTCACTGTGACAAGTGATGGAACAGCAGTGTTTGTGTGATATTTAACACACTTCTGTCCTATGCCATCCTTACCAGAGTTGGCGGCACATAGATACACAAATTTCGATAGTGTTGCTTTCTCAGGTGGTTGTTTTTGATTTGCTCAATATCAGTTGGCACTTCAGCTGCATCAAACTTCTTTTTTACCTCTTCAACAACAACATAAACAACAATCTTATGACACCTGTGTTGTCCTTCTAGTTGCCTACAAAGACCAGTTAATCTAACAACAACACTGACAGTCTCTACTATCTTCTAATGCAGAAGATGTGTGTCCCACCATGTGTTCCACATTGTTGTCGCTGTGGGCTGGCTGGGGAGGCAACAACTGTAATATGTTTTCATATCTTAAAGTGATGCTTGTACTGTGTTATAACACTTAACTTAGTCTTGCACTTGCTGCACAAGAACACTGGCTCACAGTCGTGGTGAAAAGCTTTTGTATGTTGAGCAAATGAGTTGTATGCACTACAAAAAAAGTCACAGTGATAGCACACATGTTGCTCTACCAGGCCTGGTGCGGTTCCTTCTGACACTGCTGCTGATGCTGACACACTGCTGCTTGCCTCGTACACTGTTGCAGCTGCAGTAGACATGGCCGCCTCTGTATCTATTGCTACCGTGCCACCTGTCATGGTAACTTCAGGTGGTATCGGGCTCACTTCTGCAACAGAGATGTCGTTTGCCCCTTGAGGGCTCTCGTCATCAGGGCCAATAATTTCGTAGGCATTGTCTCCTGCATCGAAGAACCAATAAGAACAGCCTGAATTAATAAACATAGCTCTAAAAAGTACGGACATCAAAACTTAACCAGAAGCTTTGCACATCAGTGACCAGGCTTAATGAATAATACTTGCAGGAGGAGTTACACAATTGTGTGTGTACATTACAGTTAAGCCTCATTAGACGAGATACTCAAGAAGCACGGGAAACATGTCTCTGGATACCAAAAAATTTAAAACTGAGGACCCAGAATAGATCACTTTATTATGCATCATCACTAAAGTATGTTTAGATATATCTGAACGAATAATTGCTCAGGGTGGCTTAAAGGGCCCCTAAACCACTTCTCGACATTTTTTGAACATTTCAAGTAAACGCGCATCAAAATCAGAATGCCGCCACAATTGACGATGCCAAACGCCGCAGTGCGTAGCACTGTGGGAGCACCACAATATGAAGAAAACGACCCCGTGCGCCTCTCTGGGCCTATCCTGCACCCCCCAGTTTATCCTCATGACATAAGGAAACAATTTGATTGTAGTAATGGCTGCATGTGATCTGAGTTGATTGAAACAAACAATATGTATGGTTTCCCTGTATGTAATTTTATGTGCTTTTTAGATGTCCTGATGGCGATTCTGGCTGCACGATGTTTCTCATACTTTTTGGCACGATTCCTTTCTTTTCCACTCCACTCTTCTTTCTGGTTTTCTCCCCTTTCCCTTCCCCCTTGCTTAAAATAGCACACCTGAAGTATCAAATCTGTTGAATTATTGTGTGTATCAAACCTGTTAACATGCGGGCTTCTCTGTGGTCTGTGTTGTATATCTGCGCTGTACAAGTCAATTCAAAATGAAAGATGGAATGTCCCTGCCTTTAGTTTAGTTGTATATATATATGTGTGTGTGTGTCTCTCTCATGTTTTGAAATATATGTACATTCAGGAGTGCCTGCATGCTCTTCTCCCCTGCTCCAGTGACGAAAAGAAGAAAAGAAGAGCCTTTTTATGTACCATAGTAAAACATTCACAGGTTTTCGCTGTGCCCATTACATCACTTATCATATGGATCTGTCACAATACAGAGTAGCAGTGGTCCATAATACTAACCCATCCCGACATAACTATAAATTAGCACATACCGACATGCTGTGAAACAGCTGTTGCAAAGCCGCTGGTGCTGGCAATTTCTGCAGCTCTGCAGTGGTACAGCCGAGTGCCACCTGTATAGTGACAAATGCATATGCATGTTAGCAACTCACTAGTTGCTGATGGTTTCATAAGCTTTACACTACACAATAAAGTAATCTAGACAACTTTGTTGGAACAAATACACATAATTAGGACACCATTTAAAGACTAACACGAATTATTGCCCCCAATCTCTCACTCACTAAGGGATAATACTACTGAAACATCGGTGGAGAGCTCAGATTAACACAGCCCATAAAGGACAAGCTTTCTTTGAGGAAAACAGTTGTAACAGCGGTTAGTTTTCTTGATCATTTTATGTGCTAGCTTTGATTTAAATGTCATGCAGTCTATAAAATATGAAGTGCCACATTTCTAGCAGCAGAAGGCGTCGTCAGCCTCATGGTACAACTGATTTTTGCACTGTTTGTGTCACTTAGCTGACACATACAAAGAAAACCGAATTCACACATACATATACAGTGCCAAGTGCACTCCTCCTTCTGAAAACGCAGCCGCCAGTTCCAATGCTGCTGAAAGGAAAGGTTATATGGAGTGCGAGACTGCATGGAACTACCACTTATGACTTTAAGTGTATGATCTGCTGATTGGAGAGGTAGTCACATGCTATTTCTAGTCTCTTTTTGAAGCATTACTAAAGGATGAAGTAAAATCTATTCATAAGTCACGAATTTCACGCATCTACAGTTTGGTTAAATAACTTGTGAGAAAAAGACATGTTTACCTGCAATAGCAACCTTTTTTCCCGCTGCAAAATTTTCCTTCGAATTAATGAAATACCTTTACAGCGTCATAGTATATTGTGTTTCTCGCAACTACTTGCCGGCAGTGGCGAGTTACAGTGTTTATATCTGACTCATTGGGCGACAATACTGCCAAACACAAATGCTTCACGAACACGAGAACACATCCCTCGCAGAGAATAGCGACCATATATGCCTCTGTGAGACATGATCGCATCTTTGTGGTCAAAATGTACATTAGAACGACACCACCATCTCATTAAAAAAAAAGCCTCAGTACAAGGCAGCAGCCAACTGCATGTGAAATTGCAACTGATGTCCACTTACTGGTGACCTGTGTTCGAGTCACTTCTGGCAGTTGACTGGGTGCTGAGAAATGCACGTCCTGGGCTGTCCCTACAAAACATACAGGGTTATGTCAAATGTTGAAAATATATATACACCGGCATTTCATAAGTTGCAAAACAAATGAGTAAACTAATAAACAACTGTAATGTAAAGAGAGTACACATGATAAGATAGGCTGTCAAATGGTAATGCATTACGCGAAAAACCTAATGCATAGGAAAGACTATATTTATACACACGAAGCTGACTGTAACGAAGAAGAGTAGCCGCCTGCGCCACAGCACCATCGCCACCGGCATGAGCTCGTGGTTGCTGTCTTTCGCCGAACGCTTGTGACAGCTACCCGTTCGCGCCCGTTGCTAATAAATCTCTTAGCAAGTGGTGGAGGTGCGGGGTTTCGACCACCCTGGAACTTCGGAGTCGCACTCTACCCCCCATCATGCCCGACGACGCACGCACTCCTCCAGCTCCTCCAACGGCGCCGGCCACCTTGGTTTGTGCCGGTGCCTTGCGTCAGCGAGATCCCCCTATCTTCTCCGGCACAGATGACAAAGACGTTGAAGATTGGATCTCGTCCTATGAGCGAGTGAGTGCCCATAACCAGTGGGACGACGTTACCAAGTTGAGAAACGTCGCATTTTATCTTACGGACGTTGCGAAACTATGGTTTCTAAACCATGAAGCCGACCTCACTTCGTGGTTGGTCTTCAAGACCAACTTTACCCAAGTTTTCGGTCGGCCTGCAGTACGAAAGCTTCGTGCAGAACAACGTTTGCGCACACGAGCCCAAGAGGCCGGAGAAAACTTCACAAGCTACATTGAGGACATTGTCGACCTTTGCAAACGGGTGAATGCGTCGATGTCAGAGGAGGAGAAGATAAAACATATAATGAAGGGTATTCAGGACGACGCATTTCAAATGTTATTATCGAAGAGTCCTCACACTGTCGCTGAAGTGATAGAATTGTGCCAGAGTTACGACGAGTTGCGCAGGCAACGGCTTCACACCCGACGTCCCACCCCACCCGCCGACTCTCTATCAAGCCTTGGAGTCGACGACAACCATGCTGCTCTCTTCGTAAAAATCCAGGAATTCGTTCGCGCAGAGGTCGCCCGTCAGCTATCTTTGATATCTTCTGTCCAGGAACCACCCCCTGCTTTGCATCCTACGATCCGCGACTTCATTCAAGAACAAGTCTCTCAAGCCGTTCCTCCAGCCGTTGAGCAGACACCAGTCACGGCTCCTCTCACTTACGCTGAAGCAGTTTCCCGATCTCGTCCACAAACGCCCCTGCCGCCCTCTATGCATCGACCACCGACATTTTTGCCGCCATCTATGCCACTTCAGGAACGCCGGCATTTTCCTCCTATGCCGCTTCCTGACCGACAGCATTTTGCGAATCCTCAACCGCGACTCGGACCTTACCCCCACCAGTGGCGCACCTTCGATGACCGCCCAATATGTTTTGCTTGCGGTAATGCTGGTCACGTGGCGCGCCATTGTCGTCGTGGCATGCTTCCTCTTCAGAACATCCGACGAGCGCCACCTTTCCCCGCTCCGTTTTCCTCTTCGCCTTCCAGCCTTCCTACCTCTTCCTTTTCCCCTGACCGCCCAACCGCCTCTATTCGCCGCTCACCATCTCCCCGTCGTCGCTCGCTTTCTCCGATGCGGCGTCGTCCCGTGTCCACCGAGCAGGAAAACTGATGGCCGCAGTTCCCGAGGCACGAACTGCGTCCTCGTCGCAATGCCCAAGTCCTCGTCCCTCTCCAGCCAACGTCATTGAAGTCTCTGTCGAAGGAATCGCCGTCCTGGCACTTGTAGATACAGGAGCCGCCGTATCCGTAATTTCCGCCGAACTCTGCCGCACACTACGAAAGGTTTTGACGCCTCTCTCCGACTTCTCCCTTCGAACCGCGAACGCTCAAAATATAACGCCTCTCGCTGCCTGTACTGCTCGCGTCTTCATTCAAGGTCTACTGTATACCGTCGAATTCGTCGTGCTGCCCACTTGTTCCCATGACATCATATTAGGCTGGGACTTCCTTGCAAATAATAACGCCGTTATTGACTGTTGTCACGCCGAACTCGAACTTTCTGCACTTCCCGACGTCGAGCCTATCGAAAACGACCCTTCCAGTGTTAAACTGTTTGTGTCCGAAGACAATTCCGTCCCTCCACGCTCTTCCCTGCTTGTGCCTGTGTCGTGCGCCGCTATTTCTGATGCCACTGTTCTCTTTACGCCCTCTGAGCTGTTCATTCGCCGCCGATGTTCTCCGCTGCCCTTTGCTCTCCTTACTCTTCGCAATGGCGTCACGAAAATGGTCGTCGACAATCCCACAGCCTGCCCTTTAGCTTTATCTCATGGTGAATGCCTAGGCCTTGTTCAACCGGTCGACACCTTTTGCATCTTTGACACTCCTGCCGTTTCTACTTCTGCGGGCCTTGGCGCACTTACTTGTGACTCTGCGATTGATCAGTCACTCCTCGACGCTTTCCACTGCTCCATCGACGATGGCACGTCATCTTCAGAACGAAGCCAGCTTATTGCTCTCCTGCAGAGGTTCAGCGCTTCTTTCGACAGCCATGCTTCCGGTTTGGGCCGCACATCGACCGTTTTTCACCAGATAGATACCGGCAGTCATGCACCTTTGCGGCAGCGCCCTTACCGAGTTTCCGCCTCTGAGCGCCGTGTCATTGACCACCAGGTTGCTGACATGCTCAAGCGTGGCGTTGTGCAGCCTTCCAACAGTCCCTGGGCATCACCGGTCGTCCTCGTTAAGAAAAAGGATGGCTCTATTCGATTCTGCGTCGACTACCGACGTCTGAACAAGATAACGCGCAAGGACGTTTACCCGTTACCGCGCATCGACGACGCCCTCGACTGTTTGCAGGGAGCTGAGTTCTTTTCTTCGCTGGATTTACGTTCCGGATACTGGCAAGTCCCCTTGGCACCATCTGATCGACCTAAAACAGCATTTGTAACACCTGATGGATTGTACGAATTCATCGTAATGCCTTTCGGCCTGTGCAACGCCCCAGCCACTTTTGAGAGAATGATGGATATTTTACGCGGCCTCAAATGGAACACATGTTTATGCTACCTGGATGACGTAGTTGTCTTTTCTGCTGATTTCCGAACCCATCTCAGCCGTCTCGAGCAAGTTCTCAAATGCCTCACTGACGCGGCACTTCAACTTAACTTAAACAAATGTCGTTTGGGTGCCAGAAAGCTCACTATTCTTGGCCATGTTGTATCACGAGACGACGTTCTTCCGGATCCAGCCAAGCTCCGCGCTGTCACCGACTTTCCGCAACCAAAGAAGTTAAAGGAGCTTCAAAGTTTCCTTGGTTTATGCTCATACTTCCGACGTTTCATTCGAAATTTCGCTTCCATAAGTGCACCCCTGACAGCCCTTCTAAGTGGCGACAAAGAACTTTCCGCTTGGTCACCCGCCTGTGATGACGCCTTCACGAAATTACGCCACCTGCTAACCTCGCCACCTGTCCTCCGCCACTTCGATCCTGCAGCGCCCACAGAGGTCCACACCGATGCCAGCGGCGTCGGACTTGGCGCCGTACTCGCACAACGAAAAGCGGGCTTTGATGAATATGTCGTTGCCTACGCGAGCCGAACTCTGACAAAGACCGAGGCTAATTACTCTGTTACAGAGAAAGAGTGTTTAGCCATTATTTGGGCACTTGGCAAATTCCGTCCTTATTTGTATGGCCCCGCTTTCGATGTCGTCACTGACCATCACGCCCTTTGTTGGCTGTCTACCCTTAAAGACCCATCTGGCCGACTTGCTCGCTGGGCCCTTAAGCTACAGGAGTACGACATCCGCGTCCTCTACCGTTCCGGCCGCAAACACACGGACGCTGACGCCCTTTCTCGCTCACCGGTCTCCGCTGACTGCGCTTGCCTATCCGCCCTTGAGCCCACAGTTCCATCTCATGCACTGCGCAACATGCCGTCGGAGCAGCGCAAGGATCCCTGGATCAGTGCTCTCATCAGCGTCCTTTCTGATCCATCCACCTCTTCACCATCTCGCGCTCTTCGCCGCCAGGCTACTCACTTCTGCATTCGCGACGGCCTTCTTTATCGTCGTAATTACCTCTCTGACGGTCGCAAGTGGCTTCTCGTTATACCCCGCCATCTCCGTGACCTTATCTGCGCCGCTTTCCACGCAGACCCTCAGTGCGCACATGCCGGCCTCTTCAAGACCTATGCTCGGCTACGCATCCGATTTTATTGGCGCGGCATGTATAACTACGTCAGAAAGTTCATTCGCTCCTGTGCTCAGTGCCAACGCCGAAAATTACCTCCCGGACAAGTCTACCCGTCACAACCCCTTCCCTGCCCTCGTCGGCCCTTTGATCGTGTTGGTATAGACATCTACGGACCGCTACCCTCCACTCCAGCAGGCAACCGCTGGATTATTGTTGCAGTGGATCACTTGACCCGCTATGCTGAAACAGCTGCTCTGCCGACTGCCACCGCCCGCGACGTTGCATCGTTTCTGTTACGACATTTCGTTCTTCGCCACGGTGCCCCTCGCGAACTTCTGAGCGATAGAGGCCGCGCCTTTCTTTCCGAGGCTTTGAAGGCACTACTCGACGAATGCCGAATCGTTCACCGCACCAGTACAGCGTACCATCCGCAAACTAACGGCATGACCGAGCGCTTCAACCGTACTCTTGGCGATATGCTCTCCATGTACGTCGCCTCTGATCATTCAAACTGGGACCAAGTTCTCCCTTTCGTGACGTATGCGTACAATACTGCGACCCAAGCAACTACTGGTTTTTCCCCTTACTTTCTCCTATACGGACGAGAACCTTCTACTACTCTCGATACCATTCTGTCATATACACCTGACGCCTCCGAAAGTACTCCGCTATCTGAAGCTGCTCGTCATGCCGAGGAATGCCGCCAGCTTGCCCGCTCTTTTTCCACCGAGGACCAGTGGCAGCAGCAATCCCGTCAACCTGCCGGCCGTTCTGCAACCACTTTTTTGCCTGGCTCTCTCGTATGGCTTCGGGTACCCGCTACTACACCCGGCCTCTCCTCAAAACTTGTCGCAAAGTACCTAGGACCCTACCGCGTTCTCGAGCAAACGTCCTCCGTCAATTACATCGTAGAGCCCCTCACGCCATCGACGGACCTACGCCATCGCGGCCGCGAACTTGTCCACGTCTCTCGCATTAAGCCGTACTACGACCCAATCGTAGTCTCTTCGCCTTAAGCCGCCAGGATGGCGCCTTTTTCTGCGGAGGGCGATTGTAACGAAGAAGAGTAGCCGCCTGCGCCACAGCACCATCGCCACCGGCATGAGCTCGTGGTTGCTGTCTTTCGCCGAACGCTTCTGACAGCTACCCGTTCGCGCCCGTTGCTAATAAATCTCTTAGCACTGACACACAATTTAATTCGCTCTAGGTTTTTCCGTGCAGTATATTCAATTTATTATGTCTTGTGGTTAGAGCAAAATTAGGGTAAATTACGCACTAAATTATGTACCCTGGAAAACTTTTCTTCAATATGCACCTGTGCACGCTTCGAATGAGTAGCGTTGTAAAATTTACATACATGGCATTTAACATAGTTGCTGAACACATATTTCTTTCGCCCTGTGTTGTGTACAGTGAGCTACATATATCTGCCCCCCCCCCCCTTTTGTACTAGCCATACTGCGTGCCATTGCACCTATACGCACGTCAATAAGCCTCACGACACAGAAATAAAAAAAAGCGCCGATCACCCATGCCTGCATGTTGTAGGGGGCCTAACCTAACCAAGCATGGGCTGTTGCTTTTTATAGTAAACACAGGCACCGTGCTCATTGCAAGTATGTATCATGTCACTAAGCAAATATGCAATTTCATTGTACCACTATTTTTTTTTATCACATGGATGTATCTGTTGAGAGGCAAGACAAAAAGCAGTCACTTCTCAGAACTAATCAGCTTTTTTAAAACACATTTCTAACTTTTCAATGACACTTGCTGCTATGTGTTTGTCTCCAGAGATCATACTTGATTTGACTTTCCAATCGGAGACATTACATAAATATACCATGTTAAGATGACTGCCTGGAGCACGTGAGAATTTTCATCTTGATGTAACATACTGTATCTTGATTTTGTTTACATTTGGTCAAATGGTACACCCAATATACCCACATACTAGTTTTCTTGTCCAAATTGCATGCCAATGTATTTTGATTTTTTGACATTGGCTCCTCTGCACTACGTGAAGTCGCGCTGCACTGGCTCTTTCACATCCTCGTGTCCTTGCAGCTGCCTTCTTGCGTTATATAAAGCAGGTGCCTGAAAAATATCGTATGCAAAAGTCAACACAAGGGCATGGTGCAAAACAACATCAAGACAGTCAAGGCCATGGCAATAAAAGAAAGTCTTAGCTCTTAGTCTTCTTAGTGAAATGCATGCAAAACATCCAAATGACTGCAACAGTCAACTGCTAAATTAACTTCAATTTTAGATTTACACAAAATAACGGACAGAAAGAAATAACGGACAGTTCATCCTCGTTCGGCACGAATGTTCGAATACTTCTGCTAATGAATAGAATATTGGTCATTTTCAGACATCATAGGTCTGTCATGAGTCTGGTGTATCGCAAACACCACTTGTGACACATCCTAAGCACGTGCCCAGTGTGCCCCCCGCACCATCCCTGGTTGTGCCACTGCTGAAGCCATAATTTGAGGATTATAGCTGCAAAAATGATGCTCAGTAGGGATGAAAACATTGTCCTTCAGTTCAATGGATATATGGATGTGCCTATAAAAAAGGGCAACAAGGCTTGTTATGGCAAGCTTAGCCACATTTCAATACTAACAAGAAAGTTCACTGCGACCTGCATCTAAGCTTACTAAAAGGCATGAACTTATTTTCATGTATGAGGTGCGCAATGGAGTTCATTTTTTACAGACCCGACTTACTGCTGCAGTTTGAAGTCTAGCATTTTAGATTCTTGTAGGCATGTAAAAGTTCCAGTTAAACCGCAGTTATTAGTTTATTACACCAACCTATTGTTCTGTGTACGACAGACTGGTAACACGGAATTAAAGCAACATTTTATTTTGATATTTTATTTCTCTACTAAAAATATTCAAGCGATAAACACATTTTAATCTGCCATGCAATAGCAAAATGCACACATTACGCTCTTAACCCCCAGAGGAAGGCTGATTTAGCTATTCATATGACATAACTGACACGCTAACTCATATTAGCAAATGCAAAGGCATGTCCAAAACAATAAGCGTATGCAAAGCGCCCTTGCAATTGTAATTCCACACAGCAGCCGTTATATTCGATGCCGATGCATAACTAGCTGCTCGACAATTCACCGAGTTCGTAGACATAAGCATCCTTTCAGTTTCGCACCGTGCACGAAAACCGCAACAGGAGACAAAACCAGACCTACCTATAATCACACCATTTCAATACATGAGCAAAAACAGTTCAGTCTTAGGGATAAACACTGTGAGAGCGATTTAGTGCGCGATGGCGGTGAGCGACGGCTTCGAGCGACAAAACGGGCCGTCGCTTGAACAGATGGCTCGGTTCTGGAAATCTAGAAATCGTCGCTCGTCGCCCGAAAGTGCTATGAGCGACTAGCCAATAGCGCGAAGCCGGAACTGGATGTACATCGCTCAAATACTACCGATTGTCGCGCAGAACGAGCAAATGATTCAATTTTTATACGTGCAAGGATAAGAACCTACGGCAAGACCTCCGGAAATATTTTATGCTACTTTTTATAGTAAAATACATCAACGTAAATTACTAAAGCACGCGTCACGCGTGATTGCAGCCCTCATGCCGGCAACACCGGGGAGGCGTCGCTCAATATCGTCGCTCGCACGGAGTACGACTTGTAGGCGACGAGCGAACGCGACAGCCATCTCCATCGCGTCGCTTGTAGCGGCCGCGCGCAAGAACGCTTATATAGGGTTTATACTTTTTCAGCATAAAACATGGATTCCTCATGCGTTTTCAGTAAGTTCAAGATAACGCGCCCAACTGACCTCTTGCAGCATGCAGCTGAATGCCTGCGGCAAAGTTTCTAACTAGCACTGGTGCTGCACGTAACTTCAGTGGTCGCAGATTCCCCCTGCGCGAGACACCGTCAAGCGCGCGGTTTATTTATAAAAAAAGCATGCTGCCAGCAAAATGACGCCTTCTGCTATGTGATTCCTTAGTTCAACAGCGTTCCCTACACAGTATACTGCCAAACTGAATAAATTCAAACACACAAAACGCACGCTAATCACGCCCCGCATAGGCTCGGAATCACAGGCTGGTGAGCGAACCATTTTAAGCGTCCTCTCGCCTGGCGTCTTATTGAACATACCATAGTTCTGGCAGCGTTTGCGATCTTTAAAGCTCTTACGGACAACGGCAAAGTGATAAAATCACATGCAGTTATCGCGACGACAGGCTTTTTCGATTGACATCCAGAGACACAGCGCGTATGCCTAGTCCTTTGTCAATCGCGTCGGCTAAGCGCAGCGACGACTTCCTGGCGATAGCATGACATATACGGACAATGTGCACCTAAGTTAGAATTCACTTACCGTGGAGGATTTGCTGTTATATCCAAGGCATGACGAACGACTGTCGTGTTTTCGTGGCGACGCGAGATGGCTGACATACGATCTCCCTTGGCTGGCCTTTGCTGCTGCTGTGCTGCTCGGCGGACGGATCACCTTTCTCCGGTGCTGTGTTGTTCCGTGATCTTGAGCGCGCGCGCGCGCGGTGGAGCAACTCCGAGTGAGAAAGTAGAGCGCTCGCTACGCGTTCCTTTGAACTGCGGCGGCCTGTTCTCTTAGTAGCAAAACGATGTGTTCTTTGCTCAGCGTGCATGAATGAAACATTGCCATGTTCGGGGCCAGCCACCTACAGTTGAAGCAGAAGATTGCGCTACGTTTTGTTCTCTATTGCCGCAAGAGTAGAACGGGCATTCTACTCTCTCTCTGAAGGGGAGAGTGAAAAGCACATTTCACTCTCTCCTTGGTGAGAAAGTGAACAATGCATTTCACTCTCCTCGACATTTTGCGAGAGTAAAACGACGCTTTGAAGAGTGAACCGGCCGCTTCACTCCTGCGATATCCTTCCTAGTTTTTAGAGTGCACGCGTAAAAGACGTTTCTTTTTCTTACATATACATTTGAGACAGGTTGTACCACGGCGTTTTCTTTATTTTTCTTTTTTTATGTGCACCATCGTATACGCCGAATATGACACATGGGCATTAGTGAGATCAGTGACTCAGTTGCGAAATAAATCCTAGTGTTCCTGGACACTGCGCTTATCAAAGTTGGAGCAAGAGAATTGTCCAAATATTCCCACAGTTCTGATTAATGGCGGCAATGTCTGCCGTGCTATGGTCCCGAATACATTTGTCTTCTTTGATTCCTCGGGAGAAAGAGATAGTCCTTTCAAAGTGTAGTCGACAGTTGTCACTTGGACCGGGAAGATAGGTAATCGGTGATATGAGGCCCGGGTGTTTCTCAAGAATCAAGTCTAAAGTATTGAATGACTCGCTAGTTATTCCCGTTGGCTTAGTTACCACCTGTGTGAAATTGAAACACGCACAAATGTATGAAAAATATTGACATTGTGTTGAATATAGAAAGAAAAATAGGTAATCAGGGGTACCGAGTTATGACAATGCTCAGGACCCAATGCAGTCCATAATAGCGTGCAGTTTGGAGAGTGATAACAGATACCTAGTATATTTCTTGTGTAATTCTTGTGTAATTCCCATCCAGCCTGCTTCTAAAGCAGGCGCAACTTCGACTGGAAAGGACGAAATTGTTTCAGGTGCCGCTATCAGTACGCCACCACCTTGCCTGCCTTCTCTGTCGCAGCGATACACATCTTATTCTTCGATTCTAAGACGCAACGAAGGGCGGAAAAAAGCTTTAGGGCAAGAAAGAGTGTCCCTTCGAACTAGTTTATTGAAAGCAGACGGGATCATTTGATAGGCGAAGGCGGCGATGTGCGAACATACGCTTGCGCTCAATACTCAAAGTTTGCGTCCTTATTTGAGAGAGAGCAGAATACCCCCCCCCCCCCCCCCCCCCCCCCGCCGACAGAGTTTTGTTACTCTATCTCAAGTGAGTGCTAGTACTCTTTCGCCGAGTGCTTATACTCTCCCCACAAGGGTAATGGTACTCCACCAGACCGAGTGTTTCTACTCCTCCAAACCGAGTGTTTCTACTCCCCCAAACAGAGTGCTTGCTCTCCTCCTAACAGAGAGATTGTACTCCTTCAGAACAGAGTGAAAGCACTCACGATGTAGAGCCATGGTCACATTAGAAGGAATTCACAATACTTACAAGTGGGGAATATTTGATTCTTTCATAAGCAGCTCCTGCACTTATGCTTGGGGAATTGGATGTAATCTGTAGTCGCCGAGTTAATCAAATAAAATATTTGTTCTCTTAAAAGGTCAAAATCTTTATTTATCAGTCGCGAGACAAACTGAATAATAATTCTAGAAAAATACTGACACACACATAAAATCAGACTACAATGATGTCCATGAACTTTACAACACATCTTGTAATAAAACATAACTATATTCTCTAAAGTTTCATCAGTATTGCTGTGTAGAAATATCCTTTATTTTCAATTCGCTCCATCTTTTCAAAGATAAGGTATACAACGGAAAATTAAACATAGAACAAACGTGCTCAAGCTCACAGTGTATTGACAGTACGATCGAAGAGGAATATGCACCACATTACTGGCCAGCAAACGCATTTCTGGCACAAAACGCATGCACTTTTTTGGCAAAGGTTACCAGATGAGCTGCTAAGCATGAGGCTCGTAACGTACATAAATTGTGCAAGAAGCTTTTTTTGTGCCATATTCTAAGACAGCAGCTCATTTGACAACGTCCTCTACAACGTATGGATGTTCCTGACTGAAAGTACAGTGCATTTAGAAATGTGTCGTATATTCTCATGTGAGGCCGCAGGTCTAGCTTTGGTCATAAATATTCCACATAAAGTTATTCATGTATGGGTGACACGCCATTGTTTTTAAGCATGTGTCGTGTCCTGGTTCTGCAGCAATATCCCGCCTGATCTCAAAGTGGTACAGAGGCATATCATATTTTCTGTTCGGTTGGCCTCCTCACGAAAGTAGTTTCCTTCTGCTGTTGGGATTTACCCATTGCACTTTCTCCCCAATAAATAAATTAAATTTACAATATTATCTAGTGTCTAGCAAATAAGTATAAAACTGCGAGGAACATTGGCATTAAAATCTTGCGCATCAAATTTCTTGTCATGTATGGTAGCTTTTCATTCCACATTACGGTATGAACGCTATACTTCTAAAGAGCAGCTTGCATAATTACAAGTTGAAAATGCAATCTAACTAAAGTATAGCATCGCTTCATGGGAACCAAAAATCATATGTTATAAATATGATCATCAAAGGCGACTTAAGCAAAAGTACAGGCAGGGTGTGCACGAAAAGGACAAACAAAGAAGCAAACCATAAATTCGGAAAAGCACCATCCTGCTTTACATGTCCCTTCCATGCCCATAGATTTGGCATGCGGCTAAGCATATACTTGTGCAATGAACTAACTCCTGAAACCAAAGCTTTTTTTTCCTACTGAAGTGGTTAAGGTACACTAAAGCAAGAAAAATTATCGTGCTTCGGAGAATCTTGTCTTCGTTCCAAACAAGTATATATGTGTCTAGGAAGACTAATACAGTGCCTAATACTGCGCTTAAATTATGGGGTTTTACGTGCCAAAACCACTTTCTGATTATGAGGCACGCCGTAGTGGGGGACTCCGGAAATTTCGACCACCTGGGGTTCTTTAACGTGCACCTAAATCTAAGTACACGGGTGTTTTCGCCCCTATCGAAATGCGGCCGCCGTGGCCGGGATTCGATCCCGCGACCTCGTGCTTAGCAGCCCACCACCATAGCCACTAAGCAACCACGGCGGGTAATAATACTGCGCTTTCTATCTCAAGTCCAGAAATTTACTATGCGCAAAAGTGCTTTAATTTTATTTTGCATTATAAAAATTATGCCTGAAGAAGCCATCTATCTAAGGGGCTTTTGCTTGATTAACACTATATGTTCACATCCGCAAATTGATGAACAAGTGCTCCACTCAGATGCTCTCAGTTCTTTGCATTGAACACATACCTGCCTCCACTAGCATACTTGACTGGCAAGTAGATTGAGTCACCCTAATCAATATCTCAAACACCTGCCAGAAGCACACATATGACGATTTTACGGAAGGAAAAACTACAATTTTACACGTGCCGAATTGATATTTCAATTTCAAGCGACTTTGTGGCTTCTAATTAAGACATAATATGCGCACCACGGTGTACGTGGTTAAAGGCCTTAATTGCTCCTTGCTTTCGCTTTGGGAGACGCGAGTGGTTTTAATTTACTGGCTCCGTGAGCATGTACGTAAACGATAATGACTTCTTAAACCTCGGGTACTCTGCCTCCATTGCTACCCCTTTCTGCAACCTAGGAGGAATCCATACTTCTAAAATCAGGTGTAAAAAATAGATAACATGGAAGACATGAAAATCTGTCTGCTTCATGTTAGCGCTTAAAGCACAGAATGACAGTGCTTTGTATTAGCGCCCTTGCATTTACGTGCTGGTAAGTTATGTCAGCAGGTAACCAAGCATGAGCGGTTGCTTTTTATAGTCAACACAGGCACCGTACTCATTGCAAATATGTATTATGTCACTAAGCACATCTGCAATGTTAGTGTACCACTATTTTTTGCCACATGGATATATCGGATGAGAGGCAAGACTAAAAGTAGTCACTCCTCACAAAACTAATCAGCTTTTCTTTAAAACACATTTCTAACCTTTCAATTACACTTTCTCCTTTCTGTTTGTCTCCAGAGAGCATAAATAATCTTGAAGTTCCCATCCGAGACATCACAAAAAATGCTATGTCAAGATGACTGCCTAGAACACGTGAGAATTTTTATCTCGGTGTGACATACCATCTTTTGAAAGTTTGGTGACATTTAGTCAAATGGTGCACCCAATATACCCACATTCTAGTTTTCTCTTCCAAATTGCATGTCATGTATTTTGTTTCTTTGGAGTTGGCTCCTCTGCACCATGTGGAGTTGTGCTGGGCTGGCTCTCTGACATCCTTGTGCCTTTGCAGTTACCTTCTTGCGTTATATAAAGCGGGTGCTTGAAAAATATCGTTCAGAAACCAACACGATAACATGGTGTAAAACAACATCAAGACAGTCAAGAAATAAGGTCACTGCACTAAAAGAAAGTCTTCGCTCTTAGTCTTCCTACTGAAATGCATGTGAAACATCTAAATGACTGCAATAGTAACTGCTAAACTAACTTCAATTTTTAGATTTAAAGAAGAAAGAAATAACCGACACTTCATCCTCGTTCTGTACCAATGCTACAATACTCCTACTAATAAATTGAATATTGGTCCCTGTCAGATGTCATAAGTTTATCATTAGTCTGGTGTGTCACAAACACCCCTTGTGACACATCCTAAGCACGTGCCCAGTGTCCCCCCCCCCCCCCCCGCCCCCCCATGTCTGGTTGTGCCACTGCTCAAGCCATCATTTGAGGACCATATCTGCAAACATGATACTCAATAGGGATGAAAATATGGTCCTCCAGTCCAATGGATATTATTGGGTGTGCCTATAAGAATGAGCAAAAAGGCTTGTTATGACAAGCTTGCTCACATTTCAAGACGAACAAACAGTTCACTGCGGCCTGCATCTAAGCTTATTAAAAGGCATGAACTTATTTTCATTTATGAGGTGCGCAGTGGAGTTCATTTTCGTCAGACTCGACTATTGCTGCATTTTGAAGTCTAGCATTTTACATCCTTGAAGGCTTGTAAAAGTTGCAGTTAGACCACAGTTATTAGGTTTTTAGACCAACTCTTTGTTTTGTGTATGACAGACGACTGGTAACACAGAATTAAGGCAACGTTTTATTTTGATACTTTATTGCTCCACTAAAAATATTAAAGCGATAAACACATTTTCATCTACGATTTTGATGCAATAGCAAAATGCACAGATTACGCTCGTAACTCTCAGAGAAAGGGTGACTTAACTGTTCACATGACACAACTCTGAAGCGCTAACCCATTTTAGCAAATGCACAGGCATGTACAAAACAGTAAGCGTAGGCAAAACACCCCTGCAACTGTAATCTCACAAAGCAGCCGTTATATTCGATTCCGATGCATAACTGGCCGCTTTACCATTCACTGAGTTTGTACACATAAGCACCCTTTCACATTCGCACCGTGTTCGAAAACCGCAACACGAGACATAAAATCAGACGTGCAATCACACCATTTCAATACATTGGCAAGAACAGCTCAGTCTTATATTCAGCTTATCATATGAATTCCTCATGCGCTTTCAGTAAGTTCAAGATAACGCGCCCAACTGACCTCTCGCAGCATGCAGCCGAATGCCTGCGGCAAAGTTTCTAACTATAGCACTGGCACTGTACGCAACTCCAGTGGTCGCAAATTACCCATGGGCGAAAGACACCGTCAAGTGCGCGGCTTTCTATAACAAAAGCATGCCGCAAACGAAATGACGCCTTCTATTATGTGACTCCTTATTTCAACAGCGTTCTGTACACAGTCAACTGCCAAATTGAATAAATTCAAACACTCAAAACGCACGCTAAGCACGCTCCGCATAGTCTCGGAATCATGGGCTGGTGAACAAACCATTTTAAGCGTCCTCTCGCCTCACGTCTTATTGAACATACCATGGTTCTGGCAGCGTTTGCGATTTTCAAAGCTCTTACGGATAGCGCCAAGTCACAAAATCACATGAAGTTATCGCGACGACTGGCTTTTTCGATTTACATCAAGAGAAGCAAGGCGCTTGCCATAGTCCGTTGTCAAACGTCACGACGACTTCGTGGCGATAGTATCTCATATACGCAGAATGTGCACGTAAGCTATAATTCACTTACTGTGGATGATTTGTTCTTAATCCAGCGAATGACGAACGACTGTCCTGTTTTCGCGGCGGCGCAGGATAGCTGACACACGATCTCCCACGGATGGCCTTCGTTGCTGCTCGCTGGACAGATAACCTTGCTCAGGCGCTATGCAGTTTCGCGATGTTGTGCGCGCGTGCGGTCGGGCAACTGAAAAAGTAGTGAAGAAGTAGAGCGCTGGCTCCGCTTCCATTTGCACTGTGGCTGCCTGTTATCTTAGAAGCATAATGGTGTGCTCGTGCCGTGTTCGCTATGTTCGGGGCCAGCCTCCAACAGTTGAAGCAGGAGCTTACACTACGTTGTCTTTTCTATTGCCGTAAGAGTTGAACGGGCACTCTGCTATCTCTCAGAAGGGCAGAGTGAAAAGAACATTTCACTCTCCCTTGGCCGACGGAGTTAACAATGCATTTCACTCCACTCGACATTTTGCGAGAGTAAAACAATGCTTTGAATAATAAATCGGCTCCTTTACTCCTACGGCACTCTCCCTAGTTTTTATAGTGTGGGGTTTTTCAACGTGCACCCAAATCTAAGTGAACGGGTGTTTTCGCTTTCCGCCCCCATCGAAATGCGGTTGCCGTGGCCGGGATTCGATACCATGACCTCGTGCTTCGCCGCCAAACACCATAGCCACTAAGCAACCACGGCGGATAATCCCGGTGTGTCATTATGCTTCTTACGTTAGCAAAAAGAACAGGAAAATTAAACAGTAGAGAAGAGCGGTCGCCACTACCTCTAGCTGATTGTTATTCTGTCAAATGTTCAGACTGAGCGATAGGTGGATCATTATTTCAGATGGATGTGTTAGTGACCTACCCTCTATGCTGCTACTCCTGCTGCTACTACTACTACTACTACTACTACTAGAACTATCTTGGATGGTTCTATTGTTAGCTTGGATGGTTCTATTGTTGGAAGGTGCATTCCTTCCGCCGCCAGTGACGCGGCTACAAAGGTAACAAATGTCACCTACACACAATCTATCATGCCCAAGTGTAATGGCGGGTGACTCGGGCAACGCTTTCGCAAACCAAATCAGTTTTCAGTGTCAGAAGCGACAACACCCAAGGAAGCGTCATAGTCAGCGTTCCTCGTCACCGCTTGCCATCGCCCCTTGAAGGAGCAGTGATTCCCGTCACACACGTTCGTACTGCGGACTAACCCCAGCAACAGAAGCCGCGGATGAGCATAGCCTTCTCCAACTCATGCCACCCTGCCCCCCCCCCCCCCCCCCCGCCTATTGGAAAAGAAGGTGCGATCGCCCATTCGACTGCGGATGCCTAGGCCGCCGCCAACTCTGCGCATGTGCACGCCGTCTCCCCTCCGCTCCTTCTCCGCATTCCGCCTCATGGTTCCGCTGCGCCCTCCTCCTACGCTATTGCCTTTCTTTCATCTCCCGCTGCGCTCCGCGTTCGCTTTAATTCTTCGCGGCACTCGTTCGCTCGGTTACGCCGACGCCGTCAGACAACGCTGACTCTCGCCGCAGGAGCGGACGCCCAAAAGTTTCGTTCTAATAGCAAAAGATATTGCATTCATATTCTATCCGAGAATTCACTATTCGAAGTTGTCTAGTATTCGCTTTTGTTCCAGTATTAAGGATAGCAAGGCTCGTTGAAGTATCGGAGGAGAAACTTCGACACAAGCGGTTCCCAGTGATTCCTCCAGGAGAGCCGCGAAGTTGTTGCACACAGTCAGCAGCTTGTGGGCGACCACAGGGGGGGGGGGGGGGATAAATTTTGCTGAAAAACTTCATTTAGTAATAATGTCTACCGTTAGGCAGCCTACACATATAATTTATTATTTGGGTAACGTCACCTTGTTTGAAACGATTTAGAACAATGGGAACTACCTCCACCTGCGTTCACACGTGCACTGTATGGAGAAGCTAAGGAATCGGAAAGACCACTAGGAAAGAAGCGGGTATGAAACGGCGCTACTAGGCAAGCGTTTCTCAACAAGAGGATGAACACTAACACTGTCGTCGGTGGACGCCCCGCGCGCGGCAAGTTAGCATCCCTGTGGTGACTGTTGCCTGCTCGGAAGACATGGGGCCCTAGGGAAGCGAGACGTTGTTTCTTTGTTCTTACCCGCAGTTTTCTGTAATGCCTAAGGTCCTAATTACATAATAACAGAATAAATGTGTGCTCCATGTACCACTGCACATCCGATAGCGCATTATCACACGAACTGTGGCAGTGTTTATCTTGCAGCACGAAAAATTCCGCGCAATGGCTGTGTGAGTCCGGCGTCCATGACAGCACTCCAGAGTAGACGGAGGAGTGCGGAAACTGACCCTCTCGTCTTCTCTGTTTTAGACCCCGATGCGTCAGGTGCCTAATGAATACATTAGAGGCATTTTACTCCTTTTGGTCTGGCCATGTATGACGCATTAAGGCTATGTTAAGTTCCAGCGCATCATATTTGTTTACGGGAATGCGGTGCGCAAGAGATCGTAAGTGATTCGCAACTGTGTCATTCATGTTAACTTGGAAAGACACTGCGTGTTTCCGTTTGTTTTTCTTGAAATAGAACGAGCTCAACAAGTCGTAAAAACGGTCAACCTACAAACAGGTTACCCAACAAGATTCTGCTTATCGTTTTCAAGCAGACAGCCCGAAAATATAGCAAGAGCAAACTTGTGCGCTCGCGCAGATTTCAGGTCCTCGCACGAAATGTCATACATTTCGTAGAACGCTGCTCCCTGATAAGCCTAATTGGCAGGCACTCGTAGACCAGTTCTGCAATGAGATGCAGTCAGACTATCGAAAATACGAACCACTGAAGACACACACACACACACACACACACGCATATATATATATACATATATATATATATATATATATATATATATATATATATATATATATATATATATAAAGTGCCACGGCGCTTCTTAACGCCACGCCCCTATACACTTCTTTACATGCTTCAGGATCGGAACTACAGCCACAGCAACGCGCATTTAAAGCCCTCATTTAGCTTTTATTTACTTTGAATGCAAAGTCAGGGCTGACACCCATTTGTCTACTTGGCAACCAAAAGCCCTAGACACAGCCTTGAGTTCTTTTGGCACCAAGAAAAACAAAAGAAATCATCGACAATTACGATACTACCCAATGCAATATTTTAGGGCAGATCAATACGTGTTTTCATTTCGCGATATACTGAGGCAAAGTATTTGAGAGAGACATGTAGCATAGTCGGCAACCATTGAAAATGTGATCTGCGGGTCAAGCGCGTCGGCTTTTATGCATAATTCGTCGGCGGTTCCTGTATAATTGCTGTCACTGCCTGGCTTCCAGAAAGTACTACACAATTCGTGTCACGCATGCAACCAGATTGCAAAACAATCGCAAACCATGACCATCGAAACAAGCGCGAATGAGGCCAAACCAAGCAAACCAAACAAGCGCGAGCAAGTGCTGACGCTATGGACGTGCCCAGGACTTCATCTAAGCCGTCTCTGCCACCTCCTGCCAACAGGCCTTCGGCCTGGCCGCCCACCCGACCTTGAAAGTTGGATTCATGGACCACATCATCGTTCCCTTCTAGATTTTTGCACGAGTCAAATCTGTTCGTGCACTTTTAACATGCTTTGTATTATGTCTAAGGGCAAGCTTGCGAATTTAAAAAAAAAAGCTGTCGCGAGCAGACGCTAGTACGAAACGAGCAGTCTGGCTGAGACCAGATACGAGTACGCATCGAGCGGTCGAGCGGGTCCGCATGGCACTAGTTTCCAGCACGCATGTCACTAGAGAGTTATAGCTCACCGAGCCAGCGGGCCAGTGAGCCCAACGGACGAGCGGGCCCAGCGGGCCAGCGCAGAAGCCTGTGCGCATGTGAGGTACAACATGCGCAGTGGCGTCTACGCTGGCCCACTGGGCCCGTTCGTCCGCTGGCTCGCTGAGCTATAACTCTCTGAAGGGGCCGCTCTCATTGGTCTCCGCCGTTCGCGGGTCGCGTCTTTCATCTCACGGTTCGCGTTCGCTTTCATCTCCGCGTCCCGCTGCCATCTTCAGCAAGAAAGATACTGCAAGACTTCAGGAGACAGTCCGGAGACTGTTCTCAGTTGCGCTCATTTATCTCAGCGCATAGGGACGACTGCCGCTTCTGCGCATTGCCAGCGTTTGAACACGTGTGATTCACCGGCGTATCTGGACACTGCGGCCTTTGGTGCTTTCAACATCACCGGGCTGCTTAAAACGAGCTATCCAGTGGGCGTTCATTTCTTTGACAGCAGTGGCAGCGTAGTGGTCATAGCATCTCACGTATCTAAATTGCCTATTTTACAGGTTAGTGTTTTCTGCACGGGTGCCATTTTTGGTCCTTGTTTCTTTTTACTCAGTAGCTGTCACTGCTGCCCTTACTTAGTTTTTACTTTGCACCTTTCTTTTGCGTGTGTTTTTGTGTGTGCTGATGCTCTCTTGAGTCATGCAGAAGTCAATCAATGATTTAAGAGATGAACTACTGCAGGAGCTCAAGACAGTCCGTGAGGCTGTAGAGAGGCACTTCTGCGCGCAGATGAAATCACTGCGAACAGAACTTGGTGATGATGTTCGCAGTATGGGTCACATGAATGGTGTCTTCGAAGACATTCGACAGAATTACGGCGCCGTCAAGGCGGAAAACGCTGAGCTGAATGATGAAAATAGTAAGCTACGCGCTGAACTTGATGGAATCAAGAAACGCCTTGCAGACACGGAGTCTCGTTTACAACACTCCCAACAATATTGGAGGAACAAAAATATCGAAATTAAAGGTATCGCGGAAAGTCCCAACGAGGACGTAATTGCTGTTATTTGCAAACTTGGCAGCTTTCAGGAGTGAGCGTTGCACCAGATGACATTGAGGCTTGTCACCGTGTTCATGCTGGAAATAAGCCAGGCTGCATTAATGTACAGTTCACGCGACGACAGAAGCGGGATGTCCTCCTTGAGAAGGCAGCAAAACTGCGTGTTAAGAACAGAGACTTTCGCAATGAATCAGCGTCGCCTGTCTGCGTGAATGAACACTTATGTCCAACACTAAAATGTCTCCTCTGAATGCCTTCGTCTAAAAAGCGCGAAAATGGGTGGAAATACGTATGGTGCCGTAATGGGGAGATCTTTGCGAAAAAGTCGGACGGATCAGAGACACTTGCCATAGGGCAGGAGTACGATCTGGAAAAGATCCAATGAACAGCTCTACATATTTATCGAGTACACTGCAAAATGGAGCAATACGAAGACAACGGATTACGGCGCCGCATTACTAACAAAAGCAAAGTTATAACAGAAACTGTTGAAACCAGTGAGGCAGTACTAAATAAAACACGAATGCGCAGACCGAGACGTAACCCTGGCAATATATTTTACATTTTGTTTTGTAGAAACATTCTCTAATTCATATGAAATCGGCACTTGGAAACGACTGTTACCGTGGATGCATTCAAACACGAGGACAGTTTCACAGGCTGAAATGTTGTTGATACCGGGCACAATTTATGAAATGAGAGGGTCAGTACACTGTGAAGTCAGATATAATTCGATGTTCTTTATCGTTTTGGTGACGAGAATGCAGATAACCTTTTTCATGAATCGGCAGATGGCGTGGTCACTCATGCGCGTTAATAGTGGCAGGGACATTCTGGTCAATATGTGTTTTCATTGAGCAAATGCTAGACCAAAAGTATTGTTTTTCTCGTCCGTGATGGCTTCGCCGACAAATGAAACTGCAAAACTGATGCAGCTAAGTGACTTAACGGGGACTGAATTTCAGCAATGCTGTACCTGTGTCCATTTCAACTTGAGATCCGGTCACAACAAGTACGACGACGTTGAATGTTTCTTTAGCGAGGTTAAAATTATATGTGATGTTGTGATGTTTACGGAAACGTGTTTTATTTTCGAAGAGGATGTGTTTGAAATGCACGGTTATAAGTCTTACTTTGAAAACCGCTATCAGGAGCGTGATGGAGGCGTGTCCATTTTGGCTTCAAATGAAGTGCCTTGCGAATTACTATCTGAATATTGTTGTTCTACTCCTCAGTATGAAACACTTGTTCTCAAATCACGGAAATTTTTATTCTGTGTCTGCTATCGGCCACCTCGCGGTGACGCTTCCTCCCTTGTTAGCCTTTTAGATTCACTCCTGGAATTGGTTAACTATTTTAAATATCAGATAATTTTAGGTGGTGGTTTTAATATTAATTTACTTGCAGATAACTATAACAGAGCTGCCTTTGAGTCTCTCTTAAATATACACAATTGCCAAAATGTAATAACTTCACCAACGAGGCTGACAACAACAACAGAAACTCTTCTTGATTTCTCCATTACAAATGTTGATTTGCGACGTGTGTACTCTGGTGTTATAAACTATTGCCTCAGAGGCCATCTTCCAATATTTATTTCTGTAAATGAATCCCCTAAAATTATTGACCACTCTACACCAGTAGCACACATTTGTTACAGATCAATTAACTCTCTCACATTAACCACTTTTCGTGAATCTATCGCACAGGTAAGCTGGGATGATGTTTTGAGTGAACGTAATCCGGAAATCGCCTACGACAGGTTCTTAGAAAAGTTTACATCTATCTACAAATCATGCTTTCCGCAGAAAAACATTTACGAGACCAAAGAAAGCTCGTAAGTCATGAATAACTACTGACATTTTGCATCTAATAAGAAAATGAAAGCAGCTATACAAGATATTCATTCAAACTAGATGTCCTCCTATGCTTAGTGCTTTCAAAGAACATAGAAATGTCACTAAAGAACTTCGTGCTGCTAAAAACAGGTACCATTATAACCACTTAATTTCTTGGAGCCAACGCTCTGGGGAGATGTGGCGCAAACTAAATACGATATTTGGCAAAAGTACAGAACCTATTACAAAAATACTGAAAGACAACGTGGAAATTTCAGGAGCAGAACAAGCAAACGCATTTAATGATTCCTTTCTTTCTAATCTTCCATCATCATCTGGAGGTGACAGCCTCTCCTTCATGCAGCCGTGCTGCGAGCATACAGTGTTGTTGCGGCCAGTATCTGAATCGGGAGTTATTACAACGTACACGAGATAAAAAAAAACAGCACAGCCACAGATACGATAGATCTGCAGATAAAAACAGTAAAACTCGTTATTGACCTCATCGCACATTGTTTAACGCATGTAATTAACTATTGTTATTCATGTGCGTTATTTCCTCGTGAAATGCAATGCACAAAAATTACAGCAATCTCTAAAAAAGGTGATAGGAATGATCTTACCAACTACCACCCAATCTCCATTCTACCAGTCTTTTCAAAAGGTCTTGAAAAATAAATTTAACCGTTTAATTTTATTTACTGATCGCTACAACAAGCTAACTGACTCGAGGTACGGCTTCAGGAAAGATAAATCTACCGAGCTGGCATTCTTCATGCAAAATAAATAATACTTGAAATGTTTGAAAGTTAGAGCTTGGTCCTTGGTATCTTTCTAGATTTCAGAAAAGCATTCGATCATATTACTCACAACATACTTGTGAAAAAATTGGAGCACTATGGCATTTGAGGGCAAGCTCTGTCACTTATTTCATTGTACCTACAGAATCGGTCTCAGTTTGTCATGATTGTTGGTCACTCTTCTTTAGTATAACCAGAGAAATTCGGTGGTCCACAAAGAAGCATTTTGGGTTCTTTTCTCTTTAGCAATTAGTGCAAATTAACGATATTGTTAACATAGATCATGCCGGCAAGTATATACTATACGCTGACGATACTAGCCTATTTTTTACCGGCTCGGATGTTGCATGCCTATCTTTTCGCGCAAATGAAACACTTCATCGCATTCACATGTGGGGTACAAATAATGATTTAAAGCTAAATATTGGTAAAACCAAGGCAGTTTTGTTTCACCAACGAAACAAATTCTACGAAATCCCCCGACTACTGCTAAACGATTTGGAAATAGAAGTTGTAGAGTTTTAAAACGCTTGGCGTGATTTTCTCCAATAATTTGTCCTGGGATGCTCACATCAATTACCTAGCGAAAAAAAACTGTCCAGAGTAATTGGTCTCATGCATCGCAATTGCTTTACGTTCCCTCTTTCTCTTAACAATATTTTGTACAATGCTCTATTTTCTTCTACGCTAAACTATGGTGCACTATAGTTTGGGGAACAACTAAATAAAATATGAAGAAACTTCTTTCACTTCAGAAGCATGTAATACGCCTTGTTTTTAAAGCTCCTTACCTAAGTCACACAGAGGACATGTTCAACAAGCTTAAGCTTACTAAGGTACAATGTATGTACAATTTCGGACTACTTCTACAACATAAACTGCAGACAAACAAGAAAAATTACCTTCTGAAGTCACTGGCGAGGTTGCAAACAATCCCCCTGCATACAACACACACTATCTCGAGACATGGAAAGTTGATAGATGCCGCACGACCTACGGTAAGCCAATGTTAAAGTACACATTACCGACCTTGTTAAATGAGTTGGCCAAAAATGGCACGCATATAGAATTGATCCCTTTGAATCAGCTACGCAACATATAACTCTCCATTGTTTTTTTTTGTTGTTGTTGTTGAAACACTACTTGTATTTACTGTACTTTTTTTTCTAGTTTCTGAACCAGTGGATTTCCCATGATGTTTCTGTATATTTATAGATTTTCTTTATGCACATTCGTCTGTTCTTTGCTTTGTTTTTGTATTTCTTGAAGTTTTTGCATTTCCTGCAAACTGATTTTCTACTCTGCATGTATGGAATTGATGCCACTGTATGCCATGCTATGGTTCACGGACCCCGTCAAGCCTTTTCAGGCTTTTTGTCCGTGCTCCAAACACCTGGCGGATGTTGAATAAACCTGAATTGAATTGAATATTTCGCTGTGCTTGTTCGCTCGGTTACGACACCGACGCTGCCTCCGCCGACGCCGGCGCTCGCCGCAGAAACGGGTGCCTAAGGGCTGCGCTCTATAAAAAACGCACGAAGCGAAAATGAGTCATTGCGCCACAAGCGCAATTCCGTGCCTACTGGACCGATACGAAGTTCCGAGGTTGTGTAAAGCTTCCACAGGGGATGCTGTATCAGTACTGCTGTATCAGTTCAACACCGGGCACGTGCTCCTACCCCCTACCAAAATATCTGTGTTCGTACGCAGCCTGCCCAGCCCCCCTACCTTCCCTCCTCACCTACTCAGTACTCGGTCAATTGCGCGCACCTCCCATCTCGGAAAAAAAAAAATTTCGGCTACGTCACTGCTATCGAGGGTTACCTTGTCGTGCTTCAGCGCAATTATGGACACATTAAAAATGTCGCTGTCTCACCCGAAAGGGGAAGCATGGGTTGCGATAGCAAATTAATGCATAGCTATACGAAGTCTTCTTTGGGCAGCAGCAGTGGCGGTTGGCGTGGTTGACGGAATTCGCGTCTAAAATCACAACTGAAATTTTTGCAGTGTGATCATCCCTTCAAGTTGGCCGCTGTCCGATAAGGTTCATCTGAAGAACAAGCTGCCTTTACTACGGATCGCTGGGGCACGTGACCCTTGACCCTTGCCACTGCCAGATACTACATAAGGAGCGACGCTCGGCCAACGCATTCCTTCTTTGGGCAGCAGCAGTGGCGGTTGGCGTGGTTGACGGAATTCGCGTCTAAAATCACAACTGAAATTTTTGCAGTGTGATCATCCCTTCAAGTTGGCCGCTGTCCGATAAGGTTCATCTGAAGAACAAGCTGCCTTTACTACGGATCGCTGGGGCACGTGACCCTTGACCCTTGCCACTGCCAGATACTACATAAGGAGCGACGCTCGGCCAACGCATTCCTTCTTTGGGCAGCAGCAGTGGCGGTTGGCGTGGTTGACGGAATTCGCGTCTAAAATCACAACTGAAATTTTTGCAGGTTAGTGGAACTCGTTTGAAATATTGTATTGTATTCATTTTTTTTTTCTGCCTCTTCCGCTGCTGCTGCTGCTTTGAGTGCTGTTTTGACTATTGTCACATGTATAGTTTTGCTCTCGAGTAATAATGACTGCAGAGGCATGTTCGTTCTGCCACTCCTTGTTTAGTCATGATGATGTCGTCATACAATGTGTCGATTGCACTGGTCACTTTCACGTCGGGAAATGTAGTGGCATCACTGTTAGGTCCTTTAGGATGATGAAAGACGCCACGAAGAAGTCACTTAGATGCCCTACATGTAAACTTGCTGTAGTGAACACCGACACAGCGGGCCAATCTACGAGCCTTCAAGCCGATCTTGCTGAAATAAACAAAAAACTGTCGCACGTGCAATCCCTAGAAGCAAAATTAGATAAGTTGATAGGCTTACAAGACACTGTGCAGAGCATAGAAAGGTCAGTACAACATTTGTCTGATACTTACGATAACTTAAAAGAAGCTCTAAAGCGGCAGGAACAAGGTATCGGTGAATTGCGCCACCGAATGGAGACCGTTGAGCAGTCGCAAGACACAACAATGCTCTCAAAGTTAAAGGAAGAAATAAATGCTCTAGAACAATACAGCCGAAAACAGAACATGGAAATTCATGGCTTGCCTCAACAAGAAGGCGAGAATCTGTTAACTGAAATAAATAAGATTGCTACACAGCTTGACCTCCCGCCATTATCTGAAAAAGATATTGACGGAATGCACCGTCTACGTGCAAAAGAAAACAGGGACCCTGTTGTTCTCGTTCGTTTTGCTAGCAGAACACTGAAGACTACATGGTTCGAAAAGAAAAAAATCCTCAGGAACAAAACGCAGGGCATTAAATTTTTTGACAACTTGACTGCAACAAACAAGCGGTTGCTTTGGCTTGCAAAAAACAAGGCAAGAGAATTGAACTATCAATTCGTTTGGAGTTCACAAGGAACTATCTTTGTACGCAAGCAGCCGAATGCTCGAGCGATAAGGCTCGCCATAGAAAGCGATCTAAGCAAAATCGTATAAGGATCAAAGACCACAAACATGGAACCATATCACAGTGTTACGTCTTTCAACAGTTTAGTAACGAAAAATACTTGCTTCCATGAAAACGGGCTTAAACTGTTTCATATGAATGCACAAAGTTTAAGAAACAAACAGGTTGATATTGAGACATACCTATCTCAGCTGAACTGCTGTTTTGATTTCTTAGCTTTTTCGGAAACTTGGTATGCGAGCGAGTATGACGTCATACATTTCCCGGGCTACAGGCACGTTTCAATTTATCGTTCAAGAAAACGAGGTGGTGGTGTATCTCTTTACATTCGTGAATGTCATTGCTGCGAAATCTTGGCTGAATTTACATGTGTGACTGACGATTTTGAATGTGTTGCAGTAGTTTCTCGGAATATTATGATTGTTGCTGTCTACCGCCCACCTCAAGGTGCTCTAACGAAACTGCTTCACTATATGGATTCGGTACTTCAACTTGCTAGCGTGAAGAAATTACAATCGGTAATTGTTGGTGACTTCAACGTTGACTTATTTTCAAAAAGTAATGACAGGATCCAACTTATTGAAACTATGCTAGCAAATGGCTGTGAAAACCTTATTGAACTTCCTACGCGGATAACTTTGAACTCAAGAACATTGATTGATTTATGTTTTACTTCTATCGCAAAAGATGAGACATGTTCTGGAGTGCTCAGTTCGGGCATAAGTGATCATCTGCCGCTTTTTGTCGCATTGCTATTTCGTGTGCGAACAGATAACAAACATCACTTCAAGCGGGTCATAAATAATCGCACTATAGGGATATTTCAAACGTTACTTTCCACTGTAAATTGGTCTGATGTTTATGCTGAAGAAAATCCTACAGCATCTTATGATGCATTTGTATCCAAAGTGAAACAAGTATACAATGTAGCATTTCCCTCCGTGCCTGTCGTCAAGCATAAAAAAGCTAGAAAGGAATGGGTAAATCAACAATTATACAAGCGCATACAACACAAAGACAAATTATTCAATAACTTCTTAAAGACTCGCGACCCTGACATGCTTAAGGAGTTTAAACAAGTTAGAAACAAGCTGAGCAGTGATCTCAAGAAAGCTAAATTGCAGTATTACGCGCATAGATTTGAAGCCTCTATGAGTCATGGTCATAAAACGTGGAACATATACCGCGAACTAATAGGGTCATCTTCACCGAATGTGCCACACGAAATTGTTGTAAATGGAGACACGTACTATGGTAACGATGCAGCTAATTTATTTAATAATCATTTTGTTAATGCCGGTGCTTCAGCTTCTACGTCTGCTTCTTGCACTGAACGTAATGTTCGAACTTATATAAAACATCGCGTCAAAGAGACCATATTTCTTATGCCTACGTCTGAAACTGAGATTTTTTCTGTTCTTAATTCCTTGAGTAACAAATCAGCTGCTGGCGAGGATGACATTAAAGCCCAGCCTATTAAAGCAGTTGCTCACATAATCTGTGGCCCCATGGTACACATTTGTAACAGTATATTATCAAGTGGAATTTTTCCTAATACAATGAAAATAGCTCGTGTCGCTGTAATCTTTAAGGGTGGAAAACACAATGACTTGAATAATTATAGACCAATTTCAGTATTGCCGGTATTTTCCAAAGTGGCTGAACGTATTATATATAAGCGTCTAAATAGTTTTTTTCTGGATAAAGGCGTTATCTCGGATAAGCAGTATGGTTTTCAGAAGAATAAATCGACCGAAATGGCATTATTAAAAGTCCGAGATACAATAATAAATAACATCGAAGAAAGAAACTTTACCATTGGTATATTCCTAGACTTTCGCAAGGCTTTTGATAGCATTAAACATAATATATTACTAGACAAACTCCAAGATTATGGCATTAGAGGCATAGCATTAGAACTTATGCATAGCTACCTTGAATCTAGATTTCAGTACACTTCCTTGAAAGGTTACAGTTCTGAAAAGAGCATGATTAAATATGGGGTACCACAAGGCTCCATTTTAGGGCCATTATTATTTATTATTTACATAAATGACCTAACTAACATTCCATTGACAGAGGAAATCATACTGTATGCTGATGACACTAATGTCTTTTTTTCCGGAGCAGACCTTCACGAACTAGAAGTTACCGCAACCCATTGGTTGCAAGAACTTAGCGAGTGGCTCTATCTAAATAAACTTGACTTAAATGCAAAAAAAAACGAAATTCACAGTTTTTTATTCCAAGAATAAGCAAACAGACCACGACGTAAAGCTTTTTTATTCTGGATCGCAACTTGAACATGTCTCAAGCCATTCGTTTCTGGGTGTTACATTTCACAAAAACCTAAGCTGGGCAGAACACATAAATAAGGTACGCACTAAGGTTGCACGATCTGTCGGCTTGCTACAACGGATCCGATGCATTGTGCCTATCGGACTTCTCATACAATTGTACTTTTCGTTTGTGCACTCGCATCTTAGCTACTGCCTCTTGGTATGGGGAAACGGTAATAAAACAGATATAGAAAAATTGGCAGTTTTGCAACGGCGAGCTGTCCGGTTGCTGAACTTCTCAAAACAATACATAGGATCTTCTATACTAATGATGCGCTACAACATTCCTAATATTAGAGACTCTTACAAAACAAAGATCTGTATACGGCTATTTAAGCAGATCTCCAGCAACAGGGAACTATTTTCTACTCTTTACCTGAGTAGAGACACGGGATACAACCTACGTCACACATCAATAGTATTAAAGAAACCAAGGACAAAATATGGCACGCAAACGATCGAATATGAAAATATGTACCCTAACATTGTTGACGAAGCTATAAATTCTAGAACAATTCACAAATTTAAACATGCAATACAAAACATAATATTTTCTGATCACTGTGTGTTTAACGAATGTTAATAAAGTTTGTTTATTATCAATAGTAAACTTATTAATGTTATATTCTGAATGTATAATTTTGTTAATAACAGAATGTTCTTATTTTTCCTGTGCTGTATTTATTCAGTTACTTGCTATTTGGCAAACGGTTTATACTTTTAATTGTTTAAAATTTTGCTGTAAATAGTTTTGAAGTTTTGTGTCATATTAGTTGTACTTTGTTATCAGTTGACTGCTACTTCTGCTGCTCCAGCGAGGTAAAGGCCTTAGTCAGGAGGATTACGCCCTCCTTTTGCCTTACCTTGCGGGCAAACCTTGTATTTATGTTGCCCAAATAAATAAATAAAAAAAAAGAATAGTAGTATTATCAGCCGTATAAACGTGAAAGCATTTACTTACCAACTAAATTAGCAAGCATGGTGTCCCGCGCGCACAAGCAAACATTAAAACATATCACTAGATGACCGTACACACTAGCTGTCAAAACATTGGAGTGAGAAAGCGCGGCAGTAGCGGCGAGCGAATCGACCGTCGTGCTACCTTTGGCTTCAAAGCAAACTAAGCGGCGAGAGCCCAGCACACGAAGCTATCAGCACTCGGCGCACTCGGTGCCCGTCGCAGACCGTTTTCAAGATGAGGCCAGCGCGACCGCGCCATACGCAGCCGCTGCCAGAGCAGAACGCCCTCCCTCCGCTCGCCCCGGTGCATTGCGTGCGACGGAAGACGGCGCACTTCCTTCCTGATTTCTTTCCTTGCGCGCACGACATTGAGCCACCATCTTCGACTCACCCTCGCACGCTTTCACTCGCACACACATCACACGGCGCTCGGCGATGATGTTATCGCCCTTGGACTTTATACGGAACATCACGGCTACGACGACGGCTACGACGACGGACGAAATGCCCCTGGAGTGTCCATATATTTGGTATCGCATATAAGATAAACAAGTGATCTGAGTCGTAACGCTCCTATGAAAGAGCTACACCATGCATGCAATTACGTCACGTACTACTATCTAATACAACGACCAAAAGTCGCCGTTATCAACCCAACTTTCCAAGAGCTACGCCTAGTCGGTCACAGAGAAAGACGCTTAAAAATCGGTTGCCAAAATTCGTCTCGTAATACATAAGTAATCCGTGTAGTTCAATCTAGCATTGCGCAAGGAGTGCTGTTCAGAAAAATAAGTGTGAAACGCCGATGAATTTCGCCGTAACTTTGGTGACGGATAGTTGGCAATACTTCTAGTCTCGGCACACCTACTAAGTGGGCCAGGAAAAACAGGGGGAAGGCGGAAGAGGGAAATTCAAGACGATGAGCAAAACGAGAACAAGGTGAAAGCGGGAGCCAACGTTTCGACAAGTGGACGACAAGGCGACATGTAGCCTTGAAAAAGACAAGTCTACTTGTCGGAACGTTGGCTCCCGTTTCCAACTTGTTCTCGTTTTGCTCATTTACTAGGGGGCATGCTTCGAGCATGGACCTTCTTAATGCCCGAGCCGGAGCCCGAGCCGGAGCCACGTCAAGTGATACAGCTGCACACGGCTGTAGAGTGAACAGCGCGGGTTCCTGACAAATTGCCCGAAGAAGACCGGCAAGTCGTTATGATGCTCCGGTCTCTGATGAATACCCTTCGAATACTCTTAAATAACCTGCACACTCCGTCAGCGTGAAGTGCAATGCAAGTGCTGGATGCTCTCAATTCAGTACTTGCAACTCTTGAGTAAGCATCATGGCTCACCCGCATCATTATACTCGCACTGAAGTCAGAACGGCTGGGGTTTAGCTTAAAAATATACTGCCACGTACTGCAACGTACTGCTGACGCCCACCGGATCCTTGGTCTTCACTGGTGACTTCAACGTGCATCACCAGCTATGGACCACCAAGATTGACGGCAGCCTAACGTATCGACGGAGCACTTGCTTTGACTTGACTGATTTCCAAGCACTTTGCTGCGTGCACAGACAGTGTTCCCTCTATCCCGCTTTCTTTCTTTCTGGTCCCCCTTTTTCTTCCCCCAGTGTAGGGTAGCAAACCGGACGCGCGTCTGGTTGACCTCCCTGCCTTTCCTCTCTTTGCTATCTCTCTCTCTTAATGCGATAATAGCAATACGTCGTCTGCAGCAGTTACTTAAAATTTAACACAATATCGCTAATTAGCTTACTGCCCATTGGGATTTGTCACGCGAACCATATTTCTATTTTCAAGTAATCCGGTCCATGCAGCCGCTTTTAGAGCGCAGCTCTTACGCACTCGTTTGTGCGGCGAGCGTCGGCGTCGGCCTCGGCGTAACCGAGCGAACGATCACAGCGAAAGATGAAGGCGAACCCGGAGCGCAGCGGGGGAGGAAAGACTCGAGGAGGAAAGCGGAGAGGAGGGTGCAGCGTAACCAGGAGGTGGAAGGTGGAGGTGGGTATGGCGAAAAGCGTAAAGAGGAAGACGGAGTGCCCGCACGACCAGGCATGCGGTCAGCGCGGAAACAAAGCGTTGGCGTGGGCTTCAGACCCACTGCACATGCACTACTTCGCCTGCGGCGCCGCCGCCGCCGCTAGCGATTGCGCTCCGCGCGAGCCACGTGTTCCCGTGTTCACGCTTTCTTTCCGAACAATGAGCGACGTAATAGGTGGAAAGGCTTCGTCTGCCGCTGCTGCTAAACGAGCTGCCCGAGCAGAGGCTCAGCGCCGCCGCCGAGAGCAACTTATGCTTAAGAATCTAATTCTTTGCCATAATATATCTCGAGTTCAAAACACCTAAACAGCTGCGCTAGAAATTCGCATTTTGGAGTATCGTAATCTTCGGTGAAATTTTTTATACATGTTTCATTTCAAGCCTCTAAAAAATAGGAGAAAAAAATGAAATGAGTACATCGGTACTGTGCCATCAGCCATGTGCTTGAAGCATTTGCAAAACTTGCTACGGCATTCTTTCGTGCATTCTTGCCCGCATGGCGCATCCCTGAAAGCGCTGACTTGCCATAAAATTCCGAGCCACTACCTTGCCTTTTTCCGCCGTTTTCCTGCCGTCTTCTGGACAAGGTGGAATATAAATGAGCAGCGAGAAAGTTTAGGGTACGAAAGAAAGGGAATCATTGAACGGTGTCTGACGTTCACCATATTTTATTCTTATGTATCGCTTTTATGTAAATGTAACAAACAGCACGTGAATGAACAGCTATAGTCTTGCGTGTGTTTTTCCCTGTCGGGCACGTCTGCTTTGCATCCACTATCCTGTAATCTGTCCCATTTCATTCTATATTGTCCCTGCTGTAAAGGAAGTCCAGCGATTTGTCAAACAAACTACACTCATTGGAACGCCAGTTTCCACCCTTGTGACTGCACTTCTAACGGGCTGCGAATGTGGCCTAACCGGATACAACCCCTAGGTTACCGTGAAGAATGAATAAAATTTCCATGCCAGTGGAAGAAGGCTTATAATTCACGTGCAATCTCATCAACGTTAACTTGCATCAACTAGAATAAGTCGACCTTAACGTAGAGCATCTGCAAATAAATTATTCTGCTGTTTCCCTGTTATTTTCTTTGACCGCGTCGCAATTTGGCTATGCCGACATCACACTGTGAAAGAATAAGATGTATTGCGCGCCTGTTCCTGTAAAACCTCAAACCTCAAACGTTTAAACGACGAGGATAAGTAGCCCCAAAATAAAACAAGGTATACGAAAGAGGGTTGATAAGCAACCAAAAAAGACATTTACGCCACTGGCGAAAACTAAAGGATGCAAACACATGGCACTGTTCCCGTGAAGCAGATCAGGGAACCTTATACAAAGTACAAGAGAGCAAAAATACCCACTATTTTGCACAACATGCTCGATGGAGTATACGGGTGAAGGCACCACAAGGATGGATATCCAAAGGCAGGACAAAAGGACAAGAGGAAGTCTGACAGCTAAAGAGGGCGAAAAATGGGAGAAGCGCAGGACCAGATGGTGTCCCAGTGAAAGACTCCAAGGCACGGGAGTATAGGAAGGAATATATGAACGTATTCTTTCCGCACATATACCAGAAGGAACACACACCAAACAAATGAAAAAAAAACTAACAAAAGTTTTCGGCTATTGTGGAAAACCTTGATTCGGAAGTGCAGGAATCAATTGAGTGGTTGATGTTACAGCACACACCTCAAATATTTTTTAAGGTATGCCGAATATAATATATTCGAAATAGATGAGCAATGGACCATAACGAGGGTTCAAGCACAGAAAGTCTGCTACAGATGCAATGCTCATCCTAATACAAATTATAAAGAAATAGGATGAAGTCCAGTAACTACACAGTGCAATGTTCTTTTTCCCGGAGAGCGCTTATGACAGACTACTAAGACTGGCATTAGAGAGCCTTTGGGAGGTGAAAATGCTCCAAAAGGTACTTTTGGGTGTTGATTATGACGTAACACACATAAAATCGCTAACATGCATATATCCACACTGTGGCCGTCTACAGGAAGAGTCAATGCCAACCTTCTTCACTGCCACATCCCAGCTTTATTCATTTCGAGAACGGTCAATCTGAAACATTTGCTTTGAAGACACTGTTGTAACAGCAGTAAACGACCGAGAAACTCGAAATGTTTGTTTTTAATACAGCAACAGTTAACAAGTAATGCACATAATACAGCTGCAACAATCGTCTTTACGAACTGAACTAATACCCATCAAAAATTTATTCTCGTACTTTATGCGCCCAACAGCACTAACGCGCACGTGACGGTGAAGTAGCTCAATGGTGAAGTAGCTCAAAAACACGTCCAAAGCACAGCATTCCGGGAAAACATGCAAGACATGCGCATAGTTTTCCGGACTTGGGTCTCTGAGAATATGTATAAAGTTTGTTCTCTTTTCGTTGCTCTCTTCGACGCCAAGCACTTATCTCACAACCGGCACTCGCGGCGGCACTGCTACACTGAAAGCTAATAGGAATCGACCAGGGTGTTGTGTTGCTTTACATGGATTTCTAACAGATACTAAGCACACCTAAGCGTGAAATCGCCTTAGAAAACGCAGGGCTGAAGAGATTATCTGTTAGCAACAGCGAATTCCCTTTAATTGCAGTGCAGCTGTATCAGCTCAATTTTCCCTATGTCCTACGTGCGATTCTACTGCTACTCACCCACATATTATGTGAGAAAAGAGCGACTTGTATCACCTATAGAATCAAGCGTTAACACATCTAACCAAAGCAACTTCCTTCGATCTGACTCGGCGACGTAGGCGAGTTTTTATTCTCTTGCTTGGTGTGCTTCAACTAGACGAGACAGCCACTCACACTCCATTGCGCGCAGTGTCTTTTTTTATCTCTTTGCAGATTGTCAATATTTAGAAATCTTGATCACCTTCACCCCTCGGTGATTCTGCGACGTAAATAGACCTGAGCTAAGGCAGTGTTGAGGGACGAAAGCTTGGACAGACCATCTTCCTCAATGCACCATAAAAGTTCATTCATTTCCCATCTAATTTGCAGCATTTATTGCCCTTCCTTGAAGCCACTGTGAAACTTTTCTGCAGTTCAGCGCAACTCCTTTGGAGCTACGTTGCGCCCCTTGCTCAATCCTTTCTCAGGGCCGCTACATTGACAAGATGCGCTTTCTCTTTTGTGTCACGAGTGTTCAACTGACCACCAACGTCAGTAACGCTTGCGTAGCATTGACAGAGCCCTTCTCAAACGATGTCCATCAAAGGCCCTTAATCCCGTCTTTTTGCTTTACCCCGCGGCCTCTCGCTGAGCCTTCGATGACCTCGAAGTTTTCTTTTCTTGCCCGTCTTTTCGATTTCGCCAAATCGTACCGCAACTAAATCCGATTACAATGTGTCGCAAGGGCAATTCGGGCATTGCGCAATCAGCTGACCAGAGAGCACGGCGCGTCCGTATAATCCTCTTGACGTCTGCGCGTGCCTCAGGACAGAGCAATTCTATCCGGAGCCTTACGTAAACGGTGGCCACAACTATGACTTTTTTTTTGTTAAAGCATCTTCCGATATAGTCGTTGTTTAGTGACGGGTCTGCCGCAGCCTGTTTGAGTTGCAGCTGGCGTGTCGCTGAAGCAACAAGCTGGTATTGCAATGCGACAGCTCGGTGAGCCGTCCTCTAGCGTTACCATGATATCTTAGGTGCGAGATAAAAAATAAAATCTGCCAACCAATGTGAGAAAAAGCTGCAACAACTTAACATCTCCCTCCACAGTTCATACGCTCAGTGTGGCATGAGGAAAAAGTAACTAACTTTTATTTCTTTATTCGACAGTAGTTCCTCAACATAAGATGTGTACTTTATAAGCGCGCACCTTAAGCATATCTTTATCTGTGGAGACTGACTTTTCTTTGGGATCTTTAGCCCGCTATAGTACTGCAGTAGTCAATGAGGTGCTGCTGTCTCGGCAGTATGTTCGGCAGCTTGTCATGTCATCTTATACGTAATATTATTCGCTTATATAACCTAAAACATACTAACCCACGACGTAGAATGTCGAGTGTGTAATTTGTCTTTACTTCGCTTAAGAAAAAATGAAGCCTCAAAAATTTCCCGCAGACTGTGTGGCATAGTAAAACCTGCATGAAATAAATATCTGACCGCAATTTTACAAAATACGAAGCCGATAAACAGGACGAAGGTGTTTATCTTTCTGCTAGACAACCACCGACATTGCCTTCCCACGCAACTGAAGCCGTCATTCCAGCATTTAGGTTTAAAGTGTTTGACTATCTCCTCTGCAGCTCAGACTTTTATCTTTCAGGTGTTCATCTATTTAGTTTTTTCACGAAGCTGTGGCTACCCATGTTTGTTTGTTATGGGACTTCGAAGAGAAGAACAAGTCGAAATTATTCGGGTAATTATTGGCGAAGTTCAACAAAAAGAATGATTTGTAAATGCTTTTGCCACAATATGATAAATTCCTGATGCTCTACGGCAAGTATTACGAAATCTATCCAAAGAAATCACCTACAATGTTTAATCATAACAACGTTTTTTTCTCATTCACTCATTGTCTGATCATTTCATCAGCACTTTATGAAAATAGTCCTCGTACTGATTGCGTAATGGGAAATCACAAGCAGAATGGCGTATATGGCACAAACACACTGCCTCAGTTAATGATGGATTTGCAGAGCAGTACATATGACTCATGAACTCTGAAGCTTGCTCCAGGCCAGCTTTCACGCCCGGGCTCTCCCCATTGTACCAAGCACAGCTTATGATGCACGCTACTCGTGGAGCCACCAGTGCCTCTATCTATCAGTGCACGTATTGCAAGATAATCATAAAAGAGCTTTCTAGAGATACATCCTCAATACAATGAATACATTGCTACTGTCTTCTCGTGCCACAGAAAGATACGTGGATACTGTCCTATGACGACCAAATAAGACGACGTAGACAATTGTTCGCAATACTAGATAATAAAATCAGCAATCGTGGGTGATTCATGCAGCTCTAAGCTCATTTACTGCAGTAGGAGTTACACTCCTGACTCGCTCCAACGTCACCACGTTTGCGGAAAAAAGCCTGCAATTAGTTTTCCCGAAGGGACCGCGGATAGTGCACAAAGAATTGTTGTCCATTCTACTCGCATTTCTGCGTGAGACGGCATTGATCGATTCGAGGTGAAATATTTGACACAGAAGGAAACGCTCATGTGGAGCAATTTCTGGCTAAGACTGCTAGGCTAACGACGCTTGTAGCAACATAATTACAGCCGCCACCACCACCATCAGCACCTGCAATCCTCGGCACACTCCCCCAACGGAATGCAAAGCCGATGACAACGACAACGGCACGATGATAAGAACGCAGGCAGTACGATGACGTATGGTGCGGCATACAAGAAAACGGACGGATGAA
This sequence comes from Dermacentor andersoni, assembly GCF_023375885.2. NCBI lineage: Eukaryota > Metazoa > Arthropoda > Arachnida > Ixodida > Ixodidae > Dermacentor > Dermacentor andersoni. The sequence goes on along the minus strand of NC_092814.1, from coordinate 167,785,092 downwards.
CTGACAGACCAAAAGGCAACGCAAACGATGTCCTGACCTAACTGGTGTCGCAGTAAAAGAACGAGGCAACTTACAAGTCAAGGGAAAAAATGCGCAGCCGCTAGCGCAAGGAAGACGGAGAAGTGGGTACAACAAGAAAATGCAGTCTAAGAACCCACAAGTTATGGTTAAAATTGAAGGGGCAGACCACTGATCAATGTCAGGAATTACGGTGAGCAAATGCTACTGAATATCATGAAACTGATAGGGAACCATCTAAGTAAATATTATGTGCCTTCTTCTGACATGCTGGCGAGGGGTAGCAGTAGCGGAATGAAACGTTCGTCTGAGCAGCAGGCGAATGAAGAGATGTCTTTTTGGAAACACTCCTTATGCGGAAAGAAAATACGGGACAACCTAGGGACACACGCCCGCCTCACAGCCTTTCCATCATATAGATTTATGATAGATACTGCAATACATTGGAAATGCAGACATAAATATTCAAAAACTGAGACAGAAATAAGGTACCCCTTGTTAAAGGGAAGCTGAAGAGTCTGTCGAATTCAATAAGACGCTCATATACAGATGCGGGAACCTTATAAACCATGAAGGTAAAATTTTGGGGGGGATTTTTCACATAGGAGCGACGCAATCGTCGGTTAAAATTGCGCTGTAGCTCCGCCCCCCGTCGAGCGCCGCGCGCTGCTGCTGACGCTGACGATGCGAGCGGAGACCGGAAACCGCGGCTTAGTGACGTCAACACTGGTGTTCCGCTCCTTCGCAGTCTCCGCGACCGTGCCTGACCGGGCTTATTTCTGCGTGCGTGCCATCCTAATCTGCTTCGCTCGACCCTACATTCCCTTATTTGTGTGTATATAGAAGTAGTAGTTGACGTGCGCAGCATGAATTGAACTTGTAGGCCGATCATGCCGGCGTTCTGTTCAGCCTACGCTTGCACGAACACCAGCGGCCACGACGATGTTCCATTAGTTCCTGCAAGACAAGAAGCTTTCAGCCAAGGGGGAGGCTGCTGTGAAGCGAAACAACTTCAAGGGCTCAAGAACAAGTGTTGTGCTCTAACCACTTCCATGACGATTACTACCGGAGTTTAGCAATAATGCGTGCTTTGGGTTCTCCTAAAAAAAAAAATAGTTAGCACGCTGAACGGAAGGTGCATGTTTATCTCCCACCCTTGACGCAAGTTTCATCGCCAAGCTCCGCGAATTTTCTATTCGCACGTGTGTTGTGAAACAGCCTGCATGCAGCTACTATAACGCAGTGCAAGCGTAAAGTTTGCATTTGTTGGAAAGCCTGCTCACGCCAAGACGCTGCACTCCCCCTTCTCTCGCACACATAAGAAACCGACCATCTCACGTAGCCGACGGAATTCGCCGGTTACGAGTAGCGTGCGGATGGCGCGCTGATGAAGGTTCTATACTACACGTGCTACAACAGCCGGTAAACTTTTTCCCGCGTTTAAACCGTCTGTGTAGATTGCCGACAGCTTTGGGGCAGCGCACAAATGCTGAAGATTGCATCACCGCTTACGTTCTACGAGGAGGCATGCAGGAACATAACACTACAGTTGTTTGCCCGGAAACGTACTCACTGGAACGCTGAATGCAGCTTAGCAAAAAACATACTCGCCAAAGAACATTTCCAACACAAGGAGATGCTAACACTTCGCCTTCGTTCGCGTGGAAAGCAGTGCTTGCACCAGCTTCTTGGAGAGGCCGGCTCTTCGCAATCGGCTCGTACATGTAGTGTGTACAAGTATGTACGTACGTGTAGTATGTGCAAGTATAAACCCCTTACAAGTGATCTTGCACGCGACAGCGACAGCGGTATACAAGCGAGGCGATGGCTGTCGCGTTCACTCGTCGTCTGCAAGCCGAACTCCACGCGAGCGACGGCTTTGAGCGACGACTTCCCGGAATGAGGGCAGCAATATACGCGCCGAAACTAGCGTGACGCATGCTTTATCAATTTAAGTTGATTTATTTTACTGAAGAAGGAGCATAAAATATTTCTGAAGGTCTTGCACTAGGTTCTTATTCTTTCACGTGTAAAATTCCATAGTTTGCTTGTTCCGTGCGACAAACAGCAGTGTATGAGTTATGTGCATCCAGTTTCGGCTTCGCACAATTGGCTAGTCGTTCATAGCATTTGCGGGCGACGAGCGACGAGCTCTAGATTTCTAGAAACGAGCGATCGAGCGACAACACCGAGCGATTTGTTCAAGCGACGGCCCGTTTTGTCGCTCGAAGCCGTCGCCCGTCACCGTCGCGCGCAAAATCGCTCTCGTAGAGTTTGGACTTAACGCCGAACTCCTCAGAGAAACGCAAGCTCTCGAAAATTTCCATGACCGTCTCAGAAAAACACCACCAAACTACTTTGCACCGTGCTTCGTGTGTAGCAGCAGCAGTCGGTCCGGATGAACACCATTGTTGACGTCACGAGGCGCCCAACCAATCACAGGCGGAAAGGAGGGGCGCGAGCTGGGCGTGTCTGCTGCTGCACTTTTCGTCGAAATAAAATATGTTTGCGCTTTCTTTCACTCAATTTCGATGCGATATTCGAATTCAGAGGGTTGAAAACCACGGCGTACTGCTCTTCACTCATTTTTTTCTGGAAAACCTTTCAGCTTCCCTTTAAGTACGAAAAGATGGAAGCAGAGTGTGCATCAATCAACCACGTAGGCAATATCATTTTCTGTAGTAATATAGATGGACCTATCCTTATGTTCAGCCTCTGCTTTTCTTGCAGGTAAATAACAAATGCTCTTTATCTCCAAATCACACTAGTTATGCTGCCATCGTTGTGCTGCGGAACCCACGCAGCTTCTTGTTCACTGTGAAACAATGTACGCGCGTTTTGGTAAAGCTACTACAACTCGCCGGCGACGTCGAAGAAAACCCCGGTCCTAGTTTTTTTAATAATGAAATGAAAATAAAAAGAAGAGACATAGTCATTTTATAATGGTGACGGCTACTCCTTTTCGCATAGCGGAAACAACAATATAAAAAATATATGTAAGAAAATTAAAGGAAACCACGTCATAGCGTCAGAAATCCACAGCACACGGTCCAACCGTTACAAAAGTGAGTTTAGAAAGTCTATAGACGGTCTATAGACAGTCTATAGACATTTTATAGACGACCTTGCCTTTCTATATATTTGGTATTTATTTCATTGATACAGTCTACAGACTGTCTAAAGACGAAGGTCGATACGGTTTCTATTTCTTTTTGTCTACCCGCATTCTATAGACGGTCTATAGAAAAAAAGTCGATAAGATGTTTGTTTCTTTTTGTGTACTTCACCTCTATAGACTATGTATAGACGAAAGTCAATACAGTCTATTTATTTTTGTCCATTCTTTGTCTATAGACTGTCTATAAACGAGAGCCGATAAGGTTCCTATTTATCTTTGTCTACTCGCATTCTATACATGGTCTATAGAAAAGGTCGATAAGGTGTTTGTTTCTTCTTGTCTATTTCCCCTCTATAGGCTACCCACAGACAAAAGTCGAAAGAATCTCTTTTTATTGTTCATTCTTGGTCTTTAGACTGCCAATAGACGAGAGTCAATGCGGTGTTGATTATTTTTGTCTACTCCCAGTTTATAGATTGCCTATAGACAAAATTTGATAAGGTTTCTATTTATTTTTTTCTACTCCCATTCATAGTCGGTCTATTGAAAAAAGTCGATATGATGCTTGTTTCCTTTTGTGTACTTCCGCCCTATACATTACCTGTGGAGAAATTTCGATACAGTCTCCATTTAGTCTTATTGATTCTTTGTCTGTAGACTGTTTGTGGACGAGAGTCGATAAGGTGTTCACTATTTTTGTCTACTCCGGGTGTATATATTGAGATTGTCTATAGACAAAAGTTGATAACACACACACACATATGTGTATATATATATATATATATATATATATATATATATATATATATATATATAGTTGCGCGACTGGCCACTCGAGGCACATTGCGAGTATTCGCGGGGTCCTTGCATGCCCGGAAAAACACTTTTATGGAGCACGTGTTGAGCAACAGAAAGCTGTATTGGGAGTTTCTCATGTTGGTCTACAATTTTCTCATTGAGACTTTTCATCTAATTCTAATTATTGAGAAGCTGATTAAGTAAGACTGATTACCTAATCAAGGGGAATGCAAAAATCTGAGTATTTCCAAGCCTACTCAAGCGAGCGACAACACAGGTGGCGCGCATGATAACCCGTGTATCACAAGAAAGAAACGGCATGAGGGAGGGAGACACGGTCAAGCTGGTTAGGAGCCTCGTAATCAGCCGAATCACGTACTCCCTCCCCTATTACAACACAAAGGTGAGAGGGACCAGGCCGACGCCATCATAAGGAAAGCCTACAAAACAGCTCTTCATCTGCCGGCCAACACCTCGACATAGAAGCTGTTAGCCCACGGACTCCATAACACATTCGAGGAGCTCAAAGAAGCACAATTAGGGTCGCAGATACTCAGACTCCAGCAGACTACCACGGGCAGGAAGCTTCTAAAAAGGCTGGGACATCAAGAAATAGAAAGGAAAGAACAGAGAACGGCAAACCTACCACATGAGTACCGCAGCACCGTCAGGGTAGGGTCCTTGCCAAGAAACACGGACCCAAACCTACACGCAGCCAGCCGGAATGCTAGGGCAAAATATGTAGAGAAATATCTAGCAACCAAGGCGAACACGGTATATACGGACGCCGCGGTGTAACCTCGGAAACGAGGAACAACAGAGCAAAAAGTCGTCGCGACAGTAATTATAACTATAACTATAACTATAAGGAGATCACTTGCGCATCGGCACGGGACTGTACGGTAACTGAGGGGGAAGAAATGGCTGTTGCTCTAGAGGCCGCGCAGGGTTACCGCGCTAACAATTCCCTTACAATATTAACGGATTCTAAGGAAGCATGCCGTAACTACATCAATGGCATAATTGGCCAAAAGGCACTCCAAATCTTCCTCCGCCCTGGCCAACACGAAAGACGAGTTAGACACAACACACTTTCTGGATACCGGGACACACTGAAATTGAGAGCAACTAGAGGGCCGATAGGACCGCTCGCGAACATACTAACCGAGAGGACCTAAATGGAGACCCATATGACTTCATGACGGTGATCCCGACGTACTCCGTAATACTAAATTATCATAGAGGAACGAGGGTCAAATACTCCCCGCCCCATAACATGCTTAATCAACAAGAGGCAGTTTGCTGGAGGAAGCTGCAAACAGGAACCTTTACCAATCAACACATACTAAGCAAAATGTTCCCAAACCAATACAGGAACATATGCCCATGGTGTAGCACAAAACGCACCCTTTATTATGTCACATGGGAATGCAGCAAAAACAAAACATTCCACAATATAGGAAATCCGAGTGTGGAGCAGTGGGAGAGTGTGCTCACCCGCGGCAACCCATGCCTCCAACGGGGGCTGGTATACCATGCCCGACGAGCAGCCACGCTCAGTGGTGCCCTGGAATAGGGGCGCCAACCCTGCAAGACGGGAGTCACCATCGACAAGAAGATAGAAGTACTCGGTCTGACCGCTGAATGACTCTGCAAATTAGAGCAGTAAAGTGTATCCTATCCTATCCTATCCAAACGACGGCAAACAACATTAGCTTCGTTCTCTCCAGCTACGTAGCATTTACATAGTTTAATGTTTGGATCAAATTAAGTGAAACACCCCGTATACTTCTTTGGAATTCGAATTCCACGGTCTCCTGTATCACCGCCGATGAAGGCCATAGGGTGGGACATCACTAATTGTCACGTTAACTTGAGCGAACAGACCGTATACCGATTGTGGTAAGGCATGAGATGAACTAGAAAACAGCCGATACTGTAAAAGTTTTATTGCTTCCGGTTTACATTCCGTCTATAGATTGAGTATAGACAAAAGTCGCTAATCTCGGCCCAACCCGTGTACGCTATAACCAAGCGCAGGTACCGGTGGATAATACGGAGCTGCGTTAGATATAAGCCACTGAAGTTATATACTGCTGAGATTGCTTTGCAGCCTATTTATAGACTTCAGTATACACATAGTGTATACCTCCGCAATTGTTGACCACATGATATGATCTACGTAGTCGCTCTTGGCAATCCCAAGACAGTCTTCACAGTTGTCATAGCATGCCTTTTGTGGCAGTGCAATAAAGAAAACACAACGCCGATCCAATAGTGATAATAAATGTTGTGAACGCCAACTTTAGTTACAAGCGGATTCCAAACAGACATCAAGCTAGCAGCACAGAGACTCGCAATGTTTGTAGCTGACAACGCAGACATTGTAAGTGTGCGATGAACCGATGTAGGTTTGTCTGTCCAGTGCCGCGTCGAAACAAGTCGTGCTTCATGTGTCGTGCGCGTTGTGTGTTGTCCCATTCTCAGATACTTTTCACGTTGTCTTCATATATCGGCTGCATCACTAACATCGGTTGATTTTTCGTTGACTGATATCCTACACTATAAGCTCATCAAAGTTGTCATTCACTTAAAATATGTACCGAATTCTCTGAGCCCACCTAGTCCTTCGCAGGCGGTATATATGCCTGCGCGGCCGCGCATATGCGTACGTCATTGGTCTACTGATTGCATTGACCTATCGTCGGAACAGAAAATTTGCACTAACATGTGTGCGGGTATCCCATTTGGCGGTAAGATGGAAGATATGCTATAAATGCACTGTATTGCTACTCATCGTCGTTGGCGATAATGCAAGCGCCTGACTGGTCCTGTAACGGCTTTTACAAACAGCGCATTCATCCAAGTGTGCGTTCTAGTTCCATACGATAGCCTATAGCGTTTGAAAACAACGTGCCAGCGGATTTACTCCATTCATGAAAAAAAATCTGAAAAATGGAAAAAAAAGCAACCCGTCCCGCGCATGGCGCACAGAGAGAGAGGGAGAGAGAGAGAGAAAGAGAGAAAAAAAATGAAAAAGGAATAGGCGCTCGGACTTCTCGGAGCGCGCACACCCTGGTCGCCCTGAGCGCGTGCGCATGTGCGATGGCACACTCTAAAAATGTTCACACCCTTATGGGTGTAATACGGGTGTATTCATCTTTTCACCCTTGTAAACACCCTTGAAACACCCTTTTTTAATGGAAAAGGGTGTTCAACAAGAAAACACCCTTGGAACACCCCAGTCTTTCTAATATACACCCTAATTATAAGGGAGTAAGTGAACAAGCTTACAGTATATGATAAATGAACATTGCCAGTTAAGGCGTTGATATTGGCTTTACATGAAACGCGCACTACCTGCGCTTGAATCAGGTAGCTGGAATGATTAGATCGGGGCATCTAGGCAGCAGCGCGCTGGCTCCGAACAGCGGTCAAAAATGAAATTTCCCACTAATGTTGATATCGAACGGATGCCACTAACGCGCAGACTTTGCATAGCCAGATATCTGCAAAAGGCTTGATATGATCAATGGCAAAATATTTACAATGCTATCACTGAATACTTAAAGGTGTGCAACCAGTTAGCCTGGGAATTGTTAGGAGTGAGGGCTAACGGTAAATAGCTCACCAACTTACGGTTTGTAGATGACATTGGCATACTCAGCAAAGCTGCAGACTATTTGCAACAAACGTTTGAGGACCTTGGCGAAGAAAGTGTAAGAGTCTGATTGAGAGTTAGTATGCAGAAGAGCAAAGTAATGTTCCGCAGCCTGGCGAGAGAACGAATGTCATGGTCGGCAGTCAGCCTCTAGAACCTGCGCAGAAATACGTTTATTGAGGTTAATTACTCGCAGGGGCCTCTGATCAAGGAAATTAACAAAAATAAAAAATTAGCTGGAGAGCTTACGGCAGGCATTACTAAATCATGACCAGGGAGCTTACTGCTAATCATTGCTTTCTACCGTTACTAACGTATGGGGCCGAAACTTGGAAGTTACCAAAGAAGCTTGGAAGACGTTCAGGACCGCGCAACGAGCGATGGAATGAAAGTTATTAGGCATGACGATAATAGACTGGAGGACAGCGATATGGATTAGAGAGCGAACGGGGATAGCTGATATTCTGGTTGACATTAAGAGGAAGAAGTCGTGCTTGGCAGACATTGCAATGCGTAAGGGAGAGAACTGCTGGTCTATTGGAGTTGCAGAATGGGTGCTAAGGGAAGGGAAGCACAGTCGAGGACGGCAGAGAATAATGTGGACGTGATGGAATTGGGAAACTTGAAGACACATGGAACCAGTTAGCACGAGACAGGGGTATTGGAGATCGCTGGAGAAGCTTTCGTCCTGCGATTGATGTCAAAATAAGCTGATGATGATGATGATGATGATGATGTGACGACATCCATGCCAGCTTCGCGGCATGTCATTCATGTTATGACATGCATGCGTGTGATGCACGTTCTGATACCTCGATTTGCGTCGATCGCGGGGTGGGGGGGGGGGGGGGGGGGGGGCTAGTAGCGGCGTAGCCAAGTGGGGCACGCCGGGCACTTGTAACGCTCACTAACAGTAAATTTTTTGCTACTATGGCAATGGCCCCGCTCCTTCCCCCTCCACGGTCAATTGGGACCCCACCCCCCCTCACACGAAAAAATTTTCTGGCTACACCACTGTGGGGAGGGGCGTGTAAGATTGCTCCAGTCCCCTCCCCCTAACTTGTCAACGGAAACGGGGGAGGGTTGGGCCGCTGCCACCGGGCCGCAAGCCTTAGGCAGCCCAATTAACGGCTGCATTTCCCTTTGGACGTGAATACTGCTCTAATGTCATTACACTGTAGGATTCGTGGCGGTTCGAGGGCCCCCATGCGACAATAAAAAAAAAACACATACAGCCATCAGCAGGTCTTAGCTTGAGCAGATCTTTGGGAGTTGGGCAAGACTCTCATAAAAAAAGAAAAGCTTGGCACCCCTCTTACATGCATTGTCAACTCTGGGTCACCGCTGACTGCGCATTTCCGGTAAAAAAAATCACACAGGAACTCCTCTCGGATTTGTCTAAGTATGCGTAAGCATTGTGACTTCCTCATCCACACGCAGTCCATGTCGTTATCAATGTTATGAGACTTGATCCGACGAGTATAAGCGACAGCGCTGCGGCGACACGAGCTGCTGTGGTCGGCGGCGCCAAGTGAATGGCGCAAGCAAAGTACTGCAGGTGGCGGGGCCAGGTGCGCTGTGACGTTACGTTCGTTTTGAGCCGTTATCGCTCTTTAGCACTTCTCAACCGCGTCGAACCATTATCAACCGTTCTCCGGCGGCGGCGGCTGCTTGTGGCACGGCCGCACGAACCGTATCTCGAAAGCGAACTGCAATTTGGACAGAGTGTGCCCACTGATGAAAACTTCACGCGCTATGTTCTCACCGTTTACTTCGCTTTGAAAACAGACGCGCGTACACCTATCTTGAAAGTGATCTGCGAAAAGAGCATAGTGCGGCATAAGCTGAGAGCTTCGTGAGCGCTGTGTTCTCGCCGCTTCAGTCGCGTTGAAGCGAGAGCTAGCACGAAAGTGAATTCACTCGCTGCTGCGGGTTCTAGTTTGAAAGGTATCGTGCGGTACGGACTGACGGACGGATGGTTTTTATTTGTGGGTAATTATAGAAATGCTTACGTTATAAAAAAAATCGCAGGGTTCGCGGATGTCGCGATAACAACCAACTCCGTCTTGATCGCCCCCTCCCCACCCCGGGAAAAGGGACACTACGCCTCTACCTCAGTTGAAGAAACGATGATGAAACGTTAACGACAAGAACGGCATTTTCTAACGCGTTGTCCTATGGCCTCCGAGATTTGCGCGCAAAGCTGGCGCGCGCTAACCTGGGGGGCCACAATTGGCCGCTTAATAGCATAAAAAGACAAAAAAATAATGCGAAACGACACAGTTAAAAATTCACACAAAGAACTGATCTTAGCTATACTGTTTGGGGAAAATAAATAAAAAATTATACAGCCGCAACACACGCCACTAAAGCCACCGCCGCCGGCATAACGCGGAACCAACAGTTGGCAACATTCGTTCGCGCTTCAATAGAGAGTTTTAGCCCAGCGGGTTTACGGCCAGCGGAGCGGAGCGGGCGAGCGGAGACGCGACTGCGCATGCGCACCACGCTGAGGCGGCCAGCGGTTTTACGGAGCAGCGTTTACGCCCGCTGGAAAGCACTCCCCAGCGGAGGGTATACGCAGCGCGCGAGCGTGCGTAAGCGCGCGCGGGCGTGTATGGGAAATGCAAGATGGCAGCCGCGAACATGAACGCCGCAGTTCTGCATCGACGACGGCGACTGCGGCGCTGACCCGTACATTAGTACTCAGTACATTATTAACAAATAATGTACTGAGAGCATGTAATATATCTTTATTCGACATTTCTTGCATTATAAAAGCAAGCGTTTTCAAGTTCATTTCTCAGTAACTCCTATTCGGACCACTAGGTGGGGCAGCAGAGCGCCCCGCTCTTTACCCCGCTCGAGCGGGTGAGTGATCCGCCGGGCTAAAACTTTTTTTTCGCGAGCCGCTCCGCTGGCGCAACGGTGGAGACCGCGAGCGGAGCGAAACGTAAACCCGCTGAGCTAAAAGTCTCTAAATTGTCCGCTTCGTCTCCGCAACGAAAGCCGCCATTCTTTCGCGCCGGCCGTATTGTCATAGTTTTGTTTTTCTGCAAGTCCGCGCACGCAGCTCATCGGTAGCTGCACGGGTGCACGGCGTCGCATTGCGACCTGCGGCATTTTCTCGTGTTCGCGCAATCGGTGTGAAAGATGTCGCATGTGAAATATTTGATAGAAGTGCCTCACGTCCAAGTCAAGCCGCCGTACGGGTGTATGGCTGTGTGCCCCGTTCTCGGAAGCGTCGACGGGTTTCCGGCATGCGGATTTCAGGTACGTGCAAATGCGTTTCGCCCTCCTATTGAGCTCCGGAGCAAAGCGTGCAATATTTCATGTGAAAGATGCAGTGCCCGTCATCATGGTGTGAATTTCGAGCGGGAAACGAGAACTGTGGCACTTAGAGCACACCGCGGCTGCTAAGTCAGCGTTGAAATTGTTTTACGTTACCGTAATATGTTGCTGTCTGTCTAATCTGCGGTTTGTGGACAGCTAGCCCATTAACTTTTGCTTGTGGCAGCGATAGGTATATAAATGGAAGCGGTAATAATTTTCGAGAGCAGACAGTTGTTTCGCGCGATGTTTGGTCGTGTTCATGGCGTTATGAAAGCTAGAAAACTAACTGGCTTGATCGTGCTTAGTTCCAACTCTAAGGGGCGTAACGTTGGCGCTGTATATGTTTGTTTTCTGTGCCGCGAGTACCACTTTCATGCTTTTGTTGCATGAGAGTGGTAGCTGCTGCATGCCGTCTGGGCAGAATACAATAAAAGCAATTTCCTCACTTTCATACGTATGCAATGTGACGTAACAAAATTTCCAGCGTTTTATTCGGAGCGTAAATGTCCAGTATAGTTTAGTAAGAAACTCAAATTCTGTCTTAGCTTAGTAGGCGTGAAACAAGTGAAACTCTCATTCCTTTTTGAATTGTTCGCCCAAAGCCCGCAGATGCCCGCAGATGCGTCATCGGGTAATTGACAGTAGCTTCGCTACGTGAGTTGTTTTATGCGCCAATATTGCCCGGTTAAGTATATATCCTGTTAATTTATGCCGACGCTCGTTCATCTTGATTTTAAGCGATTACTATCCCCGAGTACCGGACGATGCCAAACTTGTGAGGTGTAGCAAACGCGGGAAATTCAAAGTGGCGTGGCTGCAAGTTCCTGTTTTTACGTTTCTTGCATTCAAAGCCAACAGACACAGTATCACTGATTTATTTCCATTTCTGCTGTACTTGATCAATCTAATGTGACAACTGCATTTGCTCTTTAATGTTCTCCATTTATGTGTATTCAGCTTGGCTGCCAGAAAATGCTTGAATTTTTTTGAGTATCCAAGTGACGAAATATTTCACTTACGGCCGTGTGTGAAACACGCAAGATGACAAAACTGATAGCAAAATGATGATATGTTTCTTTTATAGCGTTTGGACTCGACTTTTGGTGAGGATGTCGATCGACCTTGGGCCTGGTGACAGCACACCCGACATGGCCAAAGTGCAGCCTGTCAGTTGAGTGCCCCCGAATGGACCATCAACATCGGAAAATGAAACAGAGCCAGGTAGGGGCAATTTTTACTTTGGAACAGAATACTGACAGCTGCCTCTTTTTTTAAGAACTAAATAACATATTTACAAACCCATCCTTTCTCTTTGTGCAGCCTACATAGAATTGTTTTTTGCTTGTTATACAGATCTTCAGAAAGCAGTTCTTCTGAAGCCTTTCTGCATGCACAAATAAATAAAGAGGAGTGCACTTTCTGAAGAAATTTATGCACTGAAATGTGCGTTCGACACACAATGAGATGCAAAATAACCAATAACATTAAAGCGGTAAAAAAAACAAGTTTAAAACATGTTCTAACATCATAACCCGCCTTGGCATATGGATCTAAATATAACAGCAACAGAGGTACATGCAGGGAAGTGTTTGTAAATGTTTGCAAGATATGTACGTTGTCTAAGAAATTGTTTTTACTTACTCGGAGCTTCTTGGTGCCGTGGCAGTGCAGTAAAAGCTCAAAATGATGCCCCTGCTCCTAATAAAGCACCTTTAGATTTTAAAATTAAATTATGGGCTTTTACATTCCAAAGTCACAACCTGAAGTTTTGGGAACCTGGCCTTCTTTAATGTACACCCGAATCTAAGTGCATAAGCGTTATTGCATTTTACCCCCATTGGAGGGCAGCTGCCATGGCCTACATTGAAGTTAGGACTAGCATGACTGAGCAGCATGGCATCATAGTAAGTGGGCTATAACACCAGGTCAAAATGAGAAATACTGCTTAGAACTACCAACTTCTTGGCTCACAAGCACTTTGCACTAAGTTAAAGCAGTATGGAGTACTGACAGCGACCACTTATGTACCAATTTCTTTTTAGGCTGACTGTTATTAGGGTGCGAAGCTTCAATTAGTCAAAACCAGCCTAAATTACAGAACCAGCTCAAAACACGCACCAGGTATAGCTGGATTTGGACATGAAAATGGAGTCAATTCATGTCGCCGAAAATGGAGGTGGCAGTCACACTATTTCATGCATTTTGCCTAAAACATAGTCAATAATAATTAATCAATTTCAAAAATATTCTTTTCAAAAAGTTTTTTTCAAGCATGAAAGGAGGAGCCAAATGGTGTTCAGGTGCACGAGTGGTTAGTTGCATGGCACTTTTCGCATGTATTCACTGGCTTCTTTCAAGCTTGAAAAAAAACTTGTTGCACCTATTGAGCAGTAGAAAGCTGGATTGGTAATTTTTCAGGATGCTCTACAATTTTTGCACTGACACTCTTGCTTTGAATATAATATTTGAACAGTTAAATAATCGTTAATAACTCCTTACCTAATTAGGAAAAATGCAAAAATTGGTTTCACTTCCTCAAAACAATGGCAAACGACATTACCTTGGTGCTGTCCAGCTACGTGGCACTTTTACATATTTAAAGCTTGCACATGTCAGACAGACCACCTGGTAATTACAAGGCATATATAGCAGTGGCTAAGTTGTGTGAGCCAGCCATGTGTAGCGAATCATGCGAAACGGCCATGTTTCTTTGACTTAAGGGCATGATAAGATTTACATGCTCGACACCTTGTATCAGTGGGTTCTAGGCCTGTTCGTAGTTTAGCTGCTACATAAACAATATTTCTCCACGTGTAAGCTCATATGCATCTTTCAAGTATGTTCCCTCATGTGTCCAAAATAAACCATCCTCGCGCTTCCTTCATTATGTCTTCATCTGTTGCTGTGCTAAATTTTTAACATGCAACTGCACAAATTTTCATCTAGTTTTCATATTTCCTCGTTGTTTGGTGGCTTTATTTCTGAACAAGTTGTTTTCGTTAAACCCTGTTGCACACAGCAGTACACAGCATTTCTGCCTAGAGTGGGAATTTTTTTTTTCAGATTGACATTCATACACCTTGCCTGGGCAATGTAAGGCATTCTACATAACACGGCCCTGCAATAATGTTTTATATTGCATTCCAGCATCATGCAAAAGCTGTTTACTTACTAGATTAGAATATGTATAAGTGTTGGAAGTAACAGAACTGGAAGAAGCCAGCAGATAATGAGGCCAAGGAAAGCATACAGGAACATGTTTTAAGTTTTTTATATGAAGTATAGAAATGATAAATTCTAGGTAAATGAAAGTGGATTAAAAGATATCCACCTGTGGGTCAGGAACGGACCCATAACCTTCACATTACGCATGTGATATACTAACCACTGTGGTACTACGGCCGTGTTCGAGCGTCGAGAATCTGAGGGGCCATTGTGGACGGTTGAATGCTGCCTCGGTGGCACAGTGGTTAGTGCATCGCATGCCTAATGCAAATGCTGTAGGTTCGTTCTCCCCCCGTGCCTGTTTTTTTTACCATTTTCATTTTCCTTTATCATTTCTACATTTAAATAGAAAATTACAAATAAGTTTCCACGTGCCTTCCCTGGCATCTTCCAGCTGTGATTCAGAAAAAGTTTGACCCTCAGTATCCTTTCTTCTCATTTGGAAGAACAGGAGCTTCATTTTAAAAATAATGAGTTCACTTTGTTCAGCATCTCAATGTGGTCTCAAATCTTATCACAGCATGTGTATTACTAAGTGAAGTTTTTGTTAAGATGATGATATAGCATGGGACCTAATTAGTAGCCTTTGTGTTCAGATATATGACTAGTCTAATAAATAGGATTTTAAGAAGCAGTTCTAACATGGTCTGATCATGTGTTTAAAAAAACTAATCTAGCATGATTTCAGGTATAACTGTTGCCCCTGAAAAATATGTGGATCATCTGCATTGGTATTGTTTTCAGAGGGCACCAATACTGCTTTGGTTGACGTAGCCTCGTGGAACATGAAGCATCGCTTCTTGCTGAGTCAAGGAAATATCTGCATATCTGAGGTGCATGTGTCATATGCTCGAATGCTGTTTAAAGGCTGCTAATAAGAAAATTAATTCACTTGCCTTCCAGAGATTGCTTCAGTAGTCTATGCTACTCGATCATAAACAATTTACCAGAGTGAACATTCATCACAGTTGGCTTTGCAATGTTTATGCAAAATACCACAATTGCCTACTAGACATGTGACTGCACTAAAACTTGGAATTAATGACCAGTAAGATTTATGGGACAGCAAAACTTGTGTTTATTACTCCAGAACAAAATGCCAGGCACTTCGGTTATTTCTGCCATAGAGTTTCTTACAGTAATTACTAGAGGGAACTGTGGCGCTCCAGTCGTACCACCATGGGAATGAAGGGAAGCACATGGATTTGTCTGATATTCGTGCTTGTGAATTCAGACGTTCTTGTGGCTTCGTATATTATACGCTATATAAATCTTATTGTCGTAAATTTCAGCGCAGTCTATACTCTTCGAAGTGCAGAAGAAGGCGCCAACACGCACAATTGCTATTAATTGCAACGATTGAGCTTGTCTCCAGGTGGCCAAATCGAAAGGCGCCAAGCGTCTCAAGGCACTGGTATGCCCGCGATAACTTCATCAGGGCGTTGCGCTCGCTTGTCGTTACATGCCTCCGTGGCTTAATGGTTTCAATATCAGACTTCTGCTCTAGAGTTCCTGTGTTTGAATCCTGTCGTCGGACGATTTTAATGTTTATTTATTTATTACACAGTATATTGTTGAAAATGACTAGTTTACAAAGTCACAAAGCCGCTTGAAGCCAAACAGATGAAGTTTAGGCAAATCCATGTACTTCCCATAATTTCCATGCTGGTACAGCCGTTCTTGTTTGATCTCCTGTAGACGCTAATGTCAGAGTTACCTCTAGTAATTATTGTATGAAACTGATTTCTGCACCTCACTCTTGCAGAAGCGGCACCACACCTGCTGCGTAAACATGCACTACCTTTTGTCCAAGTGCAGGGAATGCTGTGAACTCGCCCTGTACAAAGCCTGCACTAAGTAAAACAAATCACAACGTGCAGTTGCTGTCACGTTGAACTGGTGGAATGAGTATTGAAATGCAGCACCTCCTGAACTAGTTCAGGAAGTGCAGGTTAATCAAGTGGAGATTATATAGTAACAGAAGTTGAGTGATTCTGCATTACCTTCACGCAATATACTTCATGATACTTTTCCATTTATTTCATCAGTTATTAAGAATCCATTTTGCATTGTTGGACAAAACTACAGAATGCCAACATATTTTCTAGCATTCACTGGTAGCAAACATGTCAAAACTTGTTCTAGTTTCTGGATTGCCGCTCCAACCGTTAACCCCCTAGTTAATTCCGGAAAAATGTACAAAATTTTCCAAATTTTTTACGTACTCAATTTTTCGGTGTCATTCTCATTCTAAAAATAATTACTTCATTGGTCTCTGGTTAGGAATAACACAAAAATAAGAGCTGCTCTTGAGGGCAGTTTTCCCTCAATGCCGACTGTAACTCATCTTTGACAATAACAGCAGCATAACATCGGGCAGAAAGAGTGCGACTCGTCATTGGTGATATTGGTACTACCTGCAGTCACTAGTACAGCTTGGGATCAAGGGTTAAAGGTTGCGACTTCGTTGCTGCCCAATTTTAATTCTGCAGCTGTTACACTTGGGTGTATTGTGTGTATGTACGTGTGCATGCATTAAAATGACTTCACGCTAGAGCAAAGCAACTGTAGCGCAGAGAGGCATTAGTCATCTTTATATATTTGCTTTGTAAAGATGCGCTAAGTTTATCTTTTGCAATATAGACTTGGTGCTCTTTGGCCAAAGATGACCTTGTGCTACTAAAACCTATCAATTAGCTTTTTGCAGTAGCAGGTGCTTATTCCTTTTTCGGGATTGGTGTGTGAGTTTTAATTTGTTTTTCTTGAACTGTGCAATTCCCACTCAGAGGACTGCATGTCATCTGAGGTGTTCCTTTTTCAATCAAGAATGTTGAGGTTGTGGTTGTGAAACTCGATTTCTTGCCTCAAACGAGCTTGTACAAACTGACCAAGCTGATAATTCTACCTGCTTATATATGAAATATGTTGCGGTTATGAACCCTCATAATGAATGACACATAGTATAAAAATTTTATCTATTAAAACAATTTAATGAAATTTTTCATGTTTTTCGCGTTCGTGTTCACTTCTCTACTCTCGTGTCCTGTCTGCATGCCTCACCTCTTTTTTACCACAATGCAGGGGGAAAAGGTTCCGGTAACACCATGCATTCAGTATGGTGGCCCAGACGTGTATGCAAGCAATCTCCTTCATGTGGACCAAGAACTACTCTGCAGTGTCTCGCAGACTTCCATGCGAAGTCCTCAACATTCTCGTCTCAGTGGAATGGCTGCTCATCTATCTGCGTGTCCATCACCAAGACGGCCAGTTGTAAAGCTCCTGTACCCGTTTAAGAAAGCTTAATGATTTTTTTTATTTAGTTTTCACGGTTGGCCGTAGAATCTTAACATTTTTGATGTTTATAACATTTTTACCTGGCACAAAGTGGTGCAATAACTTTAAACCAGTGTAATGTATTTAAGTGATGCTCACTCCAATGCCTATCTGGTTTTGTTAGTGTTTAAGAAATTTGTATGTCTGATGAGGTAAGAGCATTTGAATTTGTCATCGTGGCTCGTTTCAATGAGCTGCTAGGAAAAAAGTCGCAAAACTTATCACACGCCAGTTGTAGCATTTTTGTTTTCATGACTATAGTATACACGTTTCAAAAGATGGAAAGTGGGGAAAAAAACCTGAAGAACATAATCATCCTAGGATTGCCATGTCCTTACAACTCTGCAATGATAATGCCTCATACATCTTGGGAGCACATTGGTCACAATGCCTACAGGTATACTTGATAAGAGAATAGCTTGCACCCAGATTTGCCACACAGTTGATGGCTGATGGCTTTTGTTTGTCATCTTCATGTTACTACTATGTATTCAATATTCATTTAGATGTAAAGGACACTAGAGGCACTGAAGTACCAAATAGCACTTGCATTTCAGGGGACAAAGTGCCCAGCATGCCTGTCACAAAACGTGTTCTAGGGGCTACCTTGCCTCTATAGGTAAATGGATACCAGATGCTCTGTGTACAGTGTAATCTGTGTACTTGTCTGGAGTGCTTGAAAGATGTGCTACGGGCTGTACTGGCACTGTCTGAAGATAATGCATGGTTCTAGAAAGCCTGCAGCTGAGCATCTGCCACCATACTGAAGGAACTGTCCTAATTTTGTTGATGTTGAAATGTAGGAGCTGCAATGAATAGTTGTGAATGTGGCAGTGCTGCCAAACTAAAGCACAAATTACACACCTCGACTCACACAATGCACTCTGAAAGTTTTGCTACGTGGTATCTGTGTTTGCTGCCTGACCTTATGGCACCTTTACGAGCAATCGCAGGTGATTGCAGCTGCTGAGGCTTTATCAACTGGCAAGTTGAAAAAATAATGCTGTGCCACCAGTGTGGCTGCACATTCCGAGATGCAAGCTATCTTGAACCAGGTGTTCGGTAGACAGTACCTGTGCAGCCAAAACATGGTGTTTGAGCCCTATAGGCAACTACGTTCACAACTGCCCACAAGTGTGCTGTCGGAACAGAAAGTTGAGAACAAGCAGCATTTTTACCGGGGTTCAAACATTAGTGCAAGTCATTCTTTCACCAAGGCTGGTAATCATGCATATGTAATGAGAACAGGGCATTTGTTACACACAAGGCGTCATGTGTCAAGTTTAATTAGATCAGTAATCTATGAGATGGAATTATAAAAAGTGTACCTTTCGTTCCTCAGTGGTCTCTTGGAGAGATGACCATTTCCGGCAGTTTAGTTTTGCCTTATGTCTAGATTTGGTGTGCATATTGCAACTATAGCTAACAGTCAGTGCTCTGTCCTGCCCAGTTTTTATGCTGCTTTTGTGATATTTGCAATATTTTGCAGTTCAGCTGCAAACTATTGTCTATAGTATTATATATTGTCTATGCAAGTATATGTCTTTACTATTACTAGTTTTCATGTTCAACTTTTGTGCAGTGCTCACTAGTTATTACTAGCCATGTTTTGTTCACACATGATCTTGGATTGTTGCGCAAAGTGACACGGACACAGACTACAAGCAGACAGGACGAGCGCTAACTCTCAACTAAATATTTATGGAAACGACGAACATTATATATATATATATATATATATATATATATATATATATATATATATATATATAAGTGATTGCAGAAAACCGCAGCATAAGAACATGACAAGCTATGAAGAAATCAGTTAAACATATCAGGAAGTAGGGAAGTCAAAAAAGGAAACAACAAAAAGACACCACTTCAGATTAACACACGTGTTGTGAAGATACTGAAATTCGCATTCTAACAGACAAAGATGCATGGCTAATGCAAGTCTCTCCTAATCTTTTAATGTGGAATGCCTTGATTATTTCCCGTGTGGTTTGACATTTGTCTCGAAAGAATTTTTGTGTCTTCAAACAAAGGTTTACAACCGCAATTGAAACAATGTGATGCTAGATGTGAAGCATTAGGGTTGTAAAGTGAATGTTTGTTTTCTTTTAGTCTAATATTAATGCACCTGCCGCTCTGTACAATGTAAGTCTTCCCGCACTTGAGAGGATACTGATAAACTATACCAGTGTTACAAGGCACAAAAAGGGACACATGTCTAACGCCGCAATTATCTTTTCTGTTTTGCCACCCTGTTCAAGTTTCCTATTTATCATAGGCACATGATAGACAACTTGCAGGGCCGAGAAAACTTTATCCACATCATATGTATTGACCACGTTCCATAAACCATCTGATAACCTATGTATATAGGGCACCACAGCAAACCTTTTTCTGTTTTTCTTGTTTCTTAGCCTGGCCTTTTACCCATTTTAAAAGCTTTTTGCAGGTGAGTGATAATAAATGCACAGGATAACTAGCCTTCTCGAGCCTATTTGTTGTGAAAAACTGTTTCCTATTGTGTGGACATGACTAGCTTACTCAGCTCTTAAGTTTGCCATTACTAATGTCCACACAATATGAAACAGTTTTTCTCAACAAATAGATAGAGAGGCATTCCACATTAAAAGATTGGGAGAGACTTATATTAGCCATGCATCTTTGTCTCTGTTAGGATGCGAATTTCAGTATCTTCAGAACACGTGTGTTAATCTGAAGTAGTCTTTTTGTTGTTTCCTTTTTTACTTCCTTACTTCCTGATATGTTTAACTGATGTCTTCATACCTTGTCATGTTCTTACGCTGCGGTTTTTTGCAGTCACCTATATATATATATATGTTCTTCGTTTCAATAAAAATTTAGTTGAGAGTTAGCGCTCATCCTGGTCTGCTTCTAGTGTGTGTACGTGTCACTTCGCGCTACAATCCAAGATCATGTTACCGTACCAACTCGCCCAACTTTCTATCCTTGTGTTAACATACACACACTCAGGCTTGTTCTTACTTATGTGACCGGTTATTTTTGTACTTTATAATAAGATGCAGTGCTTTTCGAATGAAAACATGTGATAGTTCATAGTGAAATTATTTTAAAAAAACTTTTCCGCTTAAAATTTATTTGAACAAGCCTGTGCCATTATTCGGTGCTTATGTCTTTGTATTGGTATGGTTTTACTCCTTATCTTCCTTTTTACTTTTAAAATGTGCGAACATTATTATGTAAGCATTTCTCTTTGATGAAAAAATAAATACTTATGACATTTCGTCACAAATTTTACAATGATTTTGTTCAATTAGGTAAGCTTAGACTAGCTGATTGTTATCTGATAGCTTAACTTACTATGCCTGTGGGATATTCAATGCAAGCACATGGTGAAAAATAAACTAAATTATTGGGTATAAGCAGGTCACTGGCAGTAAATGGAGCATACATATATTTCGGGAAATAGTGCATGCTTATATATTGAACAGCATGCACAGCTACACATGCTGTTTTGTTCGTAAATGCTGAAACAATATTCGAAGTGGAAGCGCTTTGTTGCACTTTGCTCTTTGGCTTTCAGTGCTACCTTTAAGTCATATATGTGAAAGTACTAGTAGAAGCATCCCGTGGAGATAAATGACAACTTTGATGAATAGAGGTATAAAATGTGTGCTTAAAACGGCAAAAAACTGCTTCATAGGCAAACGTATGCTTCTGTAGTACTGCACTTGTTACCGTCGCCAATCCATGCATTGCTTGCGCTCTATTGCATTCAATATGAGCTACGACAACGAGCTGTGGTGTCTTTCCCTCCTGGTCGAGGTGGTGTTGCGAAAATTTTTGACCAAGTGGAGGTTTTTAATTATTTCTGAAATGCATGCAACCATGCTTTTGGCTGTGTGCTGTTTCCACGGCATTTGTCTAGCAAACCAGATTTTTTTTCAAGGGAATTTTCCACGTCTCAGTAATTTCTCTCGTCGTATTCGAGTGCTGATTGCCGTGTTATAGTTTGTTAACGAAGCTTTCCCTCAAGTCTAAATATTTTAAGGCAGTTTTCCTAGCCTCTAAAGCCGCTCGAGTTCGCTCTTCTCCTTGAACGGCCATTTTTCCTAGAAAGTATCGCGGACAACATGAGTCTCTTTCCACGTAAGTGTGAGGCTCGGAGGAGGAGCTGTGGCGCTTGAAAGTAGCCTGGGGCCTGACGAACCAACCGACTGAGCTATCTTTCCGGGCAACATCGAAGGGTCACGAGTTCAAATCACCTGTTATGTTCCTTTTTTTTTTCCGCCCCTTTTTCTTTCTTTTTTTTCTTTCTTTTAATGTCTTTTCCTTTATTTTATCACTGTACGGGAACCCTCCTAAAAAAAAAAAATATAGATATATATCTTCAAATATGTATGGCCTCACATGTGCAGGTCATAAATGCCAGGTTCTCTAGCCGAGTGCCATCCATGCGGTATAACCGAGCTCAGATTGGTCCACCTTGACTGACCAAGTAGGGCACCACTGTAGGTTAAATGAGGCGTACA
The DNA here is from genome assembly GCF_023375885.2 of Dermacentor andersoni. Taxonomy (NCBI): domain Eukaryota; kingdom Metazoa; phylum Arthropoda; class Arachnida; order Ixodida; family Ixodidae; genus Dermacentor; species Dermacentor andersoni. The sequence goes on along the minus strand of NC_092814.1, from coordinate 167,763,083 downwards.
ACTCCTGCGGGACCCGCCGTGGTTGCTCAGTGGTTATGGTGTTAGACTGCTGAGCACGAGGTCGCGGGATCGGACCCCGACCACGGCGGCCGCATTTCGATGGGGGCGAAATGCGAAAACACCCGTGTACTTAGAATTAAGTGCACGTTAAAGAACCCCAGGTGGTCGAAATTTTCGGAGTCCTCCACTACGGCGTGCATAATCAGAAAGTGGTTTTGTCACGTAAAACCCCATAACTTAATTTTTAATTTAACTCCTACGGGGACGGTAGAGTATCCGTCTCCAGTGCAAGAGGACCGTGATTCAAATCCCGGTGCCGCGCTATTCTCCACCGGAAAATACAAAAAAAAACCGTGTGTTGAGAAAATTGCACAAACAGGCCTGGAGTGCGGCCTGATCCCGGTGACCAGAACCGGTAACGCACTCTCTCACCAGAGCAGGATTGGCCACCCTGGTGCAGTACTTGGCCACAACCTACTATATGAATACAACAATCGAACCCCGGCCCTCAGTCCCCAGCAGCCGCGAAGCAACTGACCACGGCGGCGGTCAGATCTGTGACGCTGCAGAGGGTGCTAAGAATACCTGGCTCCGGACAGGCCGCCATTGGAATCTGAACCTGGCAACGTTTAACGTTAGAACGCTATCTAGTGAGGCGAGTCTAGCAGTGTTATTGGAGGAATTAGAGGGTAGTAAATGGGATATAATAGGGCTCAGTGAGGTTAGGAGGACAAAAGAAGCATATACAGTGCTAAAAAGCGGGCATGTACTGTGTTACCGGGGCTTAGCGGAGAGACGAGAACTAGGAGCCGGATTCCTGATTAATAAGGAAATAGCTGGTAACATACAGGAATTCTATAGCATTAACGAGAGGGTGGCAGGTCTTGTTGTGAAACTTAATAAGAGGTGCAAAATGAAGGTTGTACAGGTCTACGCTCCTACATCTAGTCATGATTAGTCATGATGACCAGGAAGTCGAAAGCTTTTATGAAGACGTAGAATCGGCGATGGGTAAAGTCAAAACAAAATACACTATACTGATGGGCGACTTCAATGCCAGGGTAGGCAAGAAGCAGGCTGGAGACAAGTCAGTGGGGGAATATGGCATAGGCTCTAGGAATAGCAGAGGAGAATTATTAGTAGAGTTTGCAGAACAGAATAATATGCGTATAATGAATACCTTTTTCCGCAAGCGGGTTAGCCGAAAGTGGACGTGGAGGAGCCCGAATGGTGAGACTAGAAATGAAATCGACTTCATACTCTGCGCGAACCCTGGCATCATTCAAGATGTAGACGTGCTCAGCAAGGTACGCTGCAGTGACCACAGGATGGTAAGAACTCGAATTAGCCTAGACTTGAGGAGGGAACGAAAGAAACTGGTACACAAGAAGCCAATCAATGAGTTAGCGGTAAGAGGGAAACTAGAGGAATTCCGGATCAAACTACAGAACAGGTATTCGGCTTTAACTCAGGAAGAGGACCTTAGTGTTGAAGCAATGAACGACAATCTCATGGGCATCATCAAGGAGTGCGCAATAGAAGTCGGTGGTAACGCCGTTAGACAGGAAACCAGTAAGCTATCGCAGGAGACGAAAGATCTGATCAAGAAACGCCAATATATGAAAGCCTCTAATCCTACAGCTAGAATAGAACTGGCAGAACTTTCTAAGTTAATCAACAAGCGTAAGACAGCGGACATCAGGAACTATAATATGGATAGAATTGAACAGGCTCTCAGGAAAGGAGGAAGCCTAAAAACAGTGAAGAAGAAACTAGGAATAGGCAAGAATCAGATGTGTGCGTTAAGAGACAAAGCCGGCAATATCGTTACTAATATGGACGAGATAGTTCAAGTGGCTGAGGAGTTCTATAGAGATTTGTACAGTACCAGTGGCACCCACGACGATAGTGGAAGAGAGAATAGCCTAGAGGAATTCGAAATCCCACAGGTAACGCCAGAAGAAGTAAAGAAAGCCTTAGGAGCTATGCAAAGGGGGAAGGCAGCTGGGGAGGATCAGGTAACAGCAGATTTGTTGAAGGATGGTGGTCAGATTGTTCTAGAGAAACTGGCCACCCTGTATACGCAATGCCTCATAACCTCGAGCGTACCGGAATCTTGGAAGAACGCTAACATAATCCTAATCCATAAGAAAGGGGACGCCAAAGACTTGAAAAATTATAGACCGATCAGCTTACTGTCCGTTGCCTACAAAGTATTTACTAAGGTAATCGCAAATAGAATCAGGAACACCTTAGACTTCTGTCAACCAAAGGACCAGGCAGGATTCCGTAAAGGCTACTCAACAATAGACCATATTCACACTATCAATCAAGTGATAGAGAAATGTGCAGAATATAACCAACCCTTATATATAGCTTTCATTGATTACGAGAAAGCGTTTGATTCAGTCGAAACCTCAGCAGTCATGGAGGCATTACGGAATCAGGGTGTAGATGAGCCATATGTAAAAATACTGGAAGATATCTATAGCGGCTCTACAGCCACCGTAGTCCTTCACAAAGAAAGCAACAAAATCCCTATAAAGAAAGGCGTCAGACAGGGAGATACGATATCTCCAATGCTATTCACAGCATGTTTACAGGAGGTATTCAGAGGCCTGGAGTGGGAAGAATTGGGGATAAAAGTTGATGGAGAATACCTTAGCAACTTGCGATTTGCTGATGATATTGCCTTGCTTAGTAACTCAGGAGACCAATTGCAATGCATGCTCACTGACCTGGAGAGACAAAGCAGAAGGGTGGGTCTGAAAATTAATCTGCAGAAAACAAAAGTACTGTTTAACAGTCTCGGAAGAGAACAGCAGTTTACGATAGGTAGCGAAACACTGGAAGTGGTAAGGGAATACATCTACTTAGGGCAGGTAGTGACCACGGATCCGAATCATGAGACTGAAATAACCAGAAGAATAAGAATGGGTTGGGGTGCGTTTGGCAGGCATTCTCAAATCATGAACAGTAGGTTGCCACTATCCCTCAAAAGGAAAGTGTACAACAGCTGTGTGTTACCAGTACTCACATATGGGGCAGAAACCTGGAGGCTTACGAAAAGGGTTCTGCTGAAATTGAGAACGACGCAACGAGCTATGGAAAGAAGAATGATGGGTGTAACGTTAAGGGATAAGAAAAGAGCAGATTGGGTGAGGCAACAAACGCGGGTAAACGACATCTTAGTTGAAATCAAGAAAAAGAAATGGGCATGGGCCGGACATGTAATGAGGAGGGAAGATAACCGATGGTCACTAAGAGCTACGGACTGGATTCCAAGAGAAGGGAAGCGTAGCAGGGGGCGGCAGAAAGTTAGGTGGGCAGATGACATTAAGACGTTTGCAGGGACAACATGGCCACAATTAGTACATGACCGGGGCAGTTGGAGAAGTATGGTAGAGGCCTTTGCCCTGCAGTGGGCGTAACTAGGCTGATGATGATGATGATGATGATGTTTCCACGGAGTGATAAGTACTGGTGCACCAAGGTGCGGGAGATCCTGTGTCCTTTGTGCAGCGCGCGTTGTTATTGCGCTCTGCATCCTGCCGGCTGTGTACTATCACTGCAGAGGAAGATTACGAAAAGCATAGGATGTGTGCATTTCTGCGATCATGAGACTTAAATTTTTTGCCTGAAAGGGTCGCACGTTATGCTACCACATGACGGACCAGAAGCGCGATATGACGACGCCTCACAGATTCTGGCTCATACTGAACAAGGTAGTACCATAGCTAAGGCTAGGCAGCATTCACAACAGCTAGTCTGCCCATTAACTACATGGCTGTAGTGAACGCTAAAATACTTGCAGGGATAACACCCTTTCGGAAGGGTGTTGTCCATGCTACACCCATATTGAAAGGGTGGTGTCTGTGTTACACCCCATATAGAAAGGGTGTCGTTTGTTTTACACCCATAGGCAAGGTGACGTCATATTAACACCCCTTCTTTTGTGGGGTGTTAATTTGCATCCCTTTGCTTGGGGTGTAGCAATACACCAAAAAAGGGTGTCACCCATGGGACAAGTCATTTACACCCTTAAGGGTGTTAAAATTTTTAGAGTGCAGCAACGGCGGTGCGCCATCTGTCCCCGTCAATTTGAATTCTCAACCACTGCGCCAGTCACGTAAACGCTTGTTGCAGCGCTGTGCGGTGTCTGCCTGTGCCTTGGTGTCTGTGTATTCGTGTCTTCTTTGTGGCATCACACGTCAACTACAACTGAACAGTAAGTTTTAGCAAATATATTTGCCGTCAGTAAATCATGATTATGTGAGCGCATTTCGTAGCGCGAACCGGCTGCATGTAGCGCAGGCGACTCGAGCATAGTATCGCTTTGTCGTTTTCATGATTTGATAACGCTCTCTTGTTCTCACTTTTACTATACGGAACGTTTTACGGCACGCTATCACTCACCCTTGTTGATTTTGGCGTCATAGTTGATGTGCGTAAAAAAAGAAAATACCATGTTAATTACCTTGATACTAAGCAGCCACTAAGCGCATTGTGTGTCTTGAGCAGCCAGTGTGGTAGATTTCATTTTGTGGCGCTTGATCGGGCCGACATGAACGCTGTGCTGCATGTGTAGTGAAATTCTCGCGACTCGCTTTGCGTATATACCTCGAAATTGTGTTAGCGTGAGGAACGTTCAAACAGAGACATACGCTCTAAGAAAAAAAAACGGGTCAAACGTGGGTTACAGCAACTTGACTCTCTTTTTCTTTGCTAAGACCCCTTTTTGCGCGAATGGAGTCACAAAATAATGACAGACCCTTCTGCATGAGTTAATTAACTCCCAATGGCTTAAGAAGAGTCGCCGGGAAATATCGCGACACCTTTGATATTCGAGGTGAGTCTTGGCGAGAGAAAGATTATAATGCAGAAGAAGTACCACATAACGTCTTCTGTTTTACGCAGGGCCTCGGGGTTCCTGCCCTGGTTGTAATGCACTGTATCATTCTTTCGTCCTTGTCATGTTTTGCAATTAGTTCGAACTCTAAATACAGCTCAATACGTGGTATATAAAGGTGTTTTTCCGAGCGTGAAAGAAGCCCGCGAATACACGCGCAGTTGCCGGGCGACTGGCGGCTCGAGGCACTCTGCATGTAGCTCACGGGCTTCTTTCACACTCGGAAAAACTTTTATGTAGCACGTACTGAAAAACAGAAAGCGTGTCGGGAGTTTCTCGTGTTGCTTTTACAATTTTCTCATCGACACTTTTCATCTGATTATAATATTTGAAAGCTGATTATGTATTTATTTCATTATTTAATAAATATTTAATTAATTTGGACTAATAATGTAATTAGGTTTAATGCAAAAAGCACTCTGAGTATCTCCAAGCGACTGCAAACAATAATACTTTAGTTCGATCCAGCTACGTGGCATTTGGATATTTTTAAATCTTGGTGCATGATACTTGGGGCACTCTGTATATCATTTTTCTGAACTATATTGTTGTTCCTGCCGTGTATGAAAAGCGGTATGTAGATAGACTTTCATAGGCAGTTTATAATTATTTGTTTTTCTATTTCATTAGCCCAACCTGGAACGGCCGGAGAGGACTAGCACTATAAATAAATGAATCAATGAATAAATAAATAAATAAATAAATACCGTTCTAAATTTTCTGTCATTAAATTGTACGTTATGAAGTGTTATCTATCGAATGGCCAAATGAAGCATTGGGAACAAATAAGCAGTCTGTTCGCATATACAGGACTCGTTGGAGAGTGCCAACTATCGCTGAAAAGCTCGCAAAGGGGAGCTCCCTGAGCGGCGTAGCCTCGTCCACTACGTAACTTGTCGTGCGTTGTGCCTACCTAAACTATTCCCGAGGGCATGAAATATATTGTACTTTTGCCCCAATTTTATGGTTTCTTGCGCACAGTCCATGTCTTTAATTATTCGAGGACTGTTAGAAAGATATTATATTTACGAATAATTACTATTCCGTTCGATTACCATATCCAATAGAAGACTATTTGATTCGTTATTCGAAAGTTTCGAATACTCGCACACCTCCACGGAAGTCATTTATGATTAACTGCGGCGTTGCCTAAGAGAAAAAGAAAGGAAAGGCAGGGAGTTTAACCAGCTGACAGCTTGTGTGCTGCCCTACAATGCGGAAGGGGGAAGAAAAAAAAAAGGGAGAAGGTGGATAACAAGTGCTGCGAGTACACACACAACAGCGTTCACCGCGCAATCAAAGGCGGTCACAAAGTCCAGTCATCGTCAAGGCTTAGTTCAGCATAGAATACCTTCGCGGACGTTGTGCATTTTTCGGTCACGCCATGGACGCATCGTGTTTGTGGAAAGCTTCCGATTAATTGCGTGCCACTACAAAAAGGCAAATGGCTTCTCTCTTAGAGGATGTCGACCGACGTTCTCTTCATCCTGCGGAAGCTTGTGTATCTGAATAATACAGCACAAGCTCCATTACATCGACTATAGCAGTATTGGCCCCACAAGCAGTGGTCTAAATATTTTCGGCTAAGAAGGCGCTTGTTTCCACAGCGTTTGTTACTAGGAATACCTTACAGATAGCCCCTTTTTTATGTGAAGCAGAATACTTTAAAAAATCGCAGTCCCGCAATGCAACCTTAACTTCAGGAGTGGCCAATATTTTCAAAGCAAATTACAGTGTGCTAAGCAACAGCTCCATAGTTGACAACATATTGAATTACGTCTGCCAACCAGGAGACCGTACGGGTTTTCGCTGCGGTTGCCGCCTCTGTTTTCAGTTGGAGGCCAGCCTTCCTGCTCTTTCAAGTTCTCTTAAAATATGCCGCTATTGCTTCTTCAGCTCTGTGTAGCTAGAGCTCGTACAAACAAAGTATTTTGAACTTGAAGGTATTCAGTAAAACGTCTATATCCACCTTCGCTCCCTGTTTCAAACTCTGACTTCAACTCCGAACGTTCCTCACAGAATTTTGGATCCAATTCATTCGACGTGAAAAACCGCCCGATACTCCGCACACAGTGTCAGAAGTCAGAAATTCGCACTGCACCTATTTGTGTGCCCAGCATATCAACTTTTGTCAGGAAAGTACTGAGAGATGCTAACTGCGGCCAAAGAGAGTCGAGTATGACCTGCCGCATACAACGCACGGGCAGCCGCCGTCGGTTGTAGCGCCGGCAATGATCACGTTTGGCGACTCCATCCACACAACGACGACAGTTACGCTGGCACCCATGCCGGCGCAGCTGTTGCCACGAGCGGGGTGTATTTCTGAGGACCCAAATGGCCGATATCCGGCACGGCCGCCTGTCGACAGCTGGAAGAAATTGGGTGCTTTCTTGACGTCGTCCATCAGGCTGGGCTATTTGCTTTCGTGTTTGTTTCGCAAACATTTCTTTGCGTGTTCCTGTATGTGCGCGCGTGGTGTTTACGTTTACACGAGGGAATCCCGAAGAGCCGCTAGACCACATGAACTTGCCAGCTCTTTCTCCCGCGGCTGTATTTTCCAATCAGGATATCCGTTGCAGGGAGCATTTACAGCACAAATAGAGGCTTTAGATTTGTAGGATAGGCTTGCAACTGCTACTTCTTCCCTCCGTTCTGAAAATGGGTTCACCTAACGCATGTATACAACACCGCGATGGCACATGAGCAGCATATGGTAGCATAAATAAAAGTACCAAAAGTTAAAAATAGTAATCTTTTTTTTTTCCTTCACTATTACTACTTATCTGCATTTTAAAAAATCCGTAAGCGGGTGAACACCGTTCTATACTGAGGCGTGCATTATCTCAACAACCAAACGACAACTGTATTTCATTACACATCTCCCGTGTAAATACGGAACTCAATATTGTACTTGCACAACAGCAGGTTGGCCACAGCTTCAAATATTCCCTCAGGCTTGTTGAAATTCATAATTTAACGCTGGTTGCTCAGTGGCTATGGTGTTGGGCCGCTGATCCCGAGGTCGCGGGATCGAATGCCGGCCACGGCGGCCGCATTCCGATGAGGTCGAAATGGGAAAACACCCGTGTGCTTAGATTTAGGTGCACGTTAAAGAACCCCAGGTGGTCAAAATTTCCGGAGTCCTCCACTACGGCGTGCCTCCTAATCAGAAAGCGTTTTGGCACGTAAAACCCGATAATTATGCATTATTAACTTAATGCTGAGCGGCAGTTAAGTCTTATTTATAATGTATTTCACTTGTTTACTTGGTTCCGTGCCGCAAACGGCCCACACAGACTGTATACATAACACATTTGAAGTAAACGACTTTTGCGCAATTATGAACACATTTAAAAGAAAAGTAAGCGGGCAGACGCGTCAAGCTGTAACGAAGCTGAACTACATTACTCAGGCACCTAAATCGTCTGCTGTATAATACAACTACCAAAAGCAGTCATATGGCATTGCAACGAACATCGATTCTAAAATTAGGCTTTTCGCCGATGACTGCGTTATTTACCGAGAAATTAACAATTATTCAGACCACCTTTCTCTGAGTGCATCCCTTAAAACAATATCTGAATATTGTAAGCAGTGGCAGATGTAAATTGACTTAAAGATATCCGCCGTAATCGCTGTGACCAGAAAAAGAAAGAACCATCAGACTATGCTTACGCAATGAACGGCGCAGGCCTAGCTAAAGTATATGAATATAAATATCCAGGTGTCACCACTTACTGCTGACCTTAAATAGAACTTGCACATTGAAAACCTTACCGCACCAGCATTACGTCATTTATTTGTCCTAAAAAGATGTCTAAACCTAGCGCCTACTCCCCTTATATGGCTAGACTACAAGAAATTAATAAGACCGTTCCTAGAATATGCAAATGTAGGTTGGTTCCCTCACACAATCACTAGCCTAGCAAAACTGGAAATAGTGCAAAGGGAAGCAATAAGATTTATACACAATAAGCAAAGGCGCACTGGCTCACCACTGATGTTCTAGCTTCCTCTAGTCCTTTTTTTTTATGGGGTTTTACGTGCCAAAACCACTTTCTGATTATGAGGCACGCCGCCTCTAGTCCTCTAGTCTAAATACGCTGTCAGGTAGAGCAGAAGAAGCACGCGTAAAGTTTTTATTCCAGCTTCTTCATAACTTTAAAACAGATACGTCGAAATGCATCTCGTTTTCCAAATCTCCAACTACATGTGAAAACCATCGAAATAAACTAGCCGAATATTTCTACAAGAGTAAAACTTTTAAGCATTCTTGTTTTTTCCCCGCTAGCTATACGTGAATGGAATCAACCACATGCAATAATACTCCCCGCCCCTCCCCCCTCTCTATCCCAGAATCATTGTTGATTTCCTCCTCGCAAAACTGCTGTTTTTTTTCTTGCTTCTTCTTGCAGTTCTTTCCTCCATTTATTCCGTTTTAGAATACTTTATGCTATGTGAGATTTCTGTGTTTAAACGTACTTGAGTCTCTGCCAAATACACTAGTGCGCTGTACACAAGTGCATGAAAAATGCATTGTCAATATTTATATGTAACCACTCTTTCTTGTTTTGTTACTGTAGACCCTTCCTCTTTATTCCTAATTCGTTTTGCTTGTATTAATTGCATATTTGCTTATTTGTAGCCCTTTCTTATTTTTGTATTGACTTTTTTTATTGTCCTCCTGCTATGCTCTCGGTTGAAAGCAGCAGTATTGAAAATAAATAAATAAATAGTCAACATAACCTTTTTAGAGCTACGAATAGTCATTAAAAAACAATTTAAATGCATATTTTGGTCGATTCTGTCATTTAAGTAAGCAAACAACTTGGCGCAATATACGTACAGGCAGCGCCTAACATGTTTCTCGTTTTAACTTCTCGTTGGTCCTGTATTCTGCGGTTGCAAATATGTGTCAAATACATCAAGTAACCAACTCGCCGACCTTCTAGTGTCAACTGCAAGGGTTTTTCTTTTTTGTTGATAATTGTGTAAGTTCGCCCTATTACATGGGAAGGGAGGGGGTGAGGAAAGGCAAAGATGAAGGGCAAGTCGTAACTTTCGAATAAAGTCCAGCAGAGAATTTTCATCTCGGTCATGTATCCAGCGTTGATAGCCAGTTCTTCGGCTTCCAGTCTTAGCTGGAAGCCGAAGACGGCGGCAAGGCAATACGCAAAGGTACGGACATGCCACAACGGGGGACGATTGTGGGCGTCCAGAAGTAGTGCGGGAGTTGTGGACCGCATTAGCCCACCCGGGTGTAGATACCTAATGTGATAGCTGTATTTCTACACATCCTCATAAGTGCAATCCTTTCTAGACAATAAGAACCTGTGGGAAGTCAGAACCACGGTGCGAAATCAGTTCTCGTAAGGCACCGCTGAAAAATATTTCTCTAAACGGCTTAATATTACTCTCTCTAAATTGTCGCAGAGGACGCGCCGGCAAGGAGGCGTCGTAGGGTGACAGGCGGCGGCCACCTCGACATCACTGGATCACGTCACCGAGGTATCCATAAGACTCGAAATAGACAAAAGGAACTCGGCCGCATGGTAGTGAAAGTTTTTTGTTGCACAGAGTTAACGGTAAACACGACAAAATGTGTGCATGGTTTCTGTCAAGATTGTATAAAAAAGTACCCTTCAGGAAAATACTAAGGAATAATAGACCAGTCAAGCCTTGAAGGAAAGCGACTATCCCCCCCCTCCCCATTCATATATAAAAGAGAATTTGGATTGTCTGTACACGTTTGGTCAACAAACAGACCGGATGGGCGCAACAGTTTTTAGCATGAACGAGTGATGCGTCAGAGCAGGCGTCTACAGAAGCGAGGACGGGTGCGCATCAGAGCAGAGAAAAAGAAATCACCGACTATGACGATACTCCTGAATGCGAAATTTGAGCGCAGCTCTATACGTGTTTTCATTTCGCGATATATTGGCTAGCGCGGACAATCTGTCGCGTGCGGCATGTTGCAAACGGAGCGAAGTGTGGTGCGACTGCCTCGTTAATCGGTAGATCTCGAGAGGCAGCGCATGGCTGACGCGTGGGCGCGATTCACAGCAGCCGCCGCAGACAGACCTCCACTCAAGCAGCGCTTTGTTTCCATCTATGGTGTCGGTGGCGTCATCAGTGAACAGACGGCGCCAGCGCCACCTCGTAACCATCGTCGCCGCAGAGCTCGTCTTGCGTGGCACTACGCTTTTCCTTCTCACGCTTTCGTCATATCGTCAACCTCCGCTTTCCACGTCACAGTTCCGCTGCACCCTTCTCCTCTTTCCTCCTCGCGCTCTCTTTGCTATCGCCGTCTTTCATCCCGCGCTGCCCACCGCGTTCGCTATTTCATCCTTAGCTGTGCTCGTTCGCTCGGTTAGGAGGGACGCCGACGCTCGCCGCAGGAACAGGCACTTAAAAGCTGCCCTTTAAAAAGCAAGAATTAGAGCCGCTCACGGTGGTTGAAGTTCAAAGGGCCATACGGACAAAAAGATTCAGTGTCACTTTAAAGTGATACAAAGTATCAGGTCCAGTGGTAGGACAATCCATCAAAGATAGGTTCAGACACATTGGTTATCACGACAACAAAGTGACCAAATCGCCCACGACGAGTACCAATGCTTCAGATCTTCAGCCTCTCGTGCAAATTTTTGACTTTCCTTCTAGGACCTATTGATGAGGGCTATCCCTTTTAGGTCCCAAGCCTTACCTTAAGCACGGTCTGAGAGTTGTTGTTATTGCTCCTGAAGGCGGCAGTCTTTTTGACGGTTGCGATGATGCAGCAGGAGCTATTTAACAGACCTCAAGAGTGATCCTGCTTCAAACGAAATTTTTTAGAGCGGTAAATTGAAGACCCTCTTGTGGCTCATAAAACCCCATCAATGCTGCTGGCAGCACAGAAGTGACAGTCATCCACTTCCTTCCGCTTACCTGAAGCGGGATAAATCAACCTGCAGCGTGTTGAAGCTTACGCATACATGGAGAGCTGTAATGTAAAACTCCACGATTGCTCTCCACGATTGCTCTCCACGATTGCTCAAAAACATTTTGGACCACACCCACTTCGCCTGTCGGTCATGCGACGTCACGAACACCGCGATAACTTCCAATCTGACATGACGTGTACACACTGATTATGTATGATTCGGCCAAGCAAAAGAAAAATAATTATTTCTGATTCGACGCCTTTTCGCCATTAACCCTCGGCTATTCTTAAAAAGGTTTCAGGCTGCACCTACTTCATCTGTCTGCCACTCGACGTCACAAAACATTAAAAACTCATAGCGTCAAGGTGACGTGTACGCGTTAAAATGCATTAATTGACCGAACAAAACTAGATGTTTTTCTGAACAGCCGGAGACTTCCCCGTTCCGAAAGGAATAGAAGATGGCTGCCGCCGATCGCTCAGGCACTGGCTACTCGCACCTGCCGGTGCGCATAGGTTTATTTGCGTATAACTAAAATTTTTGCGTGTCATCCAAAGATCGACAGAAAAGCACTGGGATAATCCGGATAATCGCCACGGACAACTCCAGAGATTGGACCCTACCATGGAATTTAGGCTACCACCGAAATTTCAACGCAGCTGTGCCAGTCTTCTGCACGGACTAAGACTACGCGCGAATACGTGCACCTCATGCGACGCACTGGGCCTCCAGACTGTGAGTTGTGCAATGTGAATGAGACTATAGGTCATATGCTTTGTGACTGCCCTAACTACGTGGAAGAGCGTCAAAAGTTGAACAATGACCTTACGCGTCTCAACAGCCCGCCGTTCTCGGAAGACGTTATTTTAGGCCCTTGGCCAGACGCTCAATCGAGTTTCAAGGCCATCCAGGCGTTACTGAACTTTTTAAAATGCACGCGCCTGGGACTGTAGGCTTTGTGCATGCTAAATTGTTTGCTATATGTTTTACATCATCCTTCTCTCGTCATCGTCACCCATCATGCGACTCTTTCTTCCTTCTTTCTTTCCCTCTTCCCCTTCCCCCAACGCAGAGTAGCTGGCTAGAGGAATATACCTCAGGCTGACCTCTCTGCATTTCGTATCATTAAACTTCTCTCTCTCTCTTTCTTTTTGCGTGGCCGTATAACGTTATCGAGTCCTTACGGCACGTATACAACATCACTTTGCCAACTATTCTTTGCTGAGGATCCGTTCTAGCGGCATTTTTAAATGTCCGTTGCACGGCACCGCGATTTCCGACCAGCCACCGCAAGCTAAGAAACAGGAAGCGGACCAATCGCAGACGCCGGCACCACCCTCTTCATCCGGTTATCTATGTTCATTGCGCTGGCTATACCCCATAGAAACCCGCTCCACTTGAGCCTGCTGCTCGCCCCTTTTCAGCCAATTAGATAGGAAAAACCGCTCAATGTAAGCAATGTTATTCGTTTTGAAAGCAAACAAAAGGTACTTCCTATAAACGAGGAAAGCATTTGATTGGGCTGTCCAGGCAACGCTGCGGGTCACCGCCCGATGCTTGCGTCGGCGGTTACGTAAATTTGACGTCAGGAGATCGGAATAAAATTACATTGGAATATTTTTAGGTTGTAGGGCCCATGCCTGTATTCAAGCCGAAGTCTTCAAACTAAGAGCTGGGGCCGCTAAAATCTTTGATGGATGTACGTTGCGTTTGCTGATTTGTACATACGTCTTTGTTCGCGTTGGGATGTTGCTGCGTTAGTTCCTGATTCAGGCATGGGATTCCCTCAGGAACTTAAATTGCACCCCGTCACTGACAACACAAATCGCCACTTCGTGGATGAATTTGCCCGTTTGCAGAGGAACAAAGAGACAATGTTTACAATGCAGTGCACATTGGCATTCGAATAAAGAACAAGCTTGAGCCTTGCTTCTCTAAACATATTCGCTCTTTAATGGCTAGCGCTGGCAGGACATGCGAAGGCGTACACACAGGCGTGCATGTCACTTGAGCTTTTTGACCCAGTCATCGACTCGGAGTTGGGAGGCCTGTGTATCCTGCTCAATGTTTTAGGTGAATAGCTTTTTTGATTCTTTCTCTCGTTTTCGTGGTGGTGAGTGTTAGGCGTCTCACTTTTCGCCCCTATATAAATTCGTGAATGGAAATGACATGTCACCTTCCGCAAGAGAGTTGCGGGGCGCGTTCGTCGTCGAACGCCAATATAGCTCTTTAAAATTAAATTATGAGCTTTTACGTACCAAAACCACGATGTGATTATGAGGCACGCCGTAGTGGGGGACTACGGAAATTTCGGTTCACCTGGGGTTCTTTAAAGTGCGCCTTTAAGTACAGAGGTGTTTTCGCATTTTGCCCCCATCGAAATGCGGCCGACGTGACCGGGATTCGATCCCGCGACCTCGTGCTTAGAAGGCCAACACCATAGACACTAAGCAACCATGGCGGGCCACTATAGCTCTTTGAGACACACATGTTGTCTCGCGAGAGCTCTGTGGCGTCTGAGCGTTTGTGTGGTGTATTGGAGCGCTTGGGAAGAACAGCCCTTCTCTTCCCTCGCTACCCTCTGCCCCTGTGGCGGCTGGTGAAGAGGGCTCCAGCTGCGGGAGAGGATGATCGGCTGATATTCCGCCGCTACAGCTACATATGTGCTGGTTCATGGCTCTGTTCTCCAGCAGGGAATTGCGCAATGAAAGAAAACGCTACCTCAATGTCCTCACTGCTACGTACATACGCATTGAAGTGCATGATTCCTTTATTAAAGCTGACAGCGTTTTACAAGCATTCCGCTATTCGCTTACTTTGACAATAATCGTTGATGGTTTCTTCCCATTTTAATTTTTTAATGCGACAGCATATGACAGGACCCTCAACGGTCTTCCCGATTGGTATCGACGCAACAGTTCTGACTGGAGAGGGAGATCGCGCGGAGCCAAGTGCAGAAGTGTAGGAGTGCCGTGGGAAGGAGTAGGGCGAAAGCGGAATACCTGCGGATTGTAGCAGAGTGAAGAGGAGGGGTATTGCACGGGTGGCGGAGAATTGGTGCATCCGGTTACGTGAACACAGAGTGGGTGCCAGGCGTGTTGGCCTGGCATATTTCATCATGCGGCGCCAGGTTGGCAACACGTCGAGCGTGCGTGGGTCACATTGTAGGGCTTATCGGCAGGAACCTTCGGAAATTTTACACATACACTAGAGGTTGTATAAAGCGCTGTCTGGCAAGAGTTCTATCGGAAGAATTTAACAGTTGCTTATTAGTTGCCGAAACCGAAGCAAATTAAATGTTCCGGGGCAATGGTGCGCGGAGACACGCTACTCGATGGGTCCGCTGCAGAGGCTCTCTCGCAAAACTTAGACCGGCGCCCCTAAGCGAGATTCCTCACCTGCCTCCTCCCATGCCGGGGCAGAGGGTCACGCGATGTTTACGTCAGTTCCCCCACCTCCTCCATTCAGCCTTTCTTACCTGCCTTTTTTTATAGGTAATTTCAAGAGGTGATTTTCCGCATTCTGCGTTTCACCAGAATACCGAAGTTGTTTGCACTGCTGCTGGATATTTTCGGGCTGAAGGCGTTACGCCTTTGACGTGAAGTGCCTGTGATGTCATCTCTGCTGGTGGGTGAAGTGGTTCCTCCGAGAAGAATGGCGCGTGATCTTTTGTTTGGCTTTCCATCTCTACTTGCCGCGCACATCTGCGTAATAATTTGGAGGCACGATTATCGCCGCTTCATCAACACATTTCGCTTGTCTGTTTGCCCAAACCTGGTGAGAAGCCCTTTAAGAAACAGGAACGCTGCGCTAGAGTGTCGCCATTTACCAAAATTCCGCGTCCCAAGAAGGTCCTGTCCGAGGTGTAGGCATCGGCTGCGTTAAAAGTGAAGCGTTAGTATCAGGAGCACTGAGCAGGAAAGCGACGACTGTCCGCAACAGCAGAAGTGCAAAAACGGCATCGAAAACACAAAGAAGTGCGAAAACGGCATCGTGTATACAGAGGCAGACACAACCAAGCAGAATAGAAATAAAGGGGTGTTTAATGACGCGTTCTGCCTGCTGAAGATATGAGAAGACAAAAAGGCAAAAAAAAATATATATATATGTTGAGCATCTGAACCACTAAGGGATTCGATGGTATGCGAAGTACTTTTCAGGTATTGTGTTATCAACCATTGTCTGGGCTTCTGCAAAGTGTTACCAGACGGACGAACATGTTTGTGTAAGGCGAGCAATTGGGGGTGTGTATGTGTTATGCGAGCGATGCAAGCAAGGTGACCACGATAGTAGGGGGGTAATGGCATGACGACTGATTTGTTGCACTACAGTGAAGAAGCATTATGATGTCGTGCACCACAGGACACAACTTTATTCCCATACGATGTTCATGCGGTACACCGTCCTCTAGCTAAGCCGAAATACAAACAGCAGATTAGAAGTGCGCACAGTCAGAACAGTCAGAGATGTCGAGGCGGAAATGTGAGGAAGACTAAGGCTATTTGTGATACTCGACGGAGGAATTACGGGGATGAAAATTGTGCGCCACACATATCTAAATACTATTTAAGCATTCTATACTCCTTTTTTCACAGGGGCACATAGCCATTATGAATGATTGGCCAAAAATGGGCACATACTATATGGCCCAACAATGAGGTCGAACAAATATAAGCAATTTAAGAAAATGAAAATCGTTGAACTACTCTCTTAACAAGTATGTGAGCTGTAGAGGTACATGAAAGCCGACATTGTATATTACATGCAGGCTTTATGCCATGATTTCACGCTTAATTGCGCAGAACGAACAGGTGTTCACTGGCTATTGCTTCATCGGTCAAAATGTTTTGCTATTCAAGCAGGAGCATTCGGTGGCACGCACATACCAGAGTGCTATAGCCTAAATATTAAAAATCAAAGTAAAGGTTGAATATTATGCACTTTTCATGTGTCTCTTTGTAGATGTTTTTGTGCATTATCTACAGGTCTGATATTTTTATTTATTGTTATAAAAGAGCTGCTCTCACTAGCACTACTTGTTCGGTAGAATTAAACCATACTTCTACGCTGAACGTACGAAGTAACTGAAATATTAAGCCAAATAATGCTTCGCCTTATTTATACAGGAGAGAGATGGAAGCGCCAGGAAGAAGTGAGTAGGAGTAGAGATGATAGACCGGAGGGGGGGGGGGGGGGGTAGGGGTGATTGGATGGAATTAGAAGCTTGGTAGTAGTCCACGATTGACCACGAACGAAGAAGTTCATGTTTATAGACATCAGATGATGAGAGGCAAGAATGTTATCACATTAAAGTCCCTCAGGTGTTGCGCGAAGACCTGTGTTTTCTATACATCCCAGCGCATAGTGCTGGGAGGTATAGATTATAGTATAGATATAGGCATAGGTATAGTATAGGTATTGTTTCGTCTGTCGTAACGAAACCGACAAACTGATGTCAGCTGCGTGATCGGTTTCGTGAGCTTCGTGCCCTGCTTGCCGGTTTTTCGTCTGGTGCGTTGCTTGACGGCTGTCGCACGACCCATCCCTCACGGTCTGCTGCACTGCAGGGCTTAGCTACCTTTTCTAGACTGTCTCTCTCTGGTGGAGGATGGCTTCTAGTGTCCTTCCTGTCTGCTCACTTCCTGACCTACGTGGCTTGCCTTCCTGCCTCAACTACCAGGTGACTCTGTAGCACCCCGCGCATACCAGCACTCCACAAAGCATTAGTCTCACAACTTACTAAGACCGAGAATAGTAAAATATTGGCCTTTCTTTCAGCACAATGCGTTGGCGGGCTAGTTGGTGCGAATCCATGAATACTTTGTTTAGCGCAAAACAACAGACACAAGAAAGACGACAGAACAAGGCGCTACTCTCAACTGACATCATTTTATTGCGTCACTCCTTTATAGACCGCTCAAACTAGAGGAACATGCGCAGTGAGCACCATGCGGTGGAGCCACCAACATCCGATCCCAAGAGCGCACTCATGCGACAAAATCTAATAAACCAAATTCAGCGCTGTACAAGGTTAAGGAAGGCACACTAATGCACTGTAACCCCAATGACTGAATGAAAAATGCTTCCGATAACTCTCGGCTGGTGGTGCCACGGCTCTTTTTCAAAATCGTGGTAACACGAAACATGGGTTTGCACTTGGATGTTTTACAATGATGAGCCAAATGGGAACCTGTGCCTGTTGGTATGGATCGCTCATGTTCTCTAAGGCGCTCGTTAACGCAGCGGCCTGACTGCCCTACATACACTTTGCCACATGGCAAGGGAATCTTATAAACCACACCGACGCTGCAATCTACAAACTTCACGTGGTTCTTTTCACAATCAGGTTTTTTCTTGTTTTAGAAATACGGCCGCACAACATTGACAGTTCCTGAGGAGCGGAAAACACTACCGGAATTTGGTATCTAGGGGCGACATTCTTTAGATTGTGAGCCACTCTGTGGCAATACGGCACAACTTTAGGCCTCTTCTTTCGCGTGATGCAGTTACTTTTGTGCCACTTTCCTTTTAGTTTCTGAAGCAATACCTCCGAGACTGACGTAACCACCACACTTGGGTAACCAGCATCCTTCTATTTAACTGTGCAATGAAACTCATGTTCGCAGAGTGATGACAAGATTTCATTAAGAAAGATTCTAAACACATCAAAGCAATGGCGCGTTTCAGTCTTTGAGTGCGCAGACGCGTAAGGTAAAAATTCCTTACGTGCACGTGGCGAGTACATCCAACAGGCGTGGCCTGTTTGTAACGATAGCTGCAAATCTAAAGACTGGAGTTTACCGTCCATAGATAGCTCATGTGTGAAAGTTAAACCTTTGCCATTGTCATTGAACAGAGTTAAAATATCAGCTACCGTCACGGAGCATTCGTTGTTAGTATGTTATATCACAACAAGAAAATCGTCAACATATCTAAAAATTTGAACCGAGTCATTGTTTAAGGCACTCTTAAGATCGCGGTCGACGAACGATAAAAAAATATTACAAAGAGCAGGCGCCACACATGAACCAATACACACACCATTTTTCTGGATAAAAAGGTTGTTTTCGAACCGGATAAAAGTTGCACTTATATAAAATTCAAGAAGGGACATGAAACTTTCCGAAGACAACCCGGTCGCATTGCGAAAATCTCCTTGCGAAATCGACCTTGCGATATCAACGAGAGATGTGTGCCTGGTCTGGTCATGTGAAGCTGACCCATGGGGCTCAGATCACCTACCAATTTGGTTGGTTCCAGAAAATGCTCCTAGTCTCCAGACTGCCGCCTACGCTGTGACAAATTGGGACAATTTCCATCAGCTGATTTCAATGGCGCTGTCACACTACAAGCTGTTCAAACTGCTGTTTGAGTGTCTACAACAAGCTATATATGGTACGACGACGGTGGCGCATAGATAAACGAAACCTTGATCTTAAGCTCTTGAGGCTATGCGCATGTAGACGCCACGCTTACAGGAGGGAGCAGCGCTCTAAACGAAGCTCTGATTGGACGGCATATAACCGCCTAGATGTAGCTATACGGCGGCACACAAAAAAACTTAGTCGAAAGAGCTGGGCCGCACTTTGCAGTTTGCTGCATGCGGCAAGCAGTTTCGGAAGTGTATGGCGCATACTGAAGGCTCTCCGAACTGCTGAGATCTGCACAAATCCAACTGCTGCTTTGTGCATAACGACCGGCCGGTCGCCGAAAATTCTTGCGGAACCATTTGCCGACCTTTTCATATCTGCTATGTCAGGAGGCAACACAAACGGCGACCTTAATTGCCTGACAAGTCACGGTACCATAACCTCTTGCTATGGTCCTGCTTGCGAGATGGATGAGAAAGACTCTTGCGAGGAGCTACGTACGCTATGCGCTTAGCTTTTCTAAACGCCGCACTGCATCAGGAGAAGACGGTGTCACTTACAAAGCCTTACGAAACATTGATGAGGACGAATATAATGGAGTGTGGCGAACAAGTCTGATCACCAACGAATGGAAATCATCTGTGGTGATACCTATATTAAATCCCGGGCGTCCTGCAAAACACCTCAAGTCATACCGGCCAATATCGCTAACATCTAATGTTATCAAGCCGATGGAACGAATGGTACTGTTTCGTCTAGGTAGCAGATTACAGGAGCTGAATTTTTTTCTTGATGTCATGAGCGGCTTTCGTCGCTGTCGTTCGGCCCTCGACAGCATTGCAGATATCATCGCTTGAATCTGCTTGAAAAAACAAGCACTCTGTATATATGTCATTCTTATACATACAGCAAGCATTTGATTCGGTACCACATAGGGCAATTGTTGTCGCACTTATGACTGCTGGAGTTTCGCGTCGTTTGCTTCGTTTTGTGGGTCCTTTTCTATCTGAGCGCGAAATGAAAGTGCGCGTTGGAGGAGCAACAAGTGAACCTCTCAACTGTTGAGTGTGGTGCTCGGCAAGAGAGCGTCTTATCGCAGCTAATCTTCAACAGCGTTCTTGCTGGACTTCCAAGCTGATTGCCTCAAGAATGTGTCTTTCCAATAGGCATATCAATCTATGCTGATGACATCGTAATGTGGATCAGTGGTCCTTCGCGCCATGGTCCACGTCTTCGTGGAATCTTGCAGATAGCTGTGAATGTCACATGAGAGTACGTGGATAAAGCTGGTCTGCAGATTTCACCCGCTAAGTCAGCCGCAATTGCGTATCAACCTACACAACGCGCTCGTCGAACCATGAGCCGGCTTATACCTCGGAGATACACTGATAGATTGAGTACAGCAACACCTCTACCTGGGCGTAATTATCGATGATCGCCTATCATAGCGCCCTGGCGTCACCTCCGTGCGGCGCAAATCGCAGTCCCTACTCAGATATGTGGCTGCCTTGACTGCTAGGGGCAATGGCTGTGACCAGATGACAGCACTACAGGTATATCAATCATCTGCACTTTTTGGCATGATGTATGCCTTGCCAGTGTTGAACGTGCCACCTAGTTTGGTGTTTCAATTGGAACGGTACCATCGTGTTGCCCTCCGAGTAATTCTTGGCTTACCTATAGTGAGACGCAGTCTGTTCCATTACTCACTGAAGCACACCTGCTGCCCCTGAGGCTGCAAGCACACCAGAGAGCGTTATACCACGCAGAGCATCTGCACTCGGCATCAGATGGACAAGCACCTATTAACTGGCTGATTCAGCGACCGTTTACCCGCATGGGGAAAATGGCGGCATTGTTCGTTGCCATTGCTGGCAGTTCAGAAGATACGATGTCACTGACAATTCCGCAGGAACACAACAACAAATTCATCTTTCGATTCCCGATATACACAAACAGTCTGACCAGCCTGTTGTGGCACTACTCCAGTTTGCTGAGCTGCACTTATTTGAAAAATATGGAGACCATATTAAAGTATTTACGGACGCATCGGTAAGCAGCGACGCTCAAGGCGCTGTAGCAGGTTTCTTCTGCCCTACGACTGGCATGAGAAGGCTGTTTCGAATGCTTCATCCATCCTCATCAACAACTGGGGAGCTGGCAGCGATTGATGTTGTTCTGAAGTACGCACACGAAGAAATAAGCACATCGAAGGTCGTCATCCTTTCTGACTCCCGTGCTGCCCTTAGCAGACTGTAGAGAAAGGACGCCAATAGCCAAATTCTACGAAGTATAATAGAGTCCACCGACAAAATTAGTTCTCGTGTGGTGTCCCTCATTACCAAGTCGGTACCTTTGCCCGTGAGTATTCCTGGAAATGAAGAGGCTAATCGGCTCACTTTAACATGTGCTCACAACGGGAGGGACTGCCCAGAACTTTCTTGTATGATTGACAACGCCCGTGTGTTAATTCGCCGATACCTCCTAAAGCAGCACCCAGACCACCGTGTTGCAAACGGTACGTTCCCTCCCCTTGTTCGTCGTCGTGCCTTGACTCGGAGTGCTAAAGCACTGATAGTGAAATTAAGAGTTGGCTCTGTGTTGGTGTGCGAACGCTTCTATCCTCAAGGACGTGTAGACAGTCCGTCGTGTACGTCCGGTGGCTCCTGTGAGACACTCGAACACCTTATATTGGAGTTGAAAGAGCGTAGGTTTGGGCATGTTGGTATTCCATAACTTTTAGCTTTTTAGCGCACAAAAAGGGACGAGAGACAGAGGTACCGCGTCGTACCTCTGTCTCTCGTCCCTTTTTGGGCGCTAATAACCTAAAAGTTATATTGGAGTGTCCCGCATTCGTCACACAACGTGCACTGCTAATTAAGGAATACGGACTGATTGGACTCAAGTTTACGACCCTTGACAATTGCCTGTTTCCGAGAGGGAGTGCTGCTCAACGCGACCAGGTCAATAGAGCCTTGCTGACCTTCATGCAGAAAACTGATTTGGCCTGCCGTTTATAGACATTTCTCTCGTGTTCCTACTTTCTTTTGTCCGTGTCTCTGTCATCTGTTTGCTTCCTGTTTTGTTTCCTATTTTCTTCTCCTCTTCTCCTTTTTTCATTATCTCCTCCCGATAGAGTAGCCAGTCCTTGTGCCCCTCTCGGTGGCAGTTGTCAGCTTGCTCCCGCCCTGTTTCCTTTGTGTACTTGTATGTATATGTTTCCATATCTAATAACAATATTAACAATAATATTAATAATTATAAGCTTGTCAAAAGTTTATGCGGTATGTTATGTTTGAGTTTACTTACGTTCTGTGCACTCGTCTGTGAAATTGAACTTCTTCGGAAAATGCGAAGCACAAGTGTTTGCATATGCAACTGTATACATTTTCACCTTCTGTGGGTCCTGGATTCTTGCACATAACTTCATGATATTGCTGACTGTCTGTTTTTGTGATTCTTTTGTGCTGCATGTTGTTATAAATTTTGAGACAATATCTTTCATTGCAAAGCAACAAGGAGTAGACGGCGCCGCATGAAGGCGTCAAGCTCTCCTATCCTGCCAATAACGAAAACATGGCCGGCACTCTGCAGGCGCTTTTGGTGCAATTGACAACCTGACACTAAAAACAGGATTGAAGTGATAGGGGCAACTGTAGAACTGAACGTAAGCTTGATGGAAAGCAATATGAGCATCATGTAAAAATGGTGAAGTATAGGCGAACAGCAATGCAACAGATTAATATGTTTCTACAATATTTATGTAAACATGGCTAGTCAACATTATGTGACTGTGAATTAATGTGTTTTTTTTTCTTTGTATAGCAATCTTTGAATTGCTTCCCTTTAAACATTCCCTGTCATGCCCCTCCCCCTTCCCCTGACCCCCACAGATCTTGCAGCAAAGTTAAGGTGTTAGTGTAGATACGAGGAAATTACAATTCTCGCAATCAACTCTCCCCCAATTTTATGAACAATGAACTACTACTACTACTACTTCCTCTTGTATATTGAAAGCTCAAGTGCCATGTTTATTGTTTTTCTTTTTTCATTTCTGACGAAAACTGGTCTCACTTAGCGCGCGCACGATAACCTTCCTCTTGTTCTTTAACAGTTAATAAACAAGTTCATGCCAAGAGAAGGAAAGAAAAATAGAAGGCAGGGGTGTTAACCAGAAATGCATCTGGTTGGCTACAGTTTTCTGAGGGAAGCGAAAGGGGAATAGAGAGATGAGATATAGAAAGGAGCGAGGGAAGGAAAGTCGCGGTGAGTTTTCTCACGTGCGCGGGGTGCCTCACCAAGTCAGAGGCACTCACACAGGCCAGTCGTCTTCAAAAGAGAGAGAGACAAAAAAGGGCAAAGGAAAGACAGGGAGGTTAACGGGAGATTATCTCCAGTTGGCTATCCTATACGGGGAGAGGGGAAAAAGGATGCGATAGGTGAGACAGAGAAAATGAATTTAAAACACGCGCGCGCGCACACACACACGCACACGCGCGCACACGCACACGCGCACACGCACACGCACACGCGCACACCCACACACGCACACACACACACACACACGATACACAACTGTTTCTGTGTTTCGTCCTCAAGAAAGACAACAGTGCCTTCAGAGCTTTGTGGGCCGACGTGCTATGGGGACGGCCTTCTTTTGTAGCGCCTGCACGGACGACAGCCGATCGTCAAGTCGTCGCAATAGATAGTGTTTGTCTTTCCAACAGAAATCGACGACAGTTGCAAAGGAAAACAATTTTGTTGCCGATGGAGTAGTTACTTTTCCGAGGTGCTGTTTGTGTTACATAAAGGAGTCGTATATTCAACGTTCACAAAACAGAAACCATATGCAGTAACAAATGAGGCATTTGTTTTTCATCTTTCTTTGTTCCCAGTTAATGCTTCTTTTCTATAGGTTCTTGGTACATTTGTTTGTGCAAAGGGATAGCACCCTTTAATTAACACAGTGTAAAATAAGACGACTGCTCTGAAAGCCGTTCTGAAGCGCCCTTTGACCCTCAATAAAGGCAGATATCAACAGTTACTCACTACCGTTCGAACTGACGCAAATTTTTCGAACTTGTAGATGTTACTTCGAATACCAGCGAGGGATGCGCCGACTGTACCGTGTGCGGTATGAAATAAGGACACTGAGGGATGTAAGGACAGGATAGCATAGCAGCGATCGCACAGTTGAGAAAAAAGCATCGTTTCCGCAACGGATCACAAAAGGAGCAGGAAACCCTCAGCAATGCAAGGATCCAGTCGACGGTAGCAGCGTTAACGATCCCATCCGGTGAACGCGGCGGAAGAAGCGCGTCGCGGTGAGGGAGCAGACTAAACGAGTAAAGAAAAACTCGTGCGCCATCTTCCACAAAATTGGCGTTTCGGGCGCCAGCGCTCCGCCTCCGAAGTCAAGGGTTCCAGCAGGGCCGTGCAGCGGTCGCGGCGCGACGCTCGACTGGGCCGGGCGCAAGAGCAATAGCAGCAACACACCCGCCGAGGCCATCGAGGCGAATAAGGCGAGGGTGACGACAAAGACGCAATATCCCGGGAGACGAGAATGAATCGATGGCTGCGCCCTTTGAACCGGCGCGCTCCTGCTGAGCCTCTGGCTTCAGGTCAACCGAGCCATGATCGAGGCGACACCGGGAAGGCCTCATAGATCAAAGGAGTCAACCAAGCGACAGGGACCACTGGCGAGCGCCGACACTCCCCGCGAACATGGGAGCTAAAAGGGAAACGTTGCTTCCTTCCCATGCGAGGCGCTGCCCTCGAGACGCACTCACCTGTTCGCCGCCTCGCTGGGGCTCGGCCGGCTTCATTCAGCCGACCCTCTGCTGTGCAACGCAAAGGACGCGCCTCCGCTGCACTTAGCCTCTTTGCTTAGACTGCCTGCTGCTCTTCGCAGAGGGGGGGGGGGGGGGGGGGCAACAAGAACTGTGACGCTTATTCGAGATTGGCGTGTTCACGTATTCGTCCGCGGGGATTTCTCCCGCTCGTGCTCATTGAAGCGTGAAACGACGGCGTGCATAAAGAAACGCGATTAACAAAAACACCGAGAACAGCGAATGATATCCCGCGCGCAACAACCGCGTATTGATGAACGCTAACAGTGCGAAATATGTTTCTTAATGCGTTCGATCGTTACTTATATTGAACTGAATAAAAACCACACCCGCCGTGGTTGCTTAGCGGCTATGGCGCTGCGCGTTGCGTTGCGCACGAGGTCGCGAGATCAAATACCGGCGACGGCAGCCGCATTTCAATGGGGGCGAAATGCAGAAACTCCCTTGTAGCCTGCTTTTGGTGCACGGTGAAGAGCTCAAGACGTCAAGATGCCTGATAATCAAGTCGCAGTTTCGCAAGTAAAAGCACAGAATTTGTTTTTTTTTAAGTAAAACCACCATGCACGTGCATCCATCGGCTTCTGGATTCTGGCTTTCCCAAATTCAAAATAAGCCGCGAGATGCAGTGTGACTGCTGAAACGAGAGCACGCTCCTCCACCCCTTCTTTTTGACTAATGACAAGGCGGCTATCGTTCCCTTTTATATCCTAACTTTAGGGTTCAGCGTCTTCCCATTTATTATCCCAATATTTGGTGTACATTTTACGTTTTTATTTACAGATAAAAATTCGGCTTTTCATGGCGAATGTATTTTTCACGATGAACTTTCACCTGCTTTTTTTCGGTGGATAATTTTTCGCGTTGAGTCCTGTGTGTGTGTGTGTGCTGTGTGTGCGTGTGCGTGCGTGCGTGTGCGTGTGTGTGTGTGTGCGTGCGTGCGTGCGTGCGTGCGTGCGTGCGTGCGTGTGCGTGTGCGTGTGCGTGTGCGTCTGTGTAAACGCGCTGTATGTTCAGGTGCAGTTATTCAACGCTGTATTTGTAACAGATACAAATAATAACCAAGTTTTCGAGAAGCAGTCTAGCAATGGCACAACACCAGACGATGTAATTATACAGAACTTATTGATGTTCATTGGTTATGCAGAACTCATTTGACATTCAAACTCAAATAGAATTAGACTTTATTTGTAACGTTATGTGGGTACAAAGGTCTTAGTAATAATTAAATAGAAATAATTGACTAGGTTAGGTCGTCACAAGTGAATTCGGGTTTCAGCGCGAAGCTAGAAGGGACCCGGGCAGGACTCCCGCGACCACTCCACGTACCAGCGTATGCCACCAAGGGAAAGAGTTCTCCTACAACGCTGCGTCTCTATTTATTGAATCTGGCTCAACGTGTATATTTGGAGATTTGCTTACTTGTCTTCTCTTTCCTCTCCCTTTAATATTTGATTTTCATTCCAAGATAACGAGTGGTCCACTGTAGTTGGAACTCTGATTCTAAGTGCGTGCCATCTACACGTACTTCCTGCCTAAAGAGGCGTTTTGAAAACTTTTATGTCACTGCAAATTGCAGAGCGCGCGAGCCGTAATCTTGAAAATGAGCAGTAATCTCTTGTCAAGTGATTATTCAATGAGAAGGGCCGTACACTACAGTATCGCCCTTATAAACAAATGTATATTAGGAACGAAAAAAGTGCATGAGTAGCGTCTAGACTATTGTAGTTTTCGTACGGTGTTATTTGCTGTTAACTTTTCTCGTCACAACCGGCCACCAGAGTATGTCGAATAAACTCATAGGTGACATTTGAGCTTAGCTCTTCTTTTTTTTTTAACTTTAGAGGGCTTTAAAATTCACGTGCAGCAAAATATTTGATGCTGACGGGCACACTAACGTTAAAGAGAAATACGCTCATACTAGAGCGAAGCAAGCTGTGCAGTATATGAATTAATTAATTAATTAATGATTTCGATCTAATATTTCGACACATCGGCAACCTCGAGACCTCCTAAATGAAAACCAATGGACGCAAAACAGTTGAGCATGTATTACAATAACTTGGGCTAAATTTGAGAAAAGCGTACATATACGAAGCTGTTTGAGAACGCCATTTTAGTAAACTTCATTGCTTCATTTCTGCACGACGTACCAGCATCGATTAACCCCTCGCTGATGTTACTCGGAGAGACGGCTTTACACATAGATGTGTTGATACTCTAAAGGGGATATAAGCCCTGCTTCAGAAAGTAACTTGAGATGGCGAACATTCAGTGTCAGAATGATAAAGAAAGAAGCGAAAACGAGAGTCATGCACAGTCATTATGAAGGTGTTCTGAACAGGCGGGCGAAAATACCAATCGCCAGCACTTGCATTCGTTTCAACTGAGGCAGACCATCTCTCTCCGAGGACATCGGCTCGTCCCACGGGAGTGCGCTTCAGCAGAAGGCGCAACTTTGTCGATGCGCTGAACAAGCGTTAGTCCCGAACGAAGCATCGATTTGGTAGAAGCTACGAAAGAAAAGAAAAGAAGAAATGCAGCAAGTACATTTGAGCGGAGGTATACGGAAAGGGGGGCTGCCGGTGAAGCGACACGGCTGTCTCTAAATGACCCGGCGTATATATATATGCGAGCCCGCCGATGCGAGTGGCGGAGGGGGCAGCTTCTCCTGCAACCCTGTGCGGCACTCACTCGTGCCGTCATAAAGAAAGGAAGAAGCGCCACGCGCTCTTCAACACCATACCGGCTGAATTCAATAAGTGCTCTCGCGCACGAGCTCCGGGGGACGAAATCCGCTCTCAATCGAGCCTAGCCACTCTGGCGCCTTTTCTCGAAAAAATCCGACCTTTCTCGTGCCGCACTTCGCCGTCTCCTCTCCTTGGCGCCCTTATGTTCTGCATGATTTCTTTATCGCTAGCCTGGGAGGAAAGGCACGTCCCCCCGTTTCCCCTACGGTACCGCGGCGCGGCCCGCCATTACCCGGGATAAGCCTTCCGGTCCTGGGGGATTACAGGGCACAGGACGCGTACCGAAAGCGAACTGCGGGAGTGGGAGACGAAGAAGAGCAAAAAAAAAGCGACCCTCACGCCGTGAGTGCTCCGAAACAAAGAAATAGTATAGAGCGGTATTTTTACCGCCGCCGGCCTCAATCGGATGCTGCTGAGATTTCGTGGTGACTCTGCACCGGCTCCGGGGGGACTTCCCATTCTCTGTACTTGTAGGAGGACTGCGCGTACATGCAACGGTGACCCACCACCCGGCGAAGCAGGACCGGAAAAAATAATGCAGGGACAATGAGCAAGGACAGCAAAGTCTGAGAGGTTTATCTCAGGATCACCTGTATTCGTTCCGCGATTGAGGTACGGACAAATACGTAGAGCTGCCGCGTCATTAGGGAACCTCATTCGGACCAATGCTCCCTGCTAGGCATCCTCAATTCAGTCGTGTGATTTCCGTCGCGTTGTCAGAGGTCTTAGAAGAGGACTTGCAGTCTGCTGCCGGCCATCCGAAAAGGGAACGGAATTTCCGCGCTCTGCGAAGTAATTATTCCACAGCCCTCCGCACTGTGTTTCCCACATCTCTGCCGCTCAAGTAGCCCTGTAGCCTACCCGCTTTCCCGCTTTTCACAATTATTCATTCCTTGTTCAATATTTTCGCGGAAATTTCAAAAAAAAAGAGAAGAAAAGCGCGCGAACACAGAGGAACGTATCAAGCACGCATATATGAGCCCAACGTTAGTGATGTGTAGTTCCCCAAAGAAAACTATTGATAACCCAAATTTCCCCGCGCTATAGATTGTAGTACAACATGCACCCCTCTGCAAGCGCAACACTGTAAAGCACCAGGGCGAGATATTTCTAAAGAAGCATTCGTGGCAAACATCCCATCGTCGCCGCAATATCAGCCCACCGTCTTCTTCGGCTGATACCGTAGGCAGTGCAGTCTGCAGTGCAGTGATGCAGTAGGCAGGCAGTGCAGGACCGCATTTTTGGCGCACAGTTGTTATCAAACTATGAGATAGCGTTCAACGCGACAGTCCCACACGGTAGATTTCCGGTGAAAGGATGTGCAATCCCTTATCGCTTGACACATTCGCTTTCGTATTCTAGGCATAGCACGCCATGGACTATTCCACAAGTGCGCATTGACGGCAGCAATCACGCCCCCCCCCCCCCCCCCCCCACACATTGCACTTGCTCCACCCTAACCAGTGAATCCACCGGTGAAACCACTAGTAATGCCACCGGTCAAGGCGCAGGGGAAACCGCAATCAGTGATCCGATGGACGCTGGGTAATAATGCTAACGTCTGTGCATATACGAAAAATTATACGAGGATTACGAGAAAGCGTTTCATTCAGTCGAAACCTCAGCAGTCAAGCAGGCATTACGGAATCAGGGTGTAGACGAGCCGTATGTAAAAATAATGAAAGATATGTATAGCGACTCCACATCCACCGTAGTCCTCCATAAAGAAAGCAATGAAATCCCAATTAAGAAGGGCGTCAGGCAGGGAGATACGATCTCTCCAATGTTATTCACAGCATGTTTACAGGAGGTATTCAGAGACCTGTATTGGGTAGAATTGGGGATAAGAGTTAATGGAGAATACCTTAGTAACCTGCGATTCGCTGATGATATTGCCTTGCTTAGTAACTCAGGGGACCAATTGCAATGCATGCTCACTGACCTGGACAGGCGAAGCAGAAGGGTGGGTCTAAAAATTAATCTGCAGAAAACGAATGTAATGTTTCACAGTCTCGGAAGAGAACAGCAGTTTATGATAGGTAGCAAGGCACTGGAAGTGGTAAAGAAATACATTTACTCAGGGCAGGTACTGACCGCGGATCCGGATCGTGAGACTGAAATAATCAGAAGAATAAGAATTGGCTGGGGTGCATTTGGTAGGCATTCTCAGATCATGAACAGCAGGTTGACATTATTCCTCGAGAAAAAAGTGTATAACAGCTGTTTCTCACCAGTACTCACCTACGGGGCAGAAACCAGGAGGCTTACGAAAAGGGTTCTACTTAAATTGAGGACGACGCGACGAGCTATGGAAAGAAGAATGATAGGTGTAACGTTAAGGGGGATCAGAAGAGAGCAGATTGGGTGATCGAATAAACGTTAGTTAACGAGACTTTAGTTGAAATCAAGAAAAAGAAATGGGCATGGGCAGGGCATCTAATGAGGAGGGAAGATAACCGGTGGTCATTAAGGGTTACGGACTGGATTCCAAGAGAATGGAAGCGTAGCAGGGGGCGGCAGAAAGTTAGGTGGACGGATGAGATTAAGAAGTTTGCAGGGACAAAATGGCCGTAATTAGCACATGACCCGGGTAGTTGGAGAAGTATGGGAGAGGCCTTTGCCCTGCAGTGGGCGTAGCCAGGCTGATGATGAATGATGATGATGTGCATATAGAGGGTGTTACTTTAACTGGACCAAATTTTTAACATCAGAAAAATATAAATCACGGTAACGTTATGTTTATCGCTCGAGTGTACGGATTCGCAGCCCCTAGATACAGAGAAATTTCCGCAATTACGTGTGGAATTAGCGAAGCTACGGTAATTAACTGTCTAATTATCAACAACAGGTGGCTACAGCAAATGAGTACTTTGAAGCCCTTCCTCAACACTACCTATCACAACGATAAAATTTTGAATAGCGAATTTCATGTTGGAGCTACGACAATTAGTTCCCTTTGGCAGGCTCCTTGAAACCGAAACTGGCTGGAAAAAGAGCGTGTGTGTCATCCATGTCACCGCCCTCCCCCCTGCTCCCCCCCCCCCCCCCGCTTTTCGTCACGTCTCCGAGGTCACCGCCGCTCCCACCCGTGATCAGCTTGCGTTATCTCCATTCTGTGACTGGCGTTGGCCTAGCGCTTCAATGCCGGCGGGCCGCCAAATTTACTTCATCATTCCGTTGAGCGCCACGGGTCCGCTTCCACCGACGAAATGCAGTTTCAGGGGCCCAAGGGAATGACCACATTCTAATCTGAACAGATTCTAATGAACAAATTCTAATCTGTTCAGTAAAGTGACATCATCAGTTTTTTAGGAGGCACAAAAATGTGTAACCTTAGCAAGTTTTTCCGCTTTCCAAGAAGAAAAGTGCACAAATGCAGCTCTGCAATCGGATATCCCATCAACCACATCACATACAATGGTTCCTGGGGTGTTCGCACAAAACAAGATGTAGATTTAGCTGCAGCATGTACGCGGCGTGAATTCATGAACTAGTTGCCTTAGGTCAAAACAAAACGCAGTGTCAATAAGTTCTTCATTATTGACAACATCGTTATTTGTACCTGTGAAAGTACTCTAGGCAATGCCCCGAAAATTAAATCGCTACAAAGGATCAGTATAGTGTCATGCGATGTAATAGAAGCCATAAACGTTCTCCGTTCCTCCAATACTTCCACAATTTCACCCGGTGGCCAGTAGACAACTCCTGTCACTATACATTGGCTTTCGAAAAACTAACAAAACATGACCTCGACTCCAGACGACTCAGCATTATGTAGAACTTTAAGACCCTTCCTAAATACCAGGACTACGCCACCGCCCCTAGAATTCCTGTTGCACCGGTGTATACAAAAACTGGGGAGACATATAGGGTATGTCCGAGAAGTAATGTCACAGAGTCGATTAAAAAAAAGTTATCCGTCAAATCAGTACAACGCATTAAAAGGTTTCAAAAGAGGCTCCTCCTGCGTCGATACATCCCTCCCAGTGAGATTTCCAGGCATTGAAGGCGTCACGGCAGGCCTCCTCCAGAATGTCTTTTAGAGTCTTGGTACAAGCCTCTTTGACTTCGTCAAGTGCCCCGAAATGATGTCCATTCAGGGGAGTTTTCAAGTGTGGAAACAAAAAGAAGTCTAGGGGAGCTATGTCAGAATTGTAGGGCGACTGGGGAGCCGTTGGCACCTTTGAATCGACCAAGAAGTGGGCCACGAGGAAGTCGGTGTGGGCTGGCGCGTTGTGATGGTGAAGTTTCCAATCGCCCGCGTTGTGAGGCCGGCCACTATGAAACCTTCGTGTCAGTCCCTTGGGCACTTTCATGTAGATTTTACCCTTCACAGTTGTACCATTTGGTGCAAACTCGCGGTGGACGAGCCCCTTTATGTCAAAAAACACAATAAGCATAGTGTTGACCTTTAACTTGTTCATTGTGGCCTTCTTGGGCGAGGGGACGTTGAGGTTTGCCAGTCAGCAATTTGCCTTCCTGTTTCGGGGTATTATTCAAACACCCAAGCCTCGTGACCTGTGATGACCTTGTCTAAAAAGTGTGGGTCACTTTCACAGTAGTCCCAACTTTCTTGACACGTTTCAACTCGGCAAGATTTTTGTTCGTCTGTTAACACATTGGGCACAACTTTTAATTTAATTTAATTATGGAGTTTTACGTGCCAAGATCACTTTCTGATTATGAGGCACGCGTAGTGGAGGACTCCGGAAATTTGGACCACCTGGGGTTCTTTAACGTGCACCTAAATCTAAGTACACGGGTGTCTTCGCATTTCGCCCCCATTGAAATGCGGCCGCCGTGGCCGGGATTCGATCACGCCACCTCGTGCTCAGCAGCCCAACACCCTAGCCACTGAGCAACCACGGCGAGGGGACACAATCTTGGTGCATACTTTCCGCATCTACAAATGACTCGTCAAAATCTCGTGAACGGCACTTTTTAGAATGTTTAGCATCTGTGCCACTAAACGTACACTCAGATGATAGTCTTAGTTCGAAATACCGCTCACACGCGTCACATCTTCATTGGTGATGGTCGTTGACGGCCGCCCAGTGCGGGCTTAATCACTGGCCTGTTCATGGCCTTCTAAAAAGGTCTTGTGCCACCGGTAGACTAGCCGTTCCGGCAAATAATTATCGCTAAATGGCGCCTTTGTCATAGGAAAAGATTTTCGCTGCAAACTTGCCTAGCTTCACGCAAAACTTGAGGGCAATCTTTTGTTCCAACGAGGGCTGTATTACGGCTTGCACGGGAAATGAAAACGAGTTTCACGGAAAAACCTATCCTTACTCTCCAGATGGCAGCGGACGACAGATAAACCGCGCGTGAATAAGCTAACTTCTCCCTCCACCAATTCCAGCAGGTGCTAAAGAGTTGCGACGTATAGTAGCATCACAATATCATCACTAGTATTACTTTTCGGACAAACCCTGTAAGTTCGTTGTCGAAGACATCATCATAGAGCCACGTTCTGGTGAGCGCGATAATGTCAGGCTCGTGGATTGAAGATAAGGGCTCTAAGTCAAATCATTTGCGCACGACGCTCCTACAGTTTACATTGAAAAATTTCAGTGAAGAACAATCAGGAAATCATTTTGTTTTTGCATTTTTAGACATTACACTCTTCTCATTCGCGGCTTCATCGTAGGCGTACAAATTCCCATTGACTGATACCTTGTCGTGAAGAAGTTTCACCCGATCATTGCGTTCTCTGTTTTCACTAGTACACTCTCACAACATTTTTTTTTTTTGCCTCATACTTTTTGCGAGTATTGGGGGCGAGGAGTTGCGGAGTCGCCATCTATCGGAAGCGCCTCCCTTGCGTAGTATGAGGGATCACACGGCGCGCTCCTCATAGGTTTCGCTTACGGCGCTCAATAAAAACACCACGCGGGAGCCCTCTTGGACATTTATGTAAGTATTCTCAAAACGAGGGAAGTCTTTGACTGTCTATATAATGATCTTGGACAAACTGAAAGCACAGAATCCTTTACAGACGCTATCTCTTTAACGAATACGTACACGAAATGCCACTGCGCGTGGTCGCCACGATGGAGTCTCACAAACCGGCTTCTTGCATGAAAGGTAGGGAAACGCTGAGAGTAAACTATGTGAAATATGTTCTTGTAGTGGGCTGTCTGTATAACCAAATGGAGCATAACAGAATGAAGCCTCGATGCAGCGATCGCACGGGTTCGCAGCGACCGACTGCGCGTCTGCATGCATGTCCGCGCACAATGTTTTGCTTTCGCTGTGAGAGCATTTTCGCATCGTGCCGTGAGCCTTAGGCCGCAGTATATGAGCATTTGACAATACACTAGCAACCATTGTTGCGTGGACGCTATCAGAACTGTTCAAAAATAATTTCGTTATAGAGAATTCGATGCCTACGGCGACTGTGACGTGCCGTCGCGACAATCCAACTTTTTTTGTCTTCTAAATTCTTGGACATTTCAATAATAATTCTCAAGTTGCGTCGCACTGTATGTTTATCGGTCTTCTCAGCGTGCGATTTCCCTCTGCTTCTTTTTCGTAATCCAATGCATTAATTCATAAGACAAGAATGACTATATGCCATGTCTTTTTTTTAATCTGCGTCTTACCGCTCCCTTTCCGTTCCAGTGAATTTGCCAGTATCTAGTATCAGCAATTTGACGAAACCGTCGTGACATTAGCCGGGCAGCGGGCGCGAGTGAGCGTACGTCTCAGTGCGCGTTTTCTGCTACTCACCGAACATCGCGCAGTCCCGGCGCCGTAGGAGAAATGTTCTTCGCGTCTGTGCTTGCTGCACGCCATCCGATGGTTGCCTGTCGGTTCTAAGTTTCTCGATCCAAGCTTCATGCAGCTTCTTGTCTGTGGCTACGTGTGAATAAGGATGACACCGAGCTCCATTGCGTACGTCCGGCACTGCGGCACCGAGAAGTAACCTACCATGCTGCACGCCTCCAAAGGCAGTCACTACCTATTATGGTGCTTTCAAATGTTGTCAAGGAGACAGCCAAGGCGGTAAAACCCCACCACTTAATCAGAACCGCAGCGCAGTTGGGACTTTAAACTTTCCTTTTCAGCTCGATACGGCGCTTCCAAAGCAACAGACGCGGCCGCTGTGTCCACGTGATCCCTCATGTCACGTCATGCCGACGGTGGAACCAGCTTTTCCAGCAGTGGAGCGCGCCCCCAATACGGCTGCATTCGTTTATCGCCGCATCGTATAAGGCTTCGTCATGTAGAATCGCTCGGGAGGTCTAACCTAACTTGCGTGGTGCGATAAGCATCAGCATCTGCGGATGCAAGAACGTTGTGCTCGATCGTGAGGCACTCGAGATAGCTTTAACCTTCGCGTATCATGAAACAAAGCCCAAAAGAAATTCAACCAACGTTACAAAAACAGTGCGCAAAAGAGCACGAAAAAAGAAAAAAAGGCAGCTCTCGGAAGAACAGAAAAGAGCTAGAAAAGAGCTACTCAGGAGTTTATTTCAATAAAAAATAAACCGAAAAGACGTAAAGAAACCCACAAAGAAACATCCGAAAGTGCAACTGGTTTAGCCATTTACCTTTTCTGTCTGTAGAACTCCGGAAAAGAGGCAAAACAAAGGAGCTTTTTACCTATTTCTATCTTTGTCGCAAGCTTTTTTATGTGAGGATATGGTGACATCATGAAGGTATGTTAAAAATCACGTTTTACACCAGTTTTGAGCAGTTATTTTCCACTGCCACTTATAGCACGTCCTCAAACAGGTCACTCTCTCAAGCAATACAGTATCTGCTTCTTTCCAACACTTCTGCTGTTGCAGCTTTGACCAACGACGTTGGAATCTCGCGGCAAACTCTACTTATTTTTGCCTTCATGGCGTCCGGTGTGGTAGTTTCGCTGCTATAGACACGATCTTTCACGTAGCCCCACAAGAAGAAGTCCGATGGTGTCATGTCCGGTGACCTTGCAGGCCAGGGTACAGGTCTGTGGCGGCCAATCCACTGTCCAGGAAAAAGCTTGTCGAGCCACGCTCGAGACTTACTACTACTATCTGCAGGAGCACCATCGTGTTGAACCGAGACGTACGAAGGTGCGCAAGTGGAACGTTGCAACACGTCGTTCACGGGGCCCTCGAGGATGTCGTTGACATGGCGTTGCGTCGCTAGTGTGTTGTAAAAAATGATGGGTCTGATGATGTTTCTATCAAAAATACTGCACCAAACATTAAATGACCACTGGTGTTGGTGTCGTGTTTGTGCCAGCCAGTGGGGATTCCTATCACTGCAGTAGTGCGCGTTGTGAAGATTAACTTGTGCGTTTCTGGAGAAATCAGCCTCATCCGTGCAAAGCACACGAGTGAGAAAGTCCTGTTCTTCACATTTCGTGAAAATTCAATTAGCAAAGTCAAGTCTGTTTTCAAGATCTCGGCCTTCAAGTTTTTGACGAAGATGTAGATGGTACGGGTGCATATGACCTCTTTTAATATCCTCCACACTAATGACCCTGAGGTTTCGGCCTCCGCACTGGCGTCGCGCACACTACAGTGAGGGTTAACAGCAAAGAATGCCAACACGTCTGTTTCCGCTTCTTGGACTACCGTCGCAGTCCTGTGTCGCTTTCTTGTGAAGATACCGGTCTCGCAAAGGACTTCGTACGCTCTAAGTATTGTTGACGGACTAGGGAGTCCTCCGCAATGCCACATCCGGAATAGCTTGGCTGCCTTCCTCTTGTCGCCGTGCGCCGCCCCCAGAGCCGGGATCATTTTAGCCTTCTGATCATTCGTGAAAGGCATGACTGTCTTCTTGAAGAGAAGGTCACTGGCGTGGTACCGTTGAGATCACCTGTTATTAGACCGTATTGGTTTAGCATTTGCAACCGAACGTAATAGCTTTACGTACGTAAAGAAATAGCGTCGTCTTCACTGCGCATGCTTAGAACGTTATTGGGTTTCTGCGATTTATGTGCGCTATGATAACGTACGTTATTTGGCGAGTTTAACGTCCGTAATCGTTACGGACGCTAAGACATAGCGTTCTCGAACATGGCGGTACCTGTGGCTCCCACTTCAGCGTGAATTCTCGTGATAGCTACGCTCTCACTCGCGTTGATCGCCAGTAACTATTTAATGAGTTTTCGCTTTCTCTAAACTCACCTGAAAGGTTAGTAATGAGCGCATAGCGCGTCCATTTTCTGAGATCGTTCGGTGATTCTGGCGCCCGTACGCCTAACGAGACGCGTCCACATAGCAACAGCAGGATGATTGCTAATGGGTCTTCTTGGCTTGGATGCGTTTGGCACGAGGCAACGGACGGCGCCCTGTTTTATAACGTTGTCTTTACGTTTATTTTTCCGCAAGGTAAACTAAAAGACTTGAAAGAACACGCACCGTAACGTTCCGCAAAGGTGCTTATGTTTAACGTACGTAAGGCGACAAACTCTATGCTAGAACTGTATATTATCTACGCACTGACACGTCAAGCAAAAATGATTTGCGTGATCGACAGCAGCGTATGGCAGTCGTACAGATCCGTCAAAACGCATGAGATGGACATAGGCTGCGGAAGGTTTCTATTGCTAAAGGAAATAAAAGGGACATACGTTCCGGGCGCGCCTATCTACAGAACAAGATGAGCGCGCAAAATTACAGTCCCAAGTGCGCCGTCATGGTTTCCCGGCTTCGAAATTCCCCCTTTCCCCCTACGCCTCCGCGACGCTTATCAATGCGTCAGCGGCGTATTCTCATGATGCCGTGACCTTCACATAGCGTGAAGCCCTGTATCGAGCTGCCGCCGCTAGTAAAGCCATGTATCCGCGGCTATTCGCCTGGGAGCGCTTGAGCAGCGGCGCGAAAGCGCGTATCTATGTCGTATTTTGGATGTTTCGCGCGCTTTTGATTTTGTCGGAGAAGCCAACAAGGCAAAGCTGAGCACGAAACAAATTCTTGATTCGGAGGTTATGTGAGGTTCCCTACAACATTGTAATTGATATGTTTGCGATTCAAGCAATAATATAAATGTTCATTAATTTAAAGCATATAATTAATAATACTTCGTGATGAAAGAAATACTGACTGTAACTACACATGACTACCACTACTATGAAGTCGGTACGATTACTCTTGAGCTGTTTTTTTTTTTTCATATCTTTCTGCAAGTTAACTAGGACACCCGGCATAGTTCAACTGGTACGTACACAATAACTCATAGGTAAAGTCTTTAGTAGGGTCAGTGGAGCGGGAACTGCTGCCTCGAGGCGTGCTAGAAGACAATCACAGCGACATTGCAGCCTAGTAAGAGGCTCAAGTTCCGCCCAGGACCAGCAAGCCCGAGTTAGAACGCGAAATTCCCCACAGAGGTGAGCTCGGTAAATATGGCGACTTTTCACGTAACGGTAATAATAATAATATTTGTAATGTAAGAAGCAACTTCACGGGTTGGGAAAATGTAGAGCGGAGTTAGATAAGAGAATCGCTGTAGTTCACATAACCGTGCTGGACACGCTGGAACTTACGCAGACAAAAGACGCGGACGGCTACCGGCGCACACTTTACTGACTCCCGAAAGATATGTGTATAGTGAGTTACGAACACGCACACGAGTCCCCGATGAAGCCCAAGATGAGCAGGCGTTACAGATGAAGAAAATGCACAATTGACGTTTTGCACACTCTTAGACACAAAAGTAAAAACACGGCTTTATCACACAAAGCGTGCAATGGTGAACATGATACAGATATTAGACAACAAGTGCCGATAAATGAAGCGCAGATAAATACAAATGACGGAAGTTGGTTGCGCTTACAGAACTCGGCCAACGCAGCCCCTAGCACATGTTTAATTGTCCAGTTTCTTTAAAGAAATGTTCAAGTGCGTTAGTGCTTTTCGCTTTGCTGTTTCCGATGGCAATTTCTGAGGTCCACGTTTCTTTTTTTAACCATTATAATCATGTGCGGAAGACATTTACGGAAGCGTTGGTGTTTCCTACCGTCGTGGTCGTTTCCAATGGAGGCGACGGCCTGGTCCGCCTTCGTCTCGCGGTAAGGACATTCGGCAAACTTGCACTCAACTGAGCTTACCCCGAAAAAATGGAGCCTATAGGTGCATTCCTGTTTCTCAGTGAGAAGAGAATCAATTCGGTCTTACTTTGTATTTATGAAATAGTTGCTTGAATTTCTTGCAGAATCGCGTCAGCTGTGCGTGACCGTTGCCAGGCGTCGCTAAAGTTACTGCCTTGCTTTTTTTTTTCGCAGCTGGTGGTCGGTACGTGCGCACTCCCTCATTTTGAACGTCCTCCTTAAACAGTTTCTCCGGTGTGTGGCGATATCGTCGTGCCTACGGGCAGCTTCTTGAAGACTAATTTTGTTTCTCGCTACAGGTACGTCACCATTTCCTCAACGTGTAACATATTTATATTATGCTATCTTTCTCTACTCTTTGCGAAGTAGAGGCTTGGTGGCGGCTTAGCCATTAATCAATGGCCACGGGCATTGCATATTTCTTGCGAATTCAGTACGAGTTGCATTCCAAGCGCCGACCGTAACCCGTTTTCTTCCGTTCGGCAATCCACTTGTTCTTCGGCTTCTTTTTCATTTATTTTTCGGTACTTTTTTGTCGACGTCACGGAGTGCGACAGACAGGGGTGCCCAAACCATCTGATAAGGTAGTCTAACCAATGTCTTGCCGATTCCAGCCTGAGCAAAGCAGTTCTGCAGAGATACACAAGGTGTAGGAAGTTTCATGAAAAGTAATTGGAATTGCGAATAGACAACCCGGAGTCATCCAAAAGAGAGACACAGATGGTAAATTGCTTGCAAATTTAGAAAACAAAAAAGTTCATGGGGATATATAAATACAGCTAACAAAAATTCAGGAGAGAAAATTCATATGATAACACAAAGAGAGGCCGTGCCTTGCCATTTCAAGCCCGAGTTGGCTGCCTAATCGCGTAAACATGCAGGAGCGAATATTCGCAAAAGGGTGAAGCGAAGTCCGGAGACGACTCCGCGCACTGTAATGGAACGCCAAGATATTCACCCAGCCACGACTGCGTATAGAGAACGTCGAGCTTCCAGAAGCACTGGGATTTAAAGCGGATGGGAGTATTCACTGGTCAGCAGTCGAGGACAAGGAAGAGCAAGGATACGTTTAGAGTATTGAAAGGGGCATAGGGGTTTACATTATAGGCATAGGGGTTTTATTGAACCAAAGAGTATAAAGTAGAGATAGGCAAAATGCTAGACTGCAATAGATGTAGAAAAACCTGATCAGGCCAGTCTGACTGTATGACTACTTGACTATTTGTTGCCACATTGTTTCAAAGACGACGCCATTAGAAATCATCAATCATCATGGAAAGTTTAATAGGGTGAATGACAATCGTTCCCACTTCTTAGTATACTATAGTTATACCGTTTTTACGAGTGATAAAACGGCACTGTCAAATATATTTTCTTGTTTTACGAGAAGCAAAGTTTAAAATGCGGCCGTTCATTCTTTCTACACTAGCTTTCAGTTTTCGGAGGTGAACAAATACGCCAGCATTGGGAACAATTTTTTCCTTCCACAATACGCCTGCGACAGCGTCCTTTTCATTTTTCCTGGGGTGCGCTCTGAAAAACCAGAAACAAACCTCGTGATAGCGGCACTGCAAATTGCACCAAGACTCTTTCTCAAGAACCTTTTGAGTAGAAGGCAACGAATAGCAAAATAAAGCGGCAGAGATCGGGGCGCGGTCGGCAGGATGCGCCCGCCGGCTAGAAAGCAATCACGCGATGCCTAAATACTGTTGATGTTCCATTCCGTTCTGCCTTCAAACTTTCAGTCTACACACACACATACACACACACATATTAATATATATATATATATATATATATATATATATATATATATATATATATATATATATATATATATATATATATATATATATATATATATAAAGGATGTTCCGCATCCGCCGCCAAGGTTTGTGAGTGGTGGTGCTGGCTAACACTCGCAGGGTTAGTTCTAGTAGTGACACATAAATATCCCAGAAAGTGGATGGGATGACGACGCCGGGCGGTAGCCCAATTCGTAGAACATCGCACGCGCAATGCGAAGACGTGGGATCGTTCCCCAACTACGGCAAGTTGTCCTTGATGTCCTTGTTCGTTGGGTTCTCTTGATATATATATATATATATATATAATTATCAAGGCGAATAACCTCAGCATTACTGAAGTCAGAGGTTTGTGTTTCTCCCAGCTAACATATATATATATATATATATATATATATTAGCTGGGAAAAACACAAACCTCTCATTTCAGTAATGCTGAGGTTATTCGCTTTGATAATATACATGAACATATATATATATTAACTCGGAGAAAAACGAGCCTCTCGTTTCAATAATGCTGAGGTTATTTTCTTTGAGAAAATGTGAAACTCCGTCAGGTATTCAACCGGTAACCGTAATGTAAACAAGGCGATGCTCAGGGTGCCGCCATCGTGAATACATCCGGGACGTTCAAAAATGGTGAAACTCGGTTCAGGTTTTGTACATATCACTATGCTCGCATTTTCATCGAAACGACGCATTGAAGCACTCAGGCAAAATTAAGCTTTGAACGGAGGTGCCTGGACCAGTCGATATGCCTGTTTTTCTAAACGGTTCTGTCACGAAGAATAAAAAGTGGCCGTATTATCGTTTCTAGAGCCGAACGAATCGTGGTCATGAAATTTAAGCACATTTTAGTGCACTACAACATGCCAATAATTACGACGCGTAGTTTGCACCGGTATCGAAACGTTCTTGTGGAAGCTTAGCACAAGTTCGCATAATTCGCTTGATTAGGAGTGGGTCGCGTAATACAAGTAATATCCGGGGCAGACGTACACTTTCAATTGTCTTTTTAGCGGTGACCATTTGACTGAAAGTGGTTGATTCGACAAGGGCCCTGTCGTCATTTTCAATGACTATTGCACCCAATAAAAAAATGATCAATGACGCTGTACGTAAAACCATCTAAATCTCGATCGCCCATGAAAGCAGCCTCGCAGTTTATAACGGCTTACGTAAATATGATTCAAAAATTATTAAAATGAGATACAAAATTTTTCTGCATCCTGTAAAATAATTTTGTAGAAACTCGTTTAACTGTAACTTTGTTTTCTAAAAGAACTACCAGCTCTGCAGATTTGCCATATATGCAAGCGTGGATCAGCGTTAAGCTTCTTACTGCACGTGTTGGGTGCATGTTGTGCTGCGTGAAGCCACGGAGTTTTAGAGCGCAGCTCTTAGGCGCCCGTTCCTGCGGAGAGCGTCGGCTTCCTTCGTAACCGAGCGAACGACCACAGCGACCACGGA
Organism: Dermacentor andersoni; assembly: GCF_023375885.2. Lineage (NCBI taxonomy): Eukaryota > Metazoa > Arthropoda > Arachnida > Ixodida > Ixodidae > Dermacentor > Dermacentor andersoni. The sequence continues at coordinate 167,720,963 of NC_092814.1, read as the reverse complement.
TGGAAATGCTAAGGCGGAGCGCAGAGGAGGATGAAGCACGTCAATAGCTAAAAGAGAGCGAGGATGAAAGCGGAGGAACCATGATTCAGAAAACGAAGGAGGAGGTTATGGGGAAAGTCTGAGAAGTGTAGTGCCACGCAAGACGGGCTCTGCGCCGACAACGGCTACGAGATGGCGCCAGAGTAGCGACCGTCAAACATACGGAAACAAAGCTCTACATGAGCGGAGGTCTGTCGGCGGCGGCTGCTGTAAATCGCGCCCACGCGCCACCCATGCACTGCCTCTCGCGATCTCCTGATTTGCGAGGCAGACGCGTCACACTTCGATCCGTTTGCGACGTGCCCCACAAGATAGATCGTCCGCGCAAGCCAATATATCGCGAAATGAAAATACATATAGAGCTGCGCTCAAATTTCGCGTTAGAGAGTGTCGTAATTGTCGGTGAATTTTTTCATGAGAAGTCACTTCTCTCAACAGCTGCAGCATAAGCACAGCTGAAAAACTGAGAGCCAGCAGCCATGTCAGTTTTGTCAATGGGACAACGACCCAGAAAGCAATGCTGATGCCGGCTATGCACCGGAAACGCTGAACGCGCGGAGTTCTCAAATGTGGCTTTAATCGCTCGGTGTGTATCAAATTCAGAAGACGGAAATTATTGAAGGGCACTGTAACTATGGCTCCGCAATGTGTTTAATAATTTCTTTTTCGCCTTCCATCTAAATGTACTTATTGAATGTATTTTTTACTTGTCTGACGTTCATTGCCAATCCTTCGAAACGTATGCAAGTTTTTGAGCTAGGTGCAGGTATAAGTTTCAATGGGGCTAGCAGAAATATATTTCTGGCTATACACTGTTGTGCTATCAGCAAGATAGGACTATGCGTAAAATAATAATAATGAAAAAAGAAACTAAAGAGAATTCTTTAGCGCATATCTGCAGATAAATAAACTGAAGAGAAAAAAACGGGAGAACGAGAAACGCGAGTCCCTAGACATAAACTTGTTCCTAATAGCTTTCCCATAAAATTTCTCGGCCGTGGAAACTGTCCTTTCAAGGCCTGTGGTAAGCATCGTCCAAGTATTGTCCCAAGTGACATCGGCTCATAAGGTGGTTTGTATAGCACTGAGTGTTCAACGGCAAAGTAGCACCAATGAGCACACTTCTATTCTGCGTAATCAAACCAATAAACCAACCCCATTCTTCAGCCACTGGGTATGGGGTCATTCTTGGCCAATCCTCCAGAATGGGTACGTGCAAATGTGAGACAAGAGACATAGAATCATTCAGTGCATTTCCATATGCGTCGTAGTTTTCAGCGCTTACACCTCTAATAACCATTCTTTCCTCGACAAACATCAAATGTCGCCTCAGTATTGGTGACATCGCTGCGTGATGATGGTTTATGGTGTTTAATGGTGCAAAACTAGTATGGCCATGGAGCGTCAGAGCAATAGTGGTACGTCACTGCGTCGACGTTAAAGACAATCGTACGCATTGCGTTTAGTTACGTATACATTTATTAACCGCATCACTAAAGCTTCGCTTCAGATACTACAGATTCCAACACCTGGGTCTGATCTGCATGTTTAGTTTTTGTATGTTTGTTTTGCATGTACAGGCAAAAGCCTCCAGAGACAATTTTTTATACCTCGTCAGCACTGCTTTTTTTTTTTTACAACTCTATTTGGTATGCGATAAGATGAAGCTATGTAGGAGAGTGCGCCCGGTTCCAGGTGAAGAGGTACGGAAGTATGGCACAGCGATCGAAGCAGGTGATACAGATTTGTCAATCTCTCTGCTCTTGCGTGCTTTCGCACTAAGTTATATTCAGGAGACATTCTGTTCTGCGTGCCGACAGAAATCTTATTAGAGGAAATCTGACTCTTATCGAAGCAGCCTTTTGCTGAATTTGTATAAATAGGAACATTACCACGACTATTCATGCCGTTTTTCATCAGCAGAATGCCGGATCACATATCCGGAAAAAAGCCTATGCGTGTCAAGCTTTCTGCTCACAGGGTCAAACTTTGAAGATACAGTTCAAGATATGACCTGAAAATAGTGCACAAACTGAATGAAATTATCTGTTGCAACTTCATTGAATGCTTATCTTCACAAGATGACACCAAGGCCACTTTAGCACCATTCACCAAAATACTCCCAATTACATGGCATAAGTGCTGACTCCTCAAATTTTCCATTTTTTATATCTAGAAAAAGAAATCAGAAAAATCCTTTTCTATATTGCCTGTTTTCTTAGAGTATGCGCGTCTGTACTACGATCGAAACAAAAATGTTCCATACTTGTGTCCCGCAATCCGACAATTAAGGAAGATTTAGTGGCTCGCAACCATACTTTTGAAGTAAATTTGAAGGTACTAACAATAGACAAAGATGTGGGGTGCAATATGGCAAGCAGTATATTAGTGTTATGAACGTTGGGCTCGCGATTAGTGAATTGCGTTATGCTCAAGCTGTGCGCCCGGCAAGATCAGAGCCAGGGATTCGGCGTTTTTTGAGTGCGGAATAACGTTGTCCGCTTAAATGACTATCGACCGAAAAGAAGCAAGAAAGATGAAATTGCCTCCGGGCTATCGGGAATCTGATTTCGGTTATTCTTATTTGAATATTTTCAAATAAGAACACGAAACAAACACAAAGTAGCTTAGCTTGGAAGCAAGGAAGATTTCAATATACGCGAGAGCAGATAGTCGCGCCAGATCTGTGGAGGGAGCGAGGGGTTAAGTGACGGCGGACACGATGAAAGTCGATCACAATACCAAGAACCGCAAAAAAAAAAGGAAAAGAAAACGGTAAGCTGTGGAGAACTCGTAGGGCGCTTTTTAAATTACACTCGATAATTCGGTTATCTGTTAACGAGCGCCAGCTCCAAGTAAGCGCCGTCTCTCCCGTGTTTGCTCATTTGTTGCTGCAGGGCGAGCGCAATCTCGCATTTGCAAATGCCCCGCATGGCCCGACCCGCGTAATTTATGCAAATTCCTTCGTAAAAAAATGAAAAAGAAAGCTGCAGATAAAAGCGCGCCTAAGCACTGGAGCAGCAGGTCCCGCTCCTTCAGCTGAACTGAGGAGAATACATGCGCAAGTAAATGTTCGCGCTCCGCCTTACGCTGACGCGTTATCACGTTTTTCATAGGCTTCCTGAAGATCAACATGGAGACCGAGAGCGCTTCTTTTTTTGGAACGAAAGTAGCGGTCCGGAAGAAGATTCTCGCAAGCTTAGTAACGAAGGAGGTAAGCATGTTTTCGACGCAAACAGCAACAGCATCCAGGTAAACGTAACCTCCTCATCTTCATTATCACCAGCCTGTGTTCTGTCGTGGTTATGTCCGCGGAAAGGCGAAAGCCTCTACCTGCGATCAATGATCGGTTGCCCCTGTCTTGCGTCAGCCTATATGAAGGTATTGTAGACGTCTGTGAAGTGTTTATAGGCGTTTTATGAATTAAGTATATGGCTCCTTGTGCATTCAATATTTCTTTTGCTTGACATAACCTAGCAACTGTTGATTAATCGTGTGGTGCTAGAAGTTTGTAAGCCATCAGCAGAGGTATTGTTGATTTATGCACTAGTACAGTAGAGCTACAAATCTTTAACTACGATATAAATCTACAACTATAACTCGTATATATCCTCCATGGTACAAACGTATCAGTATGTATGTGTACTACTTTCTACATAACGCCAACAGACAATGAAACCAAGGAAAGCATTGGGGAAATTAACTGCGACCTAAATAGGAATATAGAAAATAATGAAAAAAAGAGGAATGAAAGTGGACGAAAAGATAAATTGTCGCCGATGGGAGCTGAACCCAAAAGCTCCGCATGGCGCGTGCGTTGTACTGCCAATTGTGCTACGGCGACGGCTTTCAATTCGCCCGCTCACTTTCATATCCATGTGTACTAGAACTAGCCATAGGAGCGTTATCCAGCGCCACTCAGAGCCAAGGTTGGCGGATCTGGAACATCATTTATTGCCCGATGGCGTCACGTAACATCTTATCTTAGGAGAGCAGGCACGTGGCTGATAAATCCTCGCATGCTACCTAATGACATCAAGGCTGCCAGATTCGAGACCCTCGCAATGAATAAATGACAGAACAAGAGGAACTGAAGGGATTAATTTTCTTAATCATGACCGCATAAAGCCAACAAACAATGCAGCCAGGGAAAGCTTCGGGGCAATTAACTTTCCTTGGCTTTAATTAGCTTTCATTGGCTTCATTGTCTGTTGGCTTTATGTGGTCATGATTAAGAAAATCAAGCCCCTCAATTCCCCTTGTTCTGTCGTTTATTCATTGCGCTCCTTTTAAGTCAAACTTTCTGAGCCTGTTCCGGTGGTTTGACAGTATCTGTCTAACCACTGTCGACTGCGCAGGCGCGCACTGATCTCAAAACGTGCTCCCACAACTCACGTACATCTTGCCACCAAATATATAGAAAAAACATTTCTGGTGGTCGCTTATGAACGCGGTTCCCCCCGCACAGAAGCCCCATGCTGTGACTATCACACCACGGACGAATGCGTAAAAAGACAGAATAATACACTGTTACGAATTTCCCTTGTGGAAACCAGCGTTTTCAGACACCTTGCGCGTGAACAGCGTCGCATGGCAACATTTTAGTTATGAAAAACGAGCGTGCGCATCTTCTAGCTAACGGCGGCGTGTCCCTCATCGTACTGCCCTTTGTAAATAAAGAGACCTGCACATTGTACACATTATATGTTGTGTTTCAATGCACCGTTCTCCAAAACTAAGAAAGCTTCACTTACCTGGGCATGAGGCATCGCGTGATGCCTCATATGCCCCGTCAGCGCGCCGCGAGCCTTTGTAGTGGTGATCGCTCACCGCAATATGGCTGCTGCCGCACGGCATATCCATACCTTAGCCTCTCCGGAAACTTTCCTTTTGCTGGAATATATTATGTTCTTTTTCATAAAGACTGCGTTTAACGCAAATCTTCTTCCCCTTCATTAAATGTTTTGGGCCTGTGATAGCGAGGGCTTGTTTTATCTGCAAGGTAGAGAAAGCATTTTTGCGATTCGATGAATTTCAACAAAACTTAACATTTCCAATTTTCCCAGATCCATGAAATGCAACCACAGGGAGCACCATTCCTCTGACTTTTAGGAGACGCAAGCCGTCTAACGTTACGCGTGTCGAAATAGCGTTTTGTGCTGCTTGGGAATAACGAACATGGTTGAAAATGGTCCTGTATAAAATTCAAAGAAGCTTGTTTTCTGGAAAAGTAAATTGACAGAAGTTGCTTTCTGACTCCTATTATAGCAATACATACTCAGTGAAGGAAAGCGAATAAATATACGGCGTGGAGAATATTTCATTCATGGGCCACATTGTTGCCAACTGGTTAGGAAAGTTAGATCCCAGTAAAAGGTTTTTACAAAGGAAAAGACAAGAGGTTTTGAAGTTGGTAGCAGCGTTGCTTGTTATTCATTGTATTGCAACTTCATTCATTCATGGCGCAGGGGCCATCACTTGCCCTTACGACATAAAACACCATACATCATAGCGCTCTAAGCGGTACCCCCATTTCACTCCATTCGATCAACCAGTCCTTTGAAATAGTGTTGTTGCATTCATCACTTATTTTCATGTTCGTTACTTTCCGTGCGTTCTCAGGTATTTCACCTTTCCTTTTTTTTCCAGTGGTTGTCGTAACAATCCGCGAAACTTGCAAATTTGCAGGACAAGCAAGCTTCGGCGGCATCCGCGTAGCCCAGGCGTGGGAGTTAAAAAATGATACAAATCTAAACAAACAGCATGGCTTTTCATCAACCTGTAGGAGCAGCTGGCATTTTCATGGACATTAGACTTAGCATGTGGTTTCAAATAGAGTGTCGCTCGTGCCCGAGAAACTCACACTGCTGGCACTGAAAAACGGAAGCACGCGCCATGCGAATTCTATACCGTATATTATAACTTCTTTAGCTCAGTAAGGTGTTTACGTAAGCGGATTTCTCTAAATGAGTGTGTCTCAGTGTTTGATTGATTGTAATACAAACGATGGCAGATATGAAAACCTGATAAAAAGTAAACCTGCAACTCTCACCGAGCATGAACTACTCAAGATGCTTCACTGCCGAAATTTTGCACTATGCAAACCGCAACGACTGCCCGCCGGCTTGCTCTGCACTCTGTGAAATAGCTGCCTAACCGACCTGGTGGAGAGCAGTACGTGTGACGCCTTTCTTTCAAGGAAGCGTTCAGCTTCCGAAAGAAAAAAAAGTGGACCGCGGGCTTTCCAACCTCTTGCTCTACAACTTCGCGCGTTCGACTTATTTAGCTGGCGGGATGTAAATGACACGGCTGCATATATGTTTTATGGTTTTTGTTTTCTCCTGCATTGAAAGCTTGAACGATGGCGGAGCCAAACAGAACAAAAATAATAACAATAGTGGATACACAGCAATGACGTGTTCGCACGTTCTGCAGGCTCGCAATTGTGCTTTCGCAGCCCCCAGCGGTATGACAGCGCACAGCGAGAACAGCTCGGGGCGTACAAGGCGTCATGCAATTTGCAAGAACACGCGCTGGCGTAAAGAAGCGCATATACCACTCCCGAGTTTTAAACGAAGCATTTGCCATTCGTTCTATATGCACATTCCGTCTTTCATATGTGAAGAAAGAAAGAAAGAAAGAAAGAAAGAAAGAAAGAAAGAAAGAAAGAAAGAAAGAAAGAAAACGCAATAATAGTGTCGGGGCGAGAGGGCGCGGTGAGAATAGGCACTGCAGCGGAGCGCAGCTTATGTAGCACGAGGCAGGATGCTTACTCAGCTCAAGTATCGCAGCAAGAAAACCCGGGCTTGCCACCGCGAAAAGGCACATTGCGTCCCCGTTTGCGAGGATAACAGATGGGCGCTCACCATTGGAAGCTCGTATCTCTGTTTGCGCTTTCCCTTCTCGCGCGCTTGGCAGTCGCTTTAAAGCGAGCTTTCCCCTTTGACAAATGGACCCAGAAGGCGCGTACTCGAAAGGAGCAAAATCGAACGGCGGAAAGCTGACTGCCTTCGCGTACTCCGCCGCCTCGCGTACACCTCCGCCGGAGCGCGAGAGGAACGGCCTTTCTCGTGCGAGCCTGCTTATTGCGGCGGTGCTGTGTGTGTACCTGTTGAAAGACCCGCGGTACGCGCACTCCCTCTCTCTCTCCATTCCTCTTCTCGGCAGTTCCTAAGGGCTTGAGGCTTTTGCTGCTTAATCACTTGCTTTCAAAGGCTGACAAGGTTAATAAAATGCACTTTCGCCGGGTCTGGCTGTAAAGTATGTCAGCCGGTACGCGTTAAGTGTAAACTACGTGACGTAAACAAGCGAGTGCTTCTTGAACGAGCAGTCCTGCATTTCATAACGTCGCTTTATCTGGATAATCAGTAGAAAGACGAGACATTCCGCTTAATGCCTTACTGTAAGCTTAGCTTGAACACAGCGCCCACGTGCACAAGCAGCGCGTTTGTAAACAAAAACGGAGCTGGTACTTGTCTAAGTGGTGCGTATTTCCATCCATCCATCCATCCATCCATCCATCCATCCATCCATCCATCCATCCATCCATCCATCCATCCATCCATCCATCCATCCATCTATCCGTCCATCCAACCGTCCGTCCGTCCGTCCGTCCGTCCTCTTTCGTCGACCCAGAAACCGAAGTTGTCTTACCAGATTGGGTCACTAAGTATGTACTTCTTGTCGTAATGCCATCATGGTCGTTCCATCGTTGTGATTACAGCTCGTGATCCGATTCTCATCATGCAGTCGTCATGCATTCGTTGTAACACCACCATCCTGATGCAGCCGTTGTCGTTCCAACGTCCTCACTCCAGCCTTCGCTATTCGGCTCTCGTCGTGCTGTCGTCGTCACGCCATCGTCGTCATGCAGTATTTGTGATATAGTTGTCACGCCATCATCGTGATACACTCGCCGTCATCTCATTGTCTTCATACCGTTGTCATGTCATCGTCGTCATACAGTCGTGATCATGTAAACGTCATACCATGGTGGTGATGCCGTCGTTGTCGTTTCATCGTCGTCATCACTCTGTCATTTTACCGTAATCATCACGTCAATAACTTCATCTGGTTGTCGTCATCCCATCATCGTCATTTTGCCTTTGTCGTTGAATCGACGTCATTCCTTCTTCGCCAATTCATCATCATCCCTGCGTCGTTGTCCTAGACTCATCGTCATGCCGTCATGCTCATGAACTACCTTGGCATGGGAGTGTCATAGCAAAGTGGGCCGATACCGGGAAGATTGTATGTCGCACATAGCTGAAGCAACAAAAGTCTCATAATGACAAGCATAGATTCTAAATAAATGAATCTTCAGTAATACGGTGTGTTATTGCATTGATTGAAGGCTAATCACATTGCTGTCGGCAGTCATCATAAGATTGGTTGGTACTACGCAGACAAGCATTAGTGGTGCACGCAAGGTAACGTTTAACATTAACTAATCACTCTTGTTGGACTATATGTTGAAGAAATTAAACTTTCGCCATCAACATCACCGCTAACTGTCGTCAATCAAAGCAAACAGCACATAAGGCTTCGCCTACATCGATTCCCGCAGTGCGTGGGATCCGCATTTATCTTTTTGCTTTCAAAACGAATAGCATTGTCTACATTGAGCAGAATTTTTTATTGAATTACCTGACAAGAGGCGAGGAGCAAGCTCAAATGGAGAAGGTTTCGATGGGGCCGAGCCAGCACAGTGAAAGCACACAACCGGATGAAGAGGGTGGTGCCAGCGCATGCGATTTATTCGCTTCTCCTTACTTAGCTTGACGTGGCTGGTCGAAAATCGCTGCGGCTCGCAATTTTTTCGCTTGCAATTTTTGGCTTGCAAGTTTCTTCGTCGTTGTGTCGTCTTTTCACCATGTGTTCGTCCTTTTTAGCGCTACCTTCAGTTTTAAAGAATGCATCACCAACTAGCCCAGCACGAAGTTTTATTGAGGCTTGCAACGGAACGTTAAAAATGTCACTAGAACGGATCCTCAACAAAAAAGTTCCGAAACGTTCCGAAAGGACTCGATGACGTTATACTGCCACGGAAAAATGTTTAGTATACGCAAATAAATCCATGCTCCCCGGCCACTCCGAGTTGCTATTGCCAAAGCAATCCGTGGGCAGCCATCTTCTATTCGTTTCGGAACGAGGCAGTCACCGGCTATACAGAAAAAAAATCAGTTTTGTTCAGCATGTTAATGCGTCTTTAACCCGTGCACGTCACTTTGACGCGGTGTGCTCTTGCGGTTTTGTGACGTCCCGTAACTGACAGGTGAAGTGGGCGCCGCCCGAAAACGCTTGCTCAAAGGCAGAGTATTATGACGAAAAAGACGTCCAATCAAAAAATAATTTTTCTTTCGTTCGGTTTAATCATGCATAATCAGTGTGCACACATAATATCAGATGGGGCGTTTTCGGGGTTTTCGTGACGTCGCGTGAGAGACAGGCGAAGGGGGGTGGCGCGAAAATTTTGCGACCAATCATGGAGGGCTGATTGCAGAATAGGAATAGAAAGGTTGGTATAGCTTTACGTTATAGCGCCCCAAAAGCGTGGGTGAAAGCATACTTCTCCACAGTAATGGACTTTGTGCGGAGAAGACCACTTCTGTGATTGTCTTCGTCTTATTGGCGGCTGCCTGCATATTTGAAGCACGTAGTATATGCGCGTGCAGGGGCTCTCATTCAGTTGCACTGTCAAGACACGTAAGCCTAAGACCATCTGATGCCTCGCAACACAGTGTGTGGTGTACGCGCTGCACGTTCAGCACTTGTGAAGAATAGCGGCGAGGTAGTGGCACGACAAGGTTTGCATATCGAAGGCAGTGGTGGAGCAGAAAACGCAGACAGGTTGGTGCGGTATCGAGGCTTCAAGCTATCTGTAGGGCCTAGATTAATTTCAGGCATGTCGGCAGCTATGCAGAAGTTGTCAAAGATGGCACAAATCCAGCTGGAAGCGGGCAACTGGTTCTCGAAAGTATCAGTAGGGAGCACTTCGGTAGGTCGCACGAAGTACACGAGCACCAGAAGCTCCACATGTGTCAGCTAAATTACGTGTACGAGCCGCGCTATAGGCAATTACTTAAAATAGATGCATCGGCTACGTTTTCCATTGATTCGTCTTGTTTTCTTGGCGCAATAAAGCTACTCAGTCTTTACCCTGGGCCTCGTATATGACTCGTCGTGTGCGCGGCGCAATGCCCAGATATTCAATACATGTGTGATAAGACATATTACGGCTCTCAGCGACAATGAGACAGGCGCTTTCGTTCAATAGACCTTCACAAGATACAGAAAAACTTATGAAAACTAAAGAAATAGAGGTAACCAGAGGATATCTCTGACTGGCTACCCTTGTACAAGAAAAGAATGAAAAAAAGTAATAAAATAAGAGACAGAGAAAAATGAAGTGAACAAAAAAGCAAAAATTGGAGGCAAGTTAAAATACTGGCACACAGTGTCACACGCAGTGTCTCAAGGAGAAGAAAATGGGTGAACCGAGGGGCTCCATTTTTATTAATCGTATCGTGAGAAGCGAACAAAGACACCAAGGAAAACACAGGGGAAATTACTTGTACTTACTAAATGAATTAAAGAAATGACAAATTAATGGCAATGGAAGTAGATGAAGAAACTGCTTGCCGTAGGTCGGCAACGATCCCACGTCTTCGCATTACGCGTGCGATGCTCTAACACAGTGTCACACTTTCATAGAGTCACAGTTTATCGCACAATCCGGTCTGTTTTAAGTAACGCAGTACTAAACCGCCAAATTCTTTCCCGTTCTCTTTGGGCTAACGCAGATGCCTGTCAGCTTGTGACAACTTGATTTTAATTCGTTGTACCTAGCTCATCCTTGTACACGTTACGTTATAAACTAACACGTTTTTTATTCAGCTCAAAATTTGTCACGGCTGGGAAAACCTATAAGTTAGCCAAATTATGTTTCTCACGTACAAACTACCCAAGCTTCCCTGTGATCAAGGGAAGGTTTGTTTTTGTCGTCTGTCTTCTCTCTTTCTGTGTCGTATTTTCCGATAAGGCAGAGCTCCAGAGCATGAGCGCTTCGCAGGTGAGAAAATGAAAATTTCGCTTTCACCTGTTAACACGTATCGCGAGCGCGAGTCGTGACTTGTGTCGCGACACAGGGCTTGCGAAAGGTTTCTTCTACTTGCATACCGATCTAATTTATTTCCTTGTAACGTCTCACCCAGCCGCCGAAATATTGTGCTTCGATGGTTACAGTGCATCTCGGACGTAATCATTCAGAGAAGCATGAGAAGAATTAGCGGATGTGAGAATCAACATACCAATGGAATCCGATGCCACAAAACTTGATCAGAGGAAAAAGCGTTTGGCCAACAATAAAGATAATGAATGAATGAATGAATGAATGAACGGGCCGCTTTAGGTGCCCCACTTCTTTCGCCTTTCCTCAAAGTCGATCTCTCTCCTTTTTCTCTCTTTCTGTCTTTCTTCTTTACCGCGCGCACCGCCGTCTTTCGCGCCGGTGCCGCGAGGGCGCGATTGCCGGCCTAATCGCTTAATCACCGCTAACGCCCGAACGTGACCGGGGCGGCGGCGTAGCGGCGTTGCCGTTCAAACCTTTGCTCGATCGATGCCCGCAGCCACGCGTTGTGTGTTCTGCTCCGCTGGGGTCCCGGCCGCCTCGTCCCACCCGAATTGTTTCTGGGTGCTGCGTCGAAGTGTTTAAGCCCGATTAAAGCCTGCAACAGTTTTTAATCGCGCCTACTTTCGCGACGTTTCACGATTATCATCGCAAATTAGTGCGAAATGACACTTCACTGAGGTAATGGTTTCGATTAAAAACTAAGAAACATAAAAAAACAGAGAAAAGAAAAGAAATAACTGCGAGTGCGCGGAAGACGAGAACGGGTTGCATTGAAAGGCGGCTTATAACCTCCTCCACTGGTATAATTTTTTCGTTCTTTTGCTTATTACATCGTCCTTCTAATGCGTGACAGGAAGCCGCAATCAAAGAAAACAAAGAAAACGCGTTGCCTGTGGCGCATGCCTTTTTCTAGGAAGTCTGTGTAAATTGTGTTAAAAATTATGGGGTTTTACGTGCCAAAACCACTTCCTGATTTCGACCACCTGGGGTTCTTTAACGTGCACCTAAATCTAAGTACACGGGTGTTTTCGCATTTCGCCCCCATCGAAATGCGGCCGCCACGGCAGGGATTCGATGCCGCGACCTCGTGCTCAGCAGCCTAACACCATAGCCACTGAGCAACCACGGCGGGTGTAAATTGTGTTACACAGAGTATTAAAAAAGGGCGCACTTTCGCTTTCTTCCAGCGTCAAATATTGGCGATTGAGTCGAGAGAAGTGTCGAACGAAACGAAAAGCTTGTAAGTTTCACGAATGTATCGCGAGACGCTTTAACGTGTATTGGTTAACGCGTGCCTCACGACTCTCTTTTAATCCCTGTATCCGCTCTCCCCAAGTGCAGGGTAACAAACCGGACATGCGTCTGCATGGTTAACCTGTCTGCCTTTCCTTTCCCCTCAGATTCTGTCTAGCTCTCTCTCTCTCTCTCTCTCTCTCAACTCTCACGTAATACTAAGCTTCCTTATCCTCGTTTTCTATGGAGTTTTATTTTTCGTTGGTCTCGCATTTGCAGTTGCTGGTCAAGGCCCTCGACAGCCACCACACGTTGTGACTTGAAACAGGGACGAAAACCATGAACGACGTCTCGCAGGGAACGTTCTTTGGACGAGCACTTTAAGAAATGAGCGCTTGAATTTTATGAATTTAGTCTCGCAGATAACATTCGTTCATTAGATTCTGCGGAGATCGTGGAGGCTGATAGCATTATCCCAACATATTAAATTAAGGTATTAAGCACACCGCTTTAACGTCGGTCCGGTCGTTTCGCACACCGTTTATATATACGTAGCAATTAAATTAGACGCTTTGGAATGAAGCAAATTTACGGTAGTCGAAAGTATTGCTGGCACTTTTTGTACCTTCCCAGCGACAAACTACTGGATCTGATATTTCCGTAATCTGCACTTATATTGTTGTTGTTTTTTTCTTGGTTTTACAGAGCTATGTTACTCTGGTCGCTTGGTGGGTGAAATGATTCACTCCGGCACTGAGCCTTCGCCGACTATTTTATTTCTCACTTGCACTGAACTTTCATCAATTGAAACAGAACTAGCGAGTTTCGATAAACGAAATGTTTTGCATCGTCTGTTTTGATTTTTTCTTAAGAGAAGGTACCAGTTCGCGTATTATTTTGTCGTGACATTTACGATTTCGTCACAAAAAAAGCCTATGATACATAAAGTGAGCCCCATTTGTCATGATTGTAGCTCGACAGTGGTAACAGTAAGTCACTACTCCATAGACTGCACATCAATTTTATTTATAATTTTCTTGGTACCGTAAGTATATATATGCGCCCTTCTTGTCGATCTCGAGGCAACTCTCGTGTCGTAGTAATTGTATGTATAATCGGTTTAAGTGATCGGTTTGCCAATAGAGAGAGAGAGCAAATTTTTATAATGGAGCAAGTGAAGTGTTCTTCGCCTTTGGTGGGCAGTTTCCTCATTCCAGGAAACCACGGAGCCTGGCTTACGTCTGTCACAGTCAGAGCACACCCTTTGTGCCGTCATTTCACTGAAGGTTAGCCAGACTTGCGCAGGTGAGACCTGTATCGGTACAAGCCTTGCATCAGCCGTCCTACCTATATAAGCTAGTCCAGCCAATGTGTTTCAGCAGCGCTTCCTGTGAAGAGGAACATTTTCACCGCGTTGAACGAAAATTTATTCACCTCACTTCATTTCCTTCATTTTCCAAGGGACACTGTCTAATAATTACCGGAAAGTGGGTCACTTCTAATAAGAGAGGGAAAGAAAGAGTGGGGGGGCAAAAGGGGGCGTTGCAGGAATGCCCGTTATTATTGCTCACTCGTGCTTTTTTCTTCTTACGTCTTCGTTTTTATTTTATTTTTTCGAGCGAAAGGGAGCAGGGTTGAAAGGGGGAGAGGTGAAACCGTTGTTTCCCTTCAGTAACGACCATCGCAGGCGGACGTACGCGGGCGTCTGGCCTGCAAAGGCGATATAGTTTCTGTTTGGTTGCTCATCTGGCGAGAGCCTTGAAGCAGCGCTCATTAAGTGGCTGCCGAGTATTTGCGGAAGCCGGCGCTCCGTCCCAGTGCGGCATCAGCAACGCTGTGCTTTGAAGTGTAAACAATCGTGGAATGAGCTTCGGCCAACACACAGTCCGGGAATGCCTTTCGGCTGTGTCGGCGGCCCTATAGGTTCAAGAATTTGGGGAACGCTAGTCTTTTCTTGTGGCGGCGGCAGCCTGCACTCTTCTTTGTTTCGACCGCCTAGAGTTCGTCTTGCGTTCTGTTTCACTTTCCAGGCTTTCTTTTTCTTCTTCCAGGAATGCTACTATCGGACCTGCGTTGCCTCTGGCCTCCCCCTTCGCGGCTCGCTCCGCACGTTCTTTTATCTCCCTCTCGCCCATACTCTTGCCTGAGGCCGCTCGCTGGTGTTTCTGTAGCGCGCAGCGCCCTTTTCCCGCGTTTTGTGTTGTACGCGTCTTTCTTTCGTGAAGCTTCTAGCGCCAGCGCTGCGCTCTTGAATCGGGTTCTTGAGGGAAGGGAACCAAGCAGCTGGCCGACACTCAGAACGGAGATGCAGCGAAAAGCAATCTCGAGGCACGCGGAATGCCGTCATATGCTGGGGAATTATAAGCGCTAAAGAAACAAGTAAAACAGTGCGCCAGTCTGTCGTTTAGTGGGAACCGAATAATTTCGTTCCGTCCTTCTTCATTTTATTTTCATGTCTTTTTTGTTTTCGTTAACCTGGGCGGCGGAAAGAGTCTCACATACCCAGGGCACCAATAATATTTAAACCGGCTACACTGTATGCTGCCGAGCAATCTCCTGACAATATTGAATGCGCATTTTATCAAGGCCCAGTACTAAGCCTGAAACACTTTTATGCTGCAATGCAAAAATAATACAAAAAAGCATCCGATATATTTTGCAAGTATATATCGCCCGCTAATGCAAAGCAAGGCCTTTGATCCTGAGCGCTGTGAATCGTGCATAACTCATCATCCCCAGCCTTTCTTTAAGCTGCAAAGAGCAGTTAAAAAATAAAACGACATATAATTCTCGTGGTTTTCCAGACGTCGAGCCGGTTTGGAGAAAACTTGAATTTCCGATTTAAAACGGAACGCCCCCCCCCCCCCCTCCCCTCCTGCCCCTTTATTAAAAATATGAATGCGTCTTATCAAAGCACAAATACCGCCACTGTCAAATCACGGTGCGATAATCTGGATTCCAATGTGGAGGCGGTCATATTAGGCAAAAATTACTTGCTTTTTATCGACTTTTTTCGGCAACACATCCGGTGAGCCGCCAACGAGAATCAAGTGACGTCACGAAAGCATCATTAGCCCGCCAACTCCGCGGTGCTCGCGTGACCACATTGCTTGCTGCGAATTTTTACCACACGCGAATATAACACAACAAGCAACAGAAAACGAGAAAAAAGGAAGCAAGCAAAGCAAGCTGCGACGAGACATTCTTGCCGAATAAACAAGTAAATCACAAACAAGCAAACGCATTAGTGTAGTGGAATGCAAGAGAAACTGTAGGCTGAAGGCAACCAGCTACATAAAAGTGCGAATACTTGCTCGGGTCAAAATGGGTGTTTTCTTTGTGACGGGCTTCTTACGCCATCCGACATTGACCGAGTCAACCCTAACAGCATTCTGGAAACTCCGCCATATTTTCGGGTGCGATCGCAGCGCATGAGGCAACCTGTTGAAGCCAAAAAATTAATTACTGGGTTTTACTTGCGAAAACAACCATACGATCATGAGGCACGCCGTGGTTGCGGACCTTGAATTAATTTTGACCGTCCGGGGCTCGTTAGCGTGCCCCCAGTGCAGGAGTATTTTTACATTTCGCTCCCCATTAAAGATGCGGCCGCCGGGATTTGCTTCCGCGCTTTCGGGCTTAGCAGCGCAACACCGAAGCCGTCTTGAGGCTCAGACGCAAGGGACAACGGCAACACTCCGCTAGTGCGCTTTGGCCGGCTACAAAACGCTCGCGACTATCGCAAGTGCCTTGCAATGCATGAACACAACGCATGTTTTGTGGAAAGAGAATTGGTGCCGGCGCTGATTCCAGTTTATAAATAATTTCTCGCTGTCGCTAGTCTAGCAGAAGAAAGCTTGCTACTCCTCAGAAAAGCCCATTATTTCTCCGGCGCTACTAGCTTTCTACAGAACTAAATTTACGTGTTGATGGGGCTTTGATGCGTAAGATTTCGCTACGACATGTGTTCCTTAATGTGCCGTTTGCACGGGAACTGATGCAGGCGCTGAGTAGCTATGCTGCAGCAGCATGCGTTGACCAAAGGAAGGGCATGCTGCACACTTTGTAACCACCCTGAATTAGGCTCTGCCCTTCCCGCAGCGAACCGATATGGACATTTCGTGTCTTAAAATTATGCGTTGAGATTGGCACGGCCACAGAGGCGGCGTTGCATCAAATCCTGTCTGTCGGAAAAAAGGCGTTTATTGTGTGTGTCTGCGCCGGTGTTTGTGCTCACGCGTGCGTGCGTGTGTGAGTGTGAGCGTGTTTGTGTGTGCGTATGCGCGTGTTAGAAGCACGAAAGTATAGCGGTAATAATGAAATATATGTTAAGTGTCTCTCTATAGACAGTTTTATCGGCGAGGAGGAACGTAGCCTCGAATCAGAGCTACCGCGCCGCTTTCCTCCGCGCACTGCTATGTGCGGATCGCTTTTTCTAACAGCGGTAGCTTGGAACGGCAGTGGTGTTATTGAGAATTACTGCGATTGTAACGCCTTCCATCTGCGATTGCTGCGGTTTCAGATGACTCAGGTTAAACGGGCTATCAATGTGCTGTATTCGGCTGCAAAAATAACTTTCGGAAGCGAACGTGAAGTGTATCTTCAGCTGCGTGAACACCGTCACTGCGGTTACAGACGAGCCTTAAACAGAAAGGACTTCACGCCATCGGTTTCGCCTCGTGTATGTTGTTTCTATAGTCAGCATATAGTCAGCAACCTGGCATATGAGCGAAAGGTGCGTTTTCGAGTCGTTTATGGTCAACTGTGGCGAATGGACTAAGCCAAACGTGCACGCACAATGAAGGTAATCTGTCAAAATGCGCTCCGTAAGATTATCGTGCTTGGCAACTAACGTTATGGTGGAAGTTGACCAGCGTCGTATTATGAAACCAGAGTACGTGCTGACAAAGAAAATGTAATCAAAGCCATGCCTTTAATATGCCGGCCGCTGCTTGTACACTTGTACACTGCCACGCCTTTCGCCGCCAAGCTGTCTGGCCAATGCCTCACACAGCATACTGTATTACTTGAGAGAATAAAGTTGCTGTTGCGGACAGTCGTTCATTTTTTGAGCTCTCCCGGAGACAGCGAGGTGCCCTTGCGCAGGCACCGCTCAAGACCTAAGAGGGCGGATATTATTTCAACGCATGGCGGTGCACCCGGTTGATCGTCGCATATTCGCAGCCACCGTCACCAAGTCGTTTTATCGAGTACTCCGTTTTAATAATCCTCCCGATCGAGTTATTTTACAGCTCTTTAATTCGCGAAGCTCGATGCCCATGTGCAATGTAAAAAGCGCTTAAAAAGTTGTGCCGCGAAAATTTTACGAGTACGAAAGCTACTAACTGTTGTTTCCTAGGAGCTTCGCTAATTTCCTGGATTGGGATGCACGCTCCTGCGGCGTACCGCATGGCTCAAGGGGAGACTTCCGATTGTTTTCACTTGAGTGATATCTTAATAGAGTTCAAGGTCAAAGTAAAACGTACAATAACACGTACGTTCTTCGTATCCTGCGTATCGACAATGCTGACTCACCTCCTGTGTCGATGGCGGGCAGAGCTGTGGTAGTGCCTACGTGGCCGCCGCCATCTGTTGATGCGGCTATGTCGAATCTCAGAGCTTAATAACGACATCCTAAAAGGTTTCCCACTCACCAAACCTTGTTGTAAAACACGAAAACGTGCAACTCGTCGTCAACAGCACGTTCGCTGTGCACCATCCAGCGCGATCCCACATACGAGCACAGCGGCGTAACGTGCCGGATGATAGACGGCGCTGTTATCGTAAAATGGCGGCATGAAACCGTCTGTAGAATGGCTCTCCTTTTTTATTCTGTTTGTTTCTGAAGTGCAGTCTATCTGTAATACTATAGAATTAATAATGTCGAGTTGCGTTACTGTGTTCTAGGTGCCTTTTATGTCGAGAAGCAATGCAGCTTTGTCGCTTTATTAAGGTGAGAATAGGAGGCCGTGCTTTTCAGTGGACATGAAATTATTGAACTGATTGATGTTTCTTCGAAATGACCGAGGATAGCGCCATTACTCACCATTAAAACATGCTGTGGAATGCCGCTAGGCGCAGTGTTCAGCTCTACAGTTTTCAATGTAGTGCTCGTTGGCCTTGTTTGCTGTTTGCCCAGGACAGTCCAAGCATGGGCTTATACAGGTGATATCTGCATCTGAGCTTCGGCCATGACAGGATTTAAACTGTGAGCATGCCTAAGAAACGCAGCTACGTTAATATCGGCTCACATAAAAAAACGAACATGAAGATTTCTTCAGAAAAATGGTACCTTGTTGCATTCTATAGTCAGCGCGCGGCGACGAACCCATGATCATGTCCGTCGTACATGTTCGTCGTCCGTCCTACATTGTCCGTCGTACATGTTCCTCTTTTAGTCCGCCTCTTCGCAGCGCTCTTTTCTTCAAGTATGCATTCAAATGCCAGGCTATGAAGCCATATGTGTTATAAGTGCAAGCGGGCAAGCAAATGCAAAAGAATGGAGACACCGTCTTTAGGGGTAATTATCGATCGCGATCTATCAGGGAGCCCACACGTTTTATACCTCAAGAAGAGACTGACTACACTAACAGGCCTCCTTAAATTTTTCGGCGGATGGTGAGGTGTCGCATCTGTAGGGTAGATGCTGAAACTTCTTCTTGCAATTGCTCTCTTCTTGAATTTTCTAAAATATAGCTTATCCGTGCTGGGCAATTCCTGCAAAACGAACCTGTGTGCACTATAGGGAGTGAAATCCCTAGGGCAGCTTTCGGTTTTCCCAAGTGCGCGTCCACAGCAGCAACAATTGTCATATCATGGGCTCATCCTATTACAACGTACTTATCACATTTTATCACATGTCACATAACAATTCACATACAACATTTTGTCACATAACATATCGCAAAACACTTCAAAAAGCTTAAGTACGTATATAGAGTGCTCTTACGTCTTACGGCTAACATGCTTATCCTTAAGGGGTAAGTATAGGGTCGAATCTTTGATAGAGGCAAATAAAGTTTTCTACTTCGGCGACCTTTTGTGGCAAGTAAACATGATGATAGCTGCATGAAATTAACATCGTATAGCTATCACTGTCAATTTCTCGGGTCAGATATTCTGGGGCACACCAGGTGGTCAAAATCGTTACACAGTTTTTAGCTACAGCTTCCCTCGTCTGCATATTGTATTTCGTTTTCGTGTAAAATAGTAAGGGAGAAACCAGCGCCCTTAAGCCTGTAAAGGTCTTTAGAGTGTAGCCACCGACACTATCAGGATGCCCATACAACACGTTGCCTGGCTACCATCTCCTCGCATTGCCTTTTTGCCTGCAGAAACGCACATGGAACTTTCAGCCATGTCATTGTTGGAAATCATGCCGCGTTGCCATCACATGCCTGCAGCACTACCATCCTTGCCGCTATGGTGCCTGCTTCGAGCTGAAACACGCCTCACCATTCGAGGTATGCTTTTATTCAGGAATACCTTACAGGCATTTAGGAAGGCATTGGTTAAGGGGGGAATACGATTAGATAAACGCAAAACAAGCGCTACTCAATATAACAAAAAAGGCATCAGCTTAAGAGAGAGAGAGAAAATGATAAATGAAAGGTAGGGAGGTTAACCAGGACTGAGCCCGGTTGGCTACCCTACACTGGGGAGAGGGAAAGGGGGACGGAAAGATTAAAAAAAAAAAAGGGGGCATCAGCTTAACAAAACAACTATTCCTACGACGCAATTGCGTGCAACGTCAAAATTCAATGTAACAACCCAATCAAAATGGCAGCTAAAACAGGAGCAAGAAAGCTGAGATGTCGACGGTTCCTCTCAAAAGAGCCAGGTGACTATCTTTACATGAGGTGAACAACGGCCGCCTACATGTTGAATACTATATGGTGCAGTCAAATCTTTAAGTTCAGCAGCCGCGGTGGTGATCAGAGCAAGGTCTGTCAAAATAGAGCTAAAACAACTAATGTAACATCAACGAGAGCGGGTCGACTCGTAGCCCTCCGTGTGGCTCTTCATTTCATCAATGAGGAAATGGTCATCGTCAGCATCTCGACTGCACTTTCTCTTTTGGTCTCTCTTCGCTAGCTTTCCCCCATTATAAGGGTTTAGGAACGAAATCCCTTGTGTTGCGTGAGTCGTTGCCCAACTGCTATATAGTTCTTAAGTTAGCTCTGCCGCAAATCTAAGAATAAATGACGTGCTAGTGAAATGGATTCGCCGGACGACGAACTGTACTTGAATATGCCCCCTCCCCTCTACCAACCCCCTATATTAATAAACCCGGCCCATTTAGTAAATAAGTGCAATTTTCTGACGGCAACATTGCAACTACTATATATACAGCTATGGAGTTGAACGACATGTTGCATACTGTAGCTGTTCAGTCGTTCCCAGTTAAACGATCAAGTTAAAAAAACTTCCTACCGGGGAGTAGGTCTGTCGCCCGCAAACCCGTCCAACTGCACTGTGGTTGAAGAACGATTTTCATGCAGTGCTTTGGAATGGCTTAGTGTACTTGTGTCTTTATAAGTGTACTACCGATCAACATTTATCGCAAGTAACACTTTTCAGGCTCCGATAAAACAGGCAAAACTGTCAGTCACAGATTTTGATGAATAATCAAAGGAATTCAAATGCGGCAATGACTAACATTTTCCTTCTTTTTCGGTTGAAATTGAGCTTTTCAAAGAATTTATACGTCGCGTGTTAGTCTCAAAGTGTCCATTCTTAAGGCAAAATAAGCAAACTTCACAAATTTATCCGGTCTGAGTCTATTATTGCGACTGCGACTGAATTTTTTTAACTGGTTAGATAACACCTTTGCAAAAATTAGATAGTCAACGTTCGACTGTGCGATTAGTCTGTAGCCCTAACACCTCGCACATTTAATGTGTAAGAACTTTTCGAGAGTAAAACTGCATGGATTTTGGCAAAATACTACGGAAGGATCCCCAGCTTCAAACTTGCATGTAAGGCAGAGAAGTGCTTCGAATGCATTGTAAAACTCCAATATGCTCAGGTGTTTTCGAACAAAGGTAGCTGTTCAATGACTAGCTGAATTTATTGTACACATATTGTAAAGGGCCTACTAAACCAGTAAAAATGTTAAAGAGACACAAAACTGGCTACAAGTTCGGGGATTGCACCATCGGGAAGGTTACTAAAGAGTACACTGGTAACGTTGAAACTGAATAATGTTACCTTGTTTTTTACAGGACTGTCATTGAAATATATGCCCAAAATTACCATTGGTCCCATTCAGACATGTAGGATTAGAGGCCGGTTATACAAATCAACATACGTGAAAGATAAAATTTGGTATCCATCTGAGAACAACTTTCTCCTCCTTACGGGATTTTGCATAACTCATTTGCCATGTTACTTCAGTCTCTCTACGCTTTCAGTTATCGATTCTTTCAGCCTCGCCTTGCAGTCTGATCGCCTCGTGGTTAGCTCAAATTGTAAAGCAACCACCCCGAAAAGGCAATGATCCCGGCTTCGACTACTTTTTCTTCAACTGCGTGGAAACATGCGCAGAAGATATGAGCTTGTTTCTTCCTAGCCGCAAGTGGTCGAGCTGCCGGCCTATCTAATTGTGAACGTTACAATCATAGCACAGAGAGACAGGTGCTGTGTGCCACGTTAGGCATGGAACAGCCAGCCACTATTAGGACAAAAGATACTTGCACAATGGTCACCACGGACGTGTGGCTAAAGGCAGATAGAGCACTAGTTTGCTTCCTGATGTCTACGGGCCTGCGTGGTAGGCTGTGATAGTGACGTGTGCGGCTTCAATTTTGTGCGCCGATTTCCGTTGTGATATATCTTTTTAGTCCATTTTGCCCCGTGCCGGATGGCAAGGCGGACTTTTTCTAGTTAACCTTACTGTATTTCCTTTGTTCCTCTATGTGTCTTCAACTGCGGAGCCTTCTTTCTGAGGAACCCGCATAGGTTTCTTTTATACGGATTTGTTTTGGCGTTTCGTGCTAGAGTCCAGGTGGATGGCAATTTCTCCCTTTCATGAAACATCCTCCACCTTGAGCGTTCCCGCACTCATTTGCCAAATCAACATTAACATCGCTGCTGCTCTCATGAGCAGCTTGCAACGCTCTAGGTAGACTTTTCTAAGGGGTCGGATCTTGTCATCCACCTTTTTCCGTTTCTTCTTCTGTAGTGGGGTACAACTTTAGAAAAAAGGGGGCGTTTACTCCTCCGAGGCGGATGCACACGAGCATCCACCAATGGGCGCGCACTCTGGACTGACGTCCTGAGCCCGACGGCCGCGGTGACCCCGTCGACGGAGAAGATGGCCGCCCGCGCTTCGAACTGGGTGAAGTCGCGTCAGCTGTGTGCTTCAGCCCCTCGTCAGAGTGGATTCCAGAACTGTTTGTGATGGTCTTTCACGCCGGAAATATTACTGCGAGCTTACGATGCGGCATTTGTGCCGCGTGCGTTTATTTTGGGCCGTGATCCGGCGAAGGAACATTGCAGCGAGCATTGCTGACGCTGCGCTACTCTTTGCCTGAAAACAAGATCCCGCGGCAACGGCTACGAACACACATCTTGCGTGTGTGTTCCATGTTGTATTATTTCGCTCCCGAGTGAAGTTACGGCGAGAAAAGTTTGCCAAAGACTGGTGCCTATTGTTAGTGGCGGGTGTGTTCGTGTACTGTGTCGCTGCGTTTTTTGTCGGACGGGGTGAAGTGATGGAGCAAAAGCATTCTCAGGAGAAATCAGAAAAGCGTGCGCGCATGAAACAAACCTACGAGTGTCTCAGCAGAAAATATTTGCAGAAGAAGCCTTCAACCCAAAGATTTGTCGCCGTCAACTTAGCGTGAACGATCATTGTAACAGTGAGACAGCCGAGCGTCTAGCGGCAAGTGGTCGAGCGTTGTGTAGCACCGTCGATTGATGGCTGTCCAGCAGTGCTCACTGCTCGCGAAAGCTGTAGAATACGTGGTGTAACACAGTAACGCATAAGGGTGTGTTGCCAGCGCTCGATATGCTTTCCCACAACACAGCTCCGCGCTGCTTTTCGATTCTCTTGATATGTTGCAATTAAATATTCCCAAGACAGTGTTAAGAGAACGGTAAAAAGAAAAAGAAAAAGAAAAACATACGAGAAGGTAGGCACAGCAGCTTGTGAACCCGCTCCTAGTACCTGTACCCACGTCTGTTTGTAAATGTGTGTGTGTATGTTTTCTTGCGTTTGTCAAATTTTTATTTCCCACATTTCTTAATATTTGACATTTTCTTAGTTTTCACTTTTTTGTGTGAATATGTGCCTGCCTCCATGCATGTTTGCGCTTACTGTTATTCCTGTCCTTTTATTTTATATTAGCATTTCTTTTTGCTAGTTTTCTTTCAGCAAAGTATTTTTACACATTTTCATTAACCCACCTCATTCAAAGCACTAACTCTTGTAAACTGCAGGGCTGGCCTCTTCCATCTCATTAAAGCCTTTCTCACTGGTCTACCTCGTCATATCAATCTGCCTTCTCGCTGTGTTTTCTGTCCTTGCTTCTTGTGTTGTTGCCGCAATGTGATTAACCAACTTACTCAAAACAAATTTTGATCACTTATGAAGACAAAAAGGTTTACAGATACATTTTCTTAAAAGCGTCATGTGTGTTCCAGAGTAACTTTGCCTCTTACTTCTGCTCATGTTTATGCATCAGTGCATGCGGCAGCTCGCCAGAATTCAACATGAAAGGGTGCCATATTGTGAAACAGCACCTTGCTATGTTGTTGCATTTTTCACGCTTCCAGTCTTAGTAAACAGACGGTTTCGCTGCCCATCACATATGCCGGTACAAATTTTCAACACGAATAACATTGTGCAGTGCGGTGTCATTTCCTGTCTGATGCTTTCATCGTTACAAAGACATTTTTGAGTGAATGGAGCCTAGAAAAGCAGTGCACTGAGAGCTTTTGCAACTTTCACCATTTATTACTTTACCAATGTCATTGTCTGAACCTGGCTGTCGCTATGCCGACGGCTTGTGAATTAAAAAAATTGCCTCAATCAAACACATTCAACTTTACTCAGCATTTTTTAGCACAAACAATGCTAGCAGAGCAATTCAGGGTGTATAATTGTGCTTACGTTCGTGTTACTTGCCCAGTCAGTCAAACAAATACAACGATGGCTACGGCATGACTGCGATATGAAGTACAGACGGCAAGCGGTGCCTTTCAAGTGTGCCCTCGACTACTGCTGTTAATAGCTACCCAAATCAGTTTTCTGGGCCTCAGTAAGCTAATGATGTTTGATAATTGTTCTCTTATTCGCATTACTTGCCTGAGCCAGATAACCAAAATAATGCAACCACATAATTATGCTTTAGCATGCAAACTGCCAACAGTGGCTGTCAATTTCGCATTGACTACTGCTGTTTCACCTACAATTGCTACGCATGACTGCACTTTGAAATACAAAGTGCTAATGGTGCCTTTCAAGCGTGCCCCGACTACTGTTATTTCATCACAGGGCCCGTCATGCTCAATGGTGGCTGCCCAATAGAGCATTTTGGGCCTTCTGACATCGGCATTATTCATCTCAACAGGCTGGAAAAAACAATAGGGCCAGCACAACTACCTGGATGCAAGCCGCCTAAGAGGGGCATGTTGCTCTGCATTGCGCTTATTTATCAAGTGGCTTGATGAAATTAATAATGACTGTGCGGGGGAGTAAACCGAGCCCACGGTGTGTTGTTGTTATTGCTTGGTTGCATGTATTGGCCTTTAGGGGCATGTAAAGCTTGACAATAGCTCGAACACAACTGTTATTGTTTTCCTTTCGACGTGCAGGCTGCCAACATTGGCGGTCAATTTCGCCTCGGCTGCTGCTACTTCACCATAGAGCCCGCCAACTCGAGAATGGCTGCCCTAGTGAGCACTTTGGGCATCACTAAGCTAATGATGTTTTATAACTGTTCTCTTATTCGCATTATTTGCCTGAGCCGGATAACCAAAATAAACAATGCAACCAGATGAATCTCCTTTGGCGTGCAGGCTGCTAACAGTGGCTGTCAATTTCGCGTTGACTACTGCTTTTTCGTGTCAAGCTGGACAGTGGCCGCCCGAATGAGCATTTTAGCCCCCACAGAGTTATTCAGGGTGAATGATTGTATTTGCATTTGAGCACGTCTCCATGCCAGTGCTTATACTGAGCACGATCTGTGCAGGACGTTGCTTTTCCAGAATTGAGCTTCCATTAAAACAAATATGTCAACCAAATGAACTGCTTATTTATTTGAGAGGTGACGGGAGAATGGTTGGCTGCTGCGAACACATCGTCAAAATTTTGGTAGCCCTAATAAGGGCTGTTCTTTCGTTAATAAGAATGTGTTATGCTTCGTCGAGTGGCTCAATGCCAGACAGCTCGCAGCCGGAGTCGCTTTCTTCAGTGTCATCTTCACCCAGTCGGATGATCATGGGTTGGATGTAGTCACTTCCAGACGTGTCAAGCCTGAACTTTGCTTCCAGGTCCATCACGTGGTGAATGTTCTTCCTTCAGCCTTCCGCCGTTACGTGTTCGATTTTTTCCCTGAAGACGTCTTCGACCGTGGACAGCTTGAAGTCTCTGTTGTCCGCAGCGGTCCAATTTTTCACCTTTGCCCACACGAGCTTAATAGGTTTAAATTCGCAGCGGTACGGTGGGGGCCTGAGTACAATGCAACCGGCTCTTTCAGCTGCATTGTCTACGATGTAGCTCAGAAAGTGTGGCTTTACAGATGCTACCAAATCAAGCAGCAGTTTTTTCACCATCCTTTCGGTGTAGGTGATGTTTTTGCTTTCGAGTTACTCCTGTATTTTTCCTACTTCCAAGCTGTCGTCGGCAATTTCTCTTCTCGCCGGGTATGGTAAGCTGCACTGTTCAAAACAACGACGCTACCAGCTGGCAACTTCTGCACAACGTCATTAAGCCATCCTAAGTAGCGATTGCCGGCCATTTCTTCGTTGTTGTCGCCTGTTTTTTGGCCTCTGAATACATCTAAGCAGCCGTCGACGAAGCCATCCTCGCTGCCGATGGGCTTCACAATCAGGCGCTGGCCTTTTCCAGAAGGTTGTTTCAGACCCGTCGACAGGCCATTTGCTCGAGCGTACAGGCGTCTCCGCTTCTGCACCACGGTGTCTGTCCACACGATCGACCGAGTGTGCCCCGCCGTCACCCACGTCTCGTCCAGGAAAAAGATCTTTCGGCCTTCCACCTGGTAGCGCTCCACGTCACGAAGGTAGTGATTCCGCCATTCAGCGATGTCATCCCGGTGGATAATCAGCGAATTGCGGCTCCTCTTCTCGCGCTTGAATCCGATCTCGACAAGCAGACGACGCACAGTACACCGCTTCAGTGATGGGAGATCCATACGCTTCGAGAACTCGTTAGTTATCTTCTTGACCGTCGGTATCTCGTTGCGGCGAAAAAAATCGCGCGCACACGACTTCAGCGCGCACAACATGAAGCTGTCATACTTCGTCCTGCGTCTTCTTTCCTCTGCATTTCGTGGGCGCTTTCACGAGGGCGTCGACAGTTTGCCACCCGAAATATGCGACGCTTTGACCTCCTTCACATTGAACACTGTGCTTTCGCTGACACCGAGCATCTCGGCGACAAACTTGGTCGTGGCCTCAACGCTGGGTTCAGGCTCCCTGTTACGCCAATACGTGTAGCAGTGGAGGATCATGTCGCGTGAATCGCTAATCAGGATATGGCCATTCTTGTTCTTCTTCTCGAGGCTCCTTGTTGGTGTGGACATCGAGGCGACACAAGGCTCGTTCGGCAACAATGTCCGACGTCAGCTCGCTGGGCTCCACGGCGGAAAACTTGCACGGAATGCCTTGCGCAAACTGGCGAGATTGCAGGCTTGCAAATACAAAAAATGAAAAGGAAAAAATTGGTGAAAACAAAAAACACATAATATAAATTTTATGCTATATAAAACTAAGAGTATTTATTTAAAACGATGAATGAAGCATTTTTTACCTTCCTGCCTCGACCGTATTCTCGCCCCAGGTTTGTAATGGTTGCGATAAATGCATTGTGTTACATAAGTACTTGTTCAATAGCAACCGATTAATTTTAAGGTTCGAAAATGAGTAGTAGATACGCCGTGTACACGTGAACAAGCGCAAAAGCCATGCAGAGCTGCTCTTTCTACTTTTGTGACTTGCAACGAAGCTAAAGAGCAGACGACGGGCAGCGTTGTAGAAGGCACGGGCTTATTTTTCTGACGCTATCCGGCATGTGCTGTAGCACATGAGAGCTATACTAAACCAGTCATCAAAATACAAAAGTCTTTATTTATACCAAGAATTACGCCTTTCAGGAGCACGATTTTTCGAGCGGGACTATTGTAGCCGCGGAGGCAATCGGCCGTCGCGCTTCGGTCATCAGGGCGGAGCGTCCTCTTTTTTCTAAAGTTGTACCCGACTATAGAACATGCCAATGTTGAGACTGAGCTATGCTCATTCTCAACATTGGCTCGCTCTAGTGGTTTAATTGTTAACAGCCTTCTCTCTGAACTTCTGTGGATTATCTCATCTTTAAAGCAAAGTTGTCAAATTTCCCCGCGGCTTTAGGGCTTTATTTGGAACCGCTTCTTTCAAGCGTATTTCACTCGAATAACGTCTATTGACATTGGATTATTTGGTTAAAATAATAGTTTACGTGAACGACATTGCACTGTTCTGAACGAAAAAGCCCCGCGTCGAGAAAAGTCGTATCAACAAAAGTGAAATTCCGTGCTGATTCTGTATCGTGAATACAGAGATATATATAAATGAGATGCGAAAGGCAGGAAGGTTAACTGGAATAACTTCTGATTTGCTACCCCGCACCGGGCAAAGGGTATGGGCGGGAAGAATTAAAGACGAAGTAAGTGAAGAAATGAAATATAGGTGCTAAAAAATAGAGGAGTTGGGGAATATCTGGGAGAACTATAGTCTCTCTAATAGGCCGCTCAAACGTAAAAACTTCAAAAGTACTTTGACCGACTTGGTGTGCGACCACTGTATGGGGAGGCGTTCCAGCATTGTCACTGAATGGACTAGTGTTCGACGTAAGTACCAGGGCATACCACTAAACGCGTAATAAGTACGCAATACGAGAAAGAGTGAGTTCCGGCCCTTAAACGTCATAGTGAGATGGTTGTTCCATGTCGCCTTTCAATTTTTGAACAGTTTAATCCCTATATACATTTACAGCAAAAACACCTTGCTACGTATTGCAGTGTAAGGACAACAATTGAGTGAACGTAGTGTAGACTGTGCCCAGATTTACATGCAGATTTTTCATACAATCTTAGAAGCTTTTCCATGGTCTTGGTTATTCTAAAACAAATTAGACATGATCATTTTAGCTAACATTTATCGTGCATATAGCGCATGTTTTTCTGCGATAAATAGTTTCTGGTTATGTTTCTTTTTTTTTTTTCGTGAGTTGCCGTCCGATAATCTCGTCGCTGTCTCAGTTTACCTTTGCCAATGTCTCGCAAAATTTAGTTTCCTCTAGTTTTTCATCACGATCTTGTAAGCTTGGGGTTTACATTGAGGTTAGGCTCTTTATAGTTAACTTTTCAAACGAGAACTTCCACTCAGTGTCACAAAAAACACTTTATTCGTGTCCTTTTACCCCTCATTATGTAATAGCCCATGAGGCTGCGGTTTTACAAAGCATGTTCAAAAACGCATATTTATCCTTCCTAGCTTTACATTGTAAACTCACCGGCGGCTTAGCGGCTGCGGTGTTATGCTGCTAAGCGCGAGGTCGTGGGATTGAATCCTGGCCGCGGAGGCCGTATTTCGATGCAGGCGAAATGCAAAAACTTCCGTATCCCGTGCATTGGAGACACTTTAAAGATTCCGTGGTGTTTAAAATTAATCCGGAGTCCCCCACTCCTGTGTGCCTCGTAAACAAATTGTGGTTTTGGCACGGAAAACCACAGAATTTATTGACATTGTAAAGTATTTTTTTTTTCCTGTTGGGTTTGGGAAGCACACGAAACGATTGACCTGGTCTTATTAGCTTCAAAGGTGTAGTTCTGGTTGAAGATGTCCTTTAGAGAGCCCTAAAGAAAGACTTCAGTATTAGTCCTCATATCATATCATAGCTACTGCCAACTTGTCATGATGATATAACAATCAATATGTTTCTTTTATTATGATAGCAACTTATGGATCATCGAGACGCATTCACGCCGTCGCCGTGATGTCTTGGTATCTACGGGAGACGCGCTGCCAAAGGTTGGAGGAGGCAAAGGTGAGAAGACGTGTGTTGTTTCGCAAGCCCATTAGAAGGCATGCAATGACGAGCGCGGCGCACAATCTGTTTCACTGTGACAACGACGAAGCCAAGTGGACGCGCACCGTCATGCTCCACTCATCCGGCTCTGCAGCAAAAGCAGGGCAAGGTTTTTCTGCATTCCGTTGCTGGCGTGAGCGTTGTGCACACACACGGCGTTCCTGCTGAGCAGCTGTAGGCAAACGCTGGTCTGAGCGGAACGGAGCGACATAAATGTTAAGCTAAAGGTGTACAATATTTTCATTGGGCGTTCACCAACACCGATTATTTTCCGTCGGTCTCATCACGTTCGATATTAATATGCGTCAGTTGCAACGCCGCTGACAGCGCTCTTCTTCAAGCCAACGTTGTAAGACACCTCCTAGTTAGCACGATTGTGTTTCTGCTGCGCAGTAACAGTTGCAGCGCGTAATTCGTAGCACCATCACGTTGGCCACACCTATAGTTCGAAAACCGTCCGAGGGGCTTGAGCGGAAAGCTAAACCTTGCTATTTCTGTGAGTTTTTGCCGTTTCACGATTGTTTTTACAGCGAAGCTCTATGCCTCTGCCGTCCAAACAAATGTCCGTGTCGTTGTTGGCGTGGTGAGCAAAAACTCCCCATACGTGGGCCGATCCCGAAGATAGTGCAATGCCGGCCCGACCCGCGGCGGAGGTGAATCAAGCGTTAAGCACTCCCCATGCGTGGGCCGATGCCGAAGATAGTGCAATGCCGGGCGGACTCGCGGTGGAGGGGAAGCATGCATTAAGCACTCCCCATACGTGGGCCGATCTCGAAGATAGTGAAATGACGGGCCGACCCGCGGCGGAGATGAAGCAGGTATTAAGCTCTCCCCATACGTGGATCGATCCCGAAGATATAGTGCGATGCCGGGCTGATTCGCGGCGGAGGTGCAGTTCGCCATTAAGGGGCCCACATACACAGCTTCGCTGGTCATCCTTCTTCACAGAGTGGAAGCGCACTGAGATTTTTTTTTATGTGTGGTTGTCAAGAGGTTTTAACCCTTTGTGTTGCCTCGGCTACTGCTTATAGTGCACAATGAACACACAAAAAAAGAGAGAGAGAAAACTGTCTCTCCAGTGTATAATCAATTTCTGCGACAGCACACTGAGTTCACAGTCTAAATAATCAACAGCACAGGCGCCATAGTGGGTTATGAGAAACGCCGTAATGGAGGGCTCAGGAATAATTGCATAAGTTCTTTACGCATACACACAACTAATGTAACTTTTGAGTAGTGCAACAGCTGCATTTTGAACGGCTCGAGAAATGCCGTCCCGGGCGCTCGCGCAGACCTCGGGGATGCCGCAGAACATAGGGCAAGCATTTACGAGTGCACTTTAGGTCTTCTTGAGAGGCCACATATGCATGCAGTGGCCTACAGGAATGCACCCCAAGAATGCTGCCGCAATGAAAGCTCCGCTCCGCTGTCAAGTTGGCCAAGCAAAGGCGCAGCGTGTCCTTAGGCCTCTCTGTCGTTCCGCAGCCTGCTTAACGGCGCTCTGTGGACACGTTTGCACTAAGCCCCCTAACGAAGGCGTGAAAGCCATGCAGTGTTCTGGTATGTGTGTGCGCTTTAATGTGTGGGCGGAAGTCATTAAACAAGCCAAAAAGGAAAGGAGAGAGCGTAACACTCTGCGGCGAATTAGGTGCGCACGTTTGCTATTCTCGCGCGTCGTTCTCTCTCCGCCACTTGCTCCTGGCACGTCCGGATGTCTCGTCTTTTTCTCCCTTTTCATGCCGGCACGGCTGCGCCCCTCTGAGCACTTCTCCGTCTAATAGACTGCCGTACTACTTGTCTTTATTTATTATGCTTTATTCCTTTCCAACGTGATGACAATATCATTGGCTTTTTTCAACGTGGATCTGCTTGACCAGTGCAATACTTGGAATTTCTCGTACACTACCAGGACGCCACTGAATATTGAACAGCAGAATGTAACGACAAGCCAAAGAACACTCAGAATGGAGTCAACGCTACGAGGTATTGCCACTGTTTCATAGATCATCCGCTTGCAGCAAGCTTATCATGGTCATAATCTGGCATCAACCACAGGCTCCATTTGGGCAGCCTTCGCATTAGCAAGTACTGGTAGAAAAAAGTCTATTTCGTTCAATACACTGTGGTTCAGAGGGATTAGTCTCGTCCATTTGTTTGTCGAGCAAGTAGTTTTATTGTTTCTTTGCCTGCATAAATAGACACTTTGTGTTGCCTGAAAATGTATGAACAAGTTGTTTCAGAGCAATCATTCGTGATGCTTCGAGGTCCCATGCTCAAGAGACTCCTTTGTTAAAGTTCATCTGAATACTATGTGAACAAATGATTCTGCGAATGTTTGCGAGAATCCCCCATAGCTAATGTCCCAGTTTCACTCCAAAACATCGTGGGCACTGCAAGTTCAAGAAGGCTAAGCGACTGTCAAGTCCTCTATAAACTGAGTTCGACTTCACGCGCATATGAAAAAGGTTTGTTTGATAGTTTGTCTCTGAACTTTCTGCTCAAGAAAATGCTCGGAACCGTAAAACACGATAAAGATCAGAACGAGGCGGTGGGGCTTGCCGTATGACGAAGTGTTTTCGCAACGGAGGTGTTCTGACGATGGATCCTGGTAGTGCCAAGCATAAGTAATATCCTTTTCTTCTAGGATTATATTCTCGTGGATTTCATAAGAAAGCATCAAAACTATGGCAGTTCAGCAAAGAAACAACACAGTCGCTGAAAGAAAAGGTTTCATATCCCTTTGCTTGAATAATTAAGTTGGCATATGGGCTCCACTTTGTACCCATCGGAGGCAGTTCTCTGTTCACCCACCTCCCCCCCCCCTTTTTTTTTATTGTTGCGTCTATATATCATGATATCAAGGGTACCTAAAGCAATAATGACTGTCGCTGTGACAGCGCAGGCGACTCGATGCGTCAACGCCGGCAGGTTCACTTCGAGAATCTAAGACAAAAAAAAAAAGAAAAAAAATTATGAAGAACCACCCCAGTTGCTATCTAAGAATGCGTTTAGCATGCTTTGAGAGCTGGTTATTTGTGGCACTGTATTGCACTATGCGTTAGGGGTGGTTCTCCCCTTACCGTGCCTTACCAGTACGCGTGAGCCAACCGGCAATTCGAACGCCACTTCCTCAAAGATCAGTTTGGAATTCCGTGCAGCCTCTGTGACCGCCTCTGGTCGCACCGTCTGCCGAATGACGGCGCCTCAAAACGCTAGCAGTCACGAGAGAATAATGAGAGAACGTTCCCCATACCACCATGCACCCATGCGGTACCGCACCGTGGTACCGTACCACCGGGCAGTTTCTGCTACCGCGTTACACTGCACTACCTTTGGTATTGGCCCACAAAACGAGTAGTAAGTCACAAAATATCGCAGTTAGTTCCGAAAGAAATCCGTACGCATCGAAAGTTTACGCCTTCTGTAGCTTCAATGCTACGCGCACGGGTAGAACCGACACAGTAAATAAACTAAGCACATGTTCACTTCATCTTGTACAGAATACTCTGTTTAGCGGGCACCATGGTAGGCACGAGGGAGTGCAGCAGGTCGCGCCACCTGCTCGCACCGGATGCTTTAGTTGCTTTAATATACATGCGCGAAATTCGCATGCTGGACGGTATGATGTAGCGATTGCTTTCGCTCGATTCCTTCCTTATACATTTCCAGAACTAGAAGAGTTCTGGCGGATACCTCGTACTAAAAGATGTTGGAAAAACAGCTTCACTGGGCCGATGGTCCGTTACAAGGAATACGTTGTGGTTGCATCAAAAATAGTAGCATTGTTAGTCTTACATATATGCACAATGAAAAGACGGAAAATAATATAGACACTAACACAAAACATATTTGATACATCACAAGAAAGAAATATGTGTGTGTAAGGGTTACAACGAGCTACCATAATTGGCTCTGAAAAACGATAAACAATCAGTGATCACATGTTTACAAAATTCATTCGAAGTTCCTTGGATGAGGAAGTATATAGGGATGATATTTATTTAAAATGTATAGTAGATTATGTCGTAATGAATGTAGGCTATATTTATTACGAAACCGCGGAACATACCACGTATCACTATTTCTTGTATTGGCAGAAATGAATTTTGGTGTCAAAGATACAGTAAACATTAGAACATTTTTGAAGGCAACTAGTGTTTGAGAAATAAAAACAATTTGGGAAACGAAAAGTGCAGAAATATTCTATTTTGACAGTTTTATGCCTTAAGAAGCCTGGCCTTGCTGTCTCCAGAAAACCCATGTTGTCAATGTGCCGAATAATCTCCTTTTGCAAAGAAAGGGTTTTCATAATATTCGTATTTCGTGTAGTCACCCATACTAAGCTTCAGTAATTTATATGGGAAGAAAATAAGGTATAATAAATGTTAAGTTTTGTTTTGGGTGGAAGAAGAGACCAACATCGAGACAAAACACCTGCGATAGCAGACAGCCTTGCACAGATATTTTCAATATGTTTATCCCAAGTAAGGTGCGATGAAAAAGTGACGTCCAATATTTTATGTTCATCAACAATTTTCAGTTCTTTACCGGTTCACACTAAAGTTTGATTACTACTAAAAGCTTTATATTTTGCAAGAAATAACATCAGTTTTCGTATAGTTTATTTTTAGGCAATTGGCGATTACATTTTTCCATTAATTCTTGTGAATTCGGACCAGCAATAAGAAGAGTAGTGTCGTTGGCACACACTATAGATGTTCCGCTTGTATCAATATTAGTAATGTCGTTAATGTAGTTGTAAAAAGCATAGGACTTAATACGCTCCCTTGTGGCACGCCATTTAGTAAGGAAGAAAACATGACTTCTCGTATTTTATACATATTGATTGTTTCCGATCAGTAAAGTAACACATCAATAATGTTAATGGAGTACCTCTAACGCCATTCTCTGATAATTTCAATGGTAAATTTTATTATTTATACAATGGAACGCCTTGCTGAAATCAATGAATAGTGGCAATATGAAGAGATTTCTTTCTATGTTTTTAGTACATGTTCCTTGAGTGTGAGCAAAACGGTTTCCGTTGACCTGCCTTTACGAAAGCCATACTGAGCACTAGATAGAATGTTTTGTCTGTGGAAAACATTGGATACATGAGAAAAAATTATATTTTCTAATCCTTGATGTATTCGAAAACATACCTGATAGGTTTTATTTAGATATCATCAATGTCAAGAGCTGTACTATATTTAAGGTTGATAAAAATGTTAAATACCCCAGATTCACTAGTGGGATTTAAAAATAAACTTTTAGATATGGAAAGAAACAACGACGTATCAGGCGGCGTTTGCTGTGGCACGGTTGTACTTGAAGTTTGAAATTTAATGGTGCTGCCTGCTTACAGCAACGGCCGAGAGGCTAAAGGCTATGTAGCCTGACAAAAGGCCTCTGCTCCTAATACAGTTCGGCGCGCAGGCCTATATACATGACAAAATATTATACCTCTCATCATTTTGAACAAATATAGCTTTCCCAGCAGAGAAAAAAAGAGCGCAAAAAAGAGAGACAAAAACAAATATCACCCAAATCTTACACATTCACAACGTACCTTGCAAAGTACTTACTGAAATGGTTTGCAAGGGCTAAACCTGATTTCATTTTTATTGTAGATTATCTTGTCTGGTGAGGTAGAATGTGTTTCGTGGCCAAGAACCTTATTGATAATGCTCCACAAGGTATCAGGATGTTTAATCGTGGCGTCTGCAAACAGAAGCTCATGATAAGCGTTCTTAGCGCGTCTAAGTTTCGTGTTTGGTTTGTTTCTGAACTTTTTAAACAGTGTCAGCGTTTCAGGCAAGCGTGTAGTAAGAAATCTATGGTAAAGTTTATATTTACATTTTATCATTTTAAAGAGTTCTTCCGTAATCCAGGGTTTTCTTATCTTTTTGGTTTGCTTAACCTTTTCGAAAGAGAAATGTGTGCTGTAAACATGTAGAAACGCAGAAATAAACTTGGGATACGCGACATTTACACACCTTTTTTCGTATAGGAAAGACCAGTCATAATTGCAAAGGCTGCGTTTAAAAAGATCCATATTTCTATCAGTTATAGTTAGTTATAGCAAACCCATTTGGCTCAGGACAACTTTTTCTCACATCGATACGATATGTCATAAACACAGGACAGTGATCACTGACGCTCGACATCACTTTCCAGTATGCTCTACGACAGTGTCAATATCCGTGAGAAGAATGTGAAGACATATAGACGATGACAACGTAACACGAGTTGGTGTACCAATTAGGTTGACAAATCACGCACAGCTAAGTCTATTGGTATAATCCAGTGTGGCAGCAGTATTTAAAGAAGATTTATGTTAGTGTACGCCCGCAGACAAGCCGAAATTCGTTAGCAGCAACATATTCCATAAAGATATCAAAGAAATCCAGAAAACCAGAAAACCAAAAATATTTCCATTTGGCGGGCGATATACGACCGAAATTATATCGGAGAAATCTTTATGCGTTAAAATTTAATAGTCGTGTGCGTTTTTTTTACAAATTTCTGACACTATTTCACATTTCCATATTTTTTTTTGCGTCATCCACCGCTCACGACCCTGGAGAGACTTACGGGCTGATCGCCGCTCGGACGACTGAAGAAGCATGAAAAAGGGAAGAAGAAAATGAAATTCAGAGATCCCTTACATTATCTCAGCCATGGTTCTGGCGTAATCGTTTTTTCGCCACTGACAATAGGGAGCAAGAATTAAAAACCACGCGCACGTTTCGCTCGGCAGCAATAAGTTATCAATCTAGTGGGGCAAAGCGACAAAACTTGCGAGCTGTACGTGCGCACCGTGGTCTATACGTATATACACAAGTAGTCCGCAGATGCATCTGTGTGTGCGCATGCGTGCACGTAGCCGTTGTTCCTTTCACTCATCTGTCTTGCAGGGCATCTCTTTGTAACGGCGCGGGGAGGGAACTCAACCGCCTGGCCAATCACCTCGCAGCGCATGTCGCGCAGTTCATTCTCGGCCAGCACCGAAGGGGTTGCAGCTCGCCCGCTTCACAGAAGCGCGCTCTCGCTCCTGCGAGGGTCCCGCGTTCGCTGTCGACGAGGGAGGAAAACAAGGGCGCGTCTCTCTCTCGGCCAGCCGACGGGAGCCGACCATCGCCACCATGGCGCGTATATTTTCGCGCCTCGTGTGCTATAAATCTTGCCAGGCACGGCACCTCCCATTTAACGACCGTTTTCATGGCGCCGCACTTCGCGTCGGCCGGCTGTTAGCGGCGGGCCGAGTGCCTGCGTTTCTTTCTTTTTTTCTTTTTCATAGTACATGCCGGATGAACAGCTCCGCGATGATGCCTCTTTGGAATAGCACCGACTCGCTTTTTTTGCACCCGCCATTGCCTCGAAATCCGTCGGGCGCGCAACGCACTTGAAATCGCCGACCTGTCTGTGCGTGCGCTGCTGCGGAAACGTGCGGTAACAAAGTGGTTGACCACGACGGTGGTGGCGTCAAGAGGCCCGCGTGCCGCACTCATTACGCCCGAAATACAGGAAGCGCGCAGCCTCGTCCACCGCACGCGCGACCGCGGAGCCCGGCGAACACCCCTATAGTAGCGCGCTCACCAGCCGCGGTCGAACCAAAGGTCGTTCTAGCGCGACCTTTATTGTCCCTTCCGGCAGTTAGGGCTATTAGGGAACGCGCGCGCGCGCTCTCCTTTGGCTTAAATGGCCGCGATGAATGGAACGGCCACGCTGTTTAATTTCCCAACGTAGCGGGCCGTGCCATTTTCGCGTATACTTGTGTTTGCTTCGCAGAGCGTGGTTACACTGCCTCAAATGGGCGCAAGCATTCTTTGAGCGCCTAATTACTCACTCAATCCCACTTCAGGCGTCCCTCCTTTTTTTTCCTTCATGAATAATGAAAATCTTGCATAAGAATGGCCAGTGGCTTTGTTCCCATTGTGTGGCTGGGAGTTTCCCTCGGACCGCTGAATGAGCTATACCTGCGCTGCATTGCAGTTTGTAACGCAACCACATATTAGACCGTATGAATCAAATAAAATTAAACGTAAACTTAAAGGATGCCTTGTAGTGTGTGCGCCTTACATCGCTAATCTTGAAAGCAGTAAGTCAGGAGTACTTGGGAACCGGTGTGACTTGCTACACTGCTGGCCACAGAAGATCATGATTGCGGCTTCGTCAGTTCACGACTCCTCAGGATGTCTCGGCGATCTGCTCTGAAAGCAAACAAAATTTTAAATTTAAATAAACAGAACTCACGCGCTGTCGGAATCGACGCTATGCGAAGCATCTTGCAGGCAGCTGGCTATGCAGCATTGTTTGGGGTTCAGCAAAGCGTTAGCAGGTTGACAAATGTGTTCGCGTAAATCCAGTATTTGTTTGTGTGTCGCGAGTACAGTGAACTAGAATTAACCCGAGAATGCGTGCGCGTGACGACAGCAGCAAAAATACGACGACGGTAGCGACGATGGCATAATTTCTACGAACTATCAAATTCATGTGCACGAGAGGAATAGAGGTGCGAGATGGGTAAGGAACGCAGAAACTGAATTCTCACCAACGGCAGCACGTGGTATCACTTCGAGGACGCAAACGATTGACTTGACGGCGAAACTGCAGTACTACCTGAAGGCCGCGTCCTTTTATAGCCAATCGGTCGAGTGGTCTGGTGCACTGCTCGCCTTGGCGGAGCAGTGTCGACACTGCCATAGTGGAAATGCGCTGCAACAGGCCTCCATTAAGCGCCCTGGTAAGACGAGAAGGGCCGTGATTGTCCAGTACGAGCTTCGGGAGGAATGAGAAGGTGGTGCGTAGCTTTCCGGCGTAAAGCCTTTACTCCGGCGTTATGCAGTCAACGCTCGTGGGAAACTTGCGTTGCAATGGCTGTTTGAATGGATGCAATCACGGCCCGGCATTCTGCCACCGAGATGCTGCGATCTTCATACGCGTGTCGCGTGGCTTGAGCGCAGGTAGCACACGAGAATAAGAGGCGAGAGTTGGATTATGAAGATGGAATGACGATGCAATGACCATGACAGCTTCAGGAAGGCGGCCCGAGTTAGTAGACAACTTAGTCCACTGGATTGGCACAAGTTCATGTCATAGCAGTAATGCCGTGCCGTCCATGCATGCATGTATGGAATGAATTTATGCCATTCTTCTCATGCTTGTCACGACATTCATGGGAATCATATCATGACTTGATACAGACAAGGCATGATAAGCGTTAATGGAATTCATGTCCATCGTATTGGGACATGCATTTTATAACGCCCCCATACCTAGAATATATTCAATTAAAGGAATGTCTGCCATGTCACTGAATCTGTAATGTCATGTCATCTCATTTATGACATTTATGTCGTGACATGCATGTCATGTCATTCATTTCAGACGCATTGTTTAACAAGTTAATTATCAGGCTATCCATGGCACTAATGAAATGACATGACATGCATGTAATGACGTGATTGTCTCGAATGGCACAAGTGGCATGGCTTTATGGCATCGTGGTCGTTTTTTTACCTGGAGATACAGAATGTTCTACGTAACTTGAGCCAAATTTCAAAAATGAAAGGCGCGCCGGAAGCGAATTGAACCGAACACATACCATTCGGACTGGCCTATAGTAACTCAGGCATTTTTTCCCCCAGAACTCTTTCATAAATTAAGTTTAATTAACGAACTTTTTAATTATTGGCCGAGGTCCCCAAGTATGATACCCAGATTTGTAGAGCTCCTTCAGAAACCACCGATCGAGTTGTTTCCTGTACGATTTGTCTCACGTAGTCCTTTTTTTCTGGGTTGCAAAGGAAGCCGGCGAAATATAAAGCAAGCCACTTGACGGAGCGCTTGCGCAGTGGTGTCGTGCTGCT
The DNA here is from genome assembly GCF_023375885.2 of Dermacentor andersoni. NCBI lineage: Eukaryota > Metazoa > Arthropoda > Arachnida > Ixodida > Ixodidae > Dermacentor > Dermacentor andersoni. Next base: position 167,681,377 of record NC_092814.1, on the reverse strand, counting down.
GTCAAGCGTGCGTTCGGTGAACAAGGTCAGCAGCATGCATTTACGCCGTCATCCGACGGCAGCTGCTGGCCCAGTTGCCTACAACCATCATAATGCCCTGCTGCTTCCCCATCGCCACTCAGTATGCAGCCGACCTTGTTTACCGAATGCACGCTTGAAAGCAGCATGATACCACAGCTCAAAGCTCCGTCACGTGGCTTTTTTCAAATATTTTGCGGGCTTTCTTTGCAAGCCGGGGAAGAGGACTATGTGGGACGTATCGTAGAGTAAACAACTTGATCAGTCGTTTCTGAAGGTTCTCTACAAATCTGCGTATCATACTTGGGGTCCTCGGCCAAAAATTAAAAAGTTGGTTAATTAAACTTAATTTATGAGAGGGTTATGGGAAAAAAATGCCTGAGTTACTATAGGCCAGTGCGAATAGTATGTGCTCGGTTCAATTCGCTTCCGACACGCCTTTCATTTTTGAAATCTTGGCTAAAGTTACGTGGTACACCCTGTATATCCAGGTAAAGAAACGACCACGATGCCATAAAGTCAGGTCACTTCTGTCATTCGTGACAATCACGTCATTGCATAATCAAGCCTAATCAAGCATAATCAATAATGACGTTTCTAGGTGTAAGGAACGTTTGGTAGTGTGGTGGGCGTATTTATGAAATAATGACAAAAGGGCTATGTCGCGACGATTACTTAGCAGCTGAAGTGAAAGGTGAATCTTTGAGTTACGCTAGAACGGTAGTCATAATTTCGGGCAATGAAACGTGCGGCTCTATTTTGGATTGATTCCAGCATGGTAATTAGGTAATTTTGGTGGGGAGACCAGACTGGAGCGGCGAACTCAAGTCGAGGGCGAACAAATGTTTGAAATGCCAGTTTCCGGATAAGTGGAGATGAGTTCCGAAGGTTACGTCGCAGGTAATCCAGTGATATAGAAGCACTGGCACAGATGGTAGTTATGCGAGAAGTCCAGGTGAGGTTTGTTGAAAGATTTACGCCTAGATATTTAAATGATGAGGTCCTAGATAATGGGACATTTTTAATACAGTAAGAATAGTCCAAGTTAGTGCGTTTGCGGGTGAAGGACATCACTTTACATTTTGATGAACTTAGAGTCATTAGCCAGGTGTCACACCAATTAATAATTTGGTTAAGATCATTTTGGAGGATCAGGTGGTCATCGGAGGAGTTAATAGAACGATAGATAATGCAGTCGTCAGCGAAAATGCGCATGCATGATGATAAGTTATTGGGTATGTCATGAATGTATATCAGAAAGAGTAAGGGCCCAAGAACGCTTCCTTGTGGTACACCGGATGAAACATCTGAAAGGGGCGAGGAGAAGCTGTTAGCGAAAGTAAACTGCTGCCTGTTAGAAAGAAAATTTCGAAGCCAGGTTAGAGTTAGTGAATTAAGTTTTAATGATGATAACTTCAAAAACAGGCGACAATGAGCTACGCGGTCAAAAGCTTTAGAAAAATCCAGAAAGATGCTGTAAGTTTGAAGGTTTAAGTCCATGTTAAAATGTAAATCTGTCGTAAATTCAAGCAGTTGCGTTTCGCACGACAAACCTCTCCTGAAACCATGTCGATTATGAAAAAAGAAGTTATTCGATTCTAGATGTTGGTAAACATGAGATGCAATAATATGTTCCATCATTTTACAGCGTATGCACGTTAGTGATATCGGTCGGTAGTTCTCAGTTAAGTTTTTGTCAGCGTCTTTGAAGATGGGTATGACTTTGGCTGTTTTCCAATCTTGGGGTATCCGACCTGTCATTAATGATTGATGAAAAATGTGAAATAACACTTGCTAGATACTGATACTGTATCTTTTAGTAATTTAGAATTAATATTGTCAATACCTGCTGAAGACGAAACCTTCCAGCTATTAATAAGCTGAACAATACCATCAATAGTAATGCCAATAGGTTCCATGTATCGGTAATCTAGGTCTGCAACAATGGGCAAATGAGTAATACTTTCTTTTTTGAATACGGATGAGAAAAATTTATTAAAAACTTGAGCGCACTCACTGTTAGGAATAGGAATGTTGTTTTCTTTATTGTGTAACGAGATGTCATTAGTATTGCGTTCAGGAGATAAAATATGCCAGAACTTTCTGGGATTAGATTTGAGTAGTGAAGGAAGGTCTTGGGAAAAAGATTTATTTTTGGCTACATTGAGAGAGGAGCAGTAAGAACTTAAACAGTTAAGATACCTTTCCCAAGCTGAGGGGGTGCCAGTTCGTTTTGCAGTTCTGTATGAACGTTTCTTTTTGTTTCTGAGTAGATGAAGGGACTTAGTGAACCACAGTTTGTTTTTGTCTTCAGTTATTCTGATTAAAGGAATGTTCTGCTCAACCAATGCGCATAACTTATCTCTGAACATGACCTAGTTATCATGAACAGACCTGGTGTGGAACGAAGGTAGAAAATGATCAAGAAATGATTCTAGCTCAATGATGATTACTTCATAATTTCCCTTGTTGTAGTCACGAATTATCTTAAGACACCTGTAAATGGTAATGGGATGCTGATGGATACATTCAGTAATCTGTGGTCACCGAAACCATCCGAGCATGTTACTTGTTTCTAGTTTCTGGGGCGTTAGTTAGTATAAGATCTAAGAGGTTAGAGCCACGGGTAGGTTCTTTAATGATCTGGAACAGATTATAATCTAATGTTAGGCTAATGAATTCTGATCAAAAACTGCAGGATGACGACAAGTTTGGCCAATCAATCAGAGGAAGATTAAAGTCGCCAATAAGGTATGTGAACTCAGTTGGACAGAGCTGGGTGGCTTTAGCAATGCTGCTGCGCAGTTCATCAACGAAGCAATGACTATAATTTGGAGGGCGGTAACAAACGCCTATCAAAACTTTAGCAGAACAGCAGCGGCATGCGGCCCAGACAATCTCCAGACCTGAAGATGTGTCAATAATGTATGATGCGATAGTCTTTTTAATAGCGAGGAGGACGCCACCACCTCTTCTATCTGAGCGATCGCAGCGATAAATATTATAGGTTAGCTTAACGGGAAGAATTTCAGGATCGGCTAACTCGGGGGAAAGCCAGGTTTCGGCGAGAGCAAGAATAGTGCAGTCGCAGTCTTCAAGATAAGATGAGACGAGTTCGCGTTTCGACATCAGGCTTCTAATATTAGTGAATGATATTGTTAACGATGTAGCAATGCGATGAGTTAGCGGCGCTTCACATATGTCTTGGTCTAGCTATCTGCTGATTTCCACAACTGAACGCTTTGTGGCATCATATGCATAAGATTTGTTATCAATGCGAAATCGGTCAACTGAAAGTTTGAATGGTTTATTTAGTGTTTTCGCGTGATCGATCAATTGTTTTCTGGGTTGTGTAGAAAATGAAGTCCTCTCGAACGTAGAAATCAGAACCTTTTAGTTTGTGCGCAGAAGACAAGATGCGTCCTTTATCTTTAAAATATGTTAGCTTAGCAATGATAGGTCTGCGCTTTTCATCAGCGAACTTACCCATTCTATGCACTCTGTCAAACTGGACGCCCGTTACAGCAATACCAAGTTTCTCTGAGCAAAAAGAAATTATCTTCCGCTCCGATGCAGCCCAGTCTTCTCGAGCATTATCTTCTATGCCAAAAAACAGCAAGTTTGAGTGTCTCATTCTATTTTCGTTTTCATCACACCTCGAAGAAATTTTTTCAATCTGCTCAGGAAATTTACTCAATGAATGAGAGCCAGGGTCCGGGCCACCTGAGCATTCAAGTGAAGTCCTCGACTCCACCGCAGAAAGCTTCGTACTCAGCAGCTTGACCTCGCCATCTGCGGCAGACTGCCTGTCGTGGGCTGCCTTTAGATCGGCCCGCAAAGTCGCATTTGCTTCTTGAAGTCAACGCACCGTTTCTGAAGCAGCTGCACGGTCATTTTTGACTCAGTTTAGTTCAGCAACTAAAGCAGCCTGCCCTTCCTCAAGTTTAAGTATTTTTTCCGTAGTAGCGACATCAGCTGCCTCTAGTCTGCGTATTGTTGCCAATATAATAGCAAAGGAATCCGCCTCCGCCTTGGACATTGGGCCCGGGTTTGGCTCAACATCCCCAGAAAGTACAAGCAAAAGTACAGATAGAGCGGAAAACACATCACCTGAAAACGCTAGCATTCGTTTAAGTACATCAACGAGATCCGTCCGGCACGACACCTCAAATAAGCAGTAGTTGCTGGTCTTGAAAGACGCAGCGCCCTTCAAATAACTAACCTGCAAAAACAGTGGGCGTGAGCTGGCCATCCTAGCAGCGGTGTCGTGCCCGGCTAGGATCGTCGACGGTCGGTGTTTATATCCGGCCCCGCCGGTGGCGGGCTCAGTGGTAGGTGAAGTGACTGACGGTGCGTGTTGCCAGGCGCATGTGCTGATCGTGTCCAGAGTTGGCATCGGGTTTGGGAATATCGGCCAAACGGGTGGCCGATCCTCGGCGTTCAGCAGGCAGCAATCCCACGCCTCGGAGCAGATGAACCATGTAAGCGTAATCTGCAAAAAACAGTGGGCGTGAGCTGGCCATCCTAGCAGCGGTGTCGTGCCCGGCTAGGATCGTCGACGGTCGGTGTTTATATCCGGCCCCGCCGGTGGCGGGCTCAGTGGTAGGTGAAGTGACTGACGGTGCGTGTTGCCAGGCGCATCGGCGCAGACCTAATTCTTTTCACCGAGACATGGCTGACTGACAACATAAAAGATTGTGAAGTTTTCCTCTTAAATCAGAATTTCACGCTATACCGTCATGACCGCAAAGAAAGGAGAGGCGGCGGCGTCCTTATAGCAGTGAACAACAACCTATCGTCCTCACTCATCTGCTATGATTCCAATTTAGAACTAACATGGGTATGTGTACATAATTCCTCCGTTAAATCAGTATACGGCATTTGCTATAGAGCACCAGACAGTCATCCGCTTTTTTGTGATCACCTTCGCAGTTCCCTTACAAACATAAAAGATAAATTCCCCGATGCGCCTATTTTTCTTTTCGGTGATTTTAACTACCCTCACATCAATTGGGCCCTCCTTTCAGTAACTAATAGGTCGCCATTGAATGAATCCAAGCAATTCCTAGACTTGGCGCTAGACTTCAACCTCCATCAAACAATAACCAGCCCCACTAGAGGCGATAACACAATTGATCTTTTACTCACCAGCTGCCCTGATGACATATCAAGTGTGACAATACTGCCCGGAATTAGCGACCACAACCTTCTTCATGTATCCCTTTCTATACCACTTAAAAGATCACCTACGAAGAAATTAATAACCGACTATAATAGAGGAAACTTTCAACTAATCAATCATGAACTCACTCGCGTTTATGCAGACTTCGAACAGTCCTACGCAACCCGTTCTGTGAATGCTAATTGGGAACTCTATAAAAACACGTTGCTGAGCTTAAAACACAAATATATCCCTACAATCATTATTAAGTCTGACTCAAATAACCCATGGTTTAACAAACACTTAAAATCACTACTTAACCGGAAAAAACGCCTCTACAGAACCGCCAAAAGTAAAAATAGTCCAGAAGCATGGGAGCGACACCGCCTCTGTGAGACGGAATATATTAAAACACTAAATGAGGCAAAGGACAAATTCTTCTCTGTTGACCTGATTACAATGCTTCGCTCAAACCCAAACAAATTCTGGCGTGTCATCTCCACGAAACAACAAACTAACGAAATAAATCTCGTTGACTCAGATGATGAATTAATAAGCCCTAATAATTCCGCAGCAGCCCTAAATGAATTCTTCACGTCGGTATTTCACGCCCCTAATCGCTGCAATATCGAACCTATACCTAGCTTCTCGGCAAAAACAATGCCTAAAGTGCAAATAAACCCGGATGGCATATCTAATCTAATTCGCTCTCTTAAAATATCATCCTCGGCTGGCTGCGACGACATAAACACCAAATTACTTAAGAGTACTATAACTCTTTCTACAAAATTTTTGTACCTTATATTTAATCAATCTTTAAACACAGGAAACGTTCCAGACGACTGGAAAAAAGCGAAGGTAATTCCCATTTTTTAAGCAGGAAGGCGCGATAACCCTACTAATTACCGTCCGATCTCTCTAACCAGTGTCCCATCTAAGCTCCTTGAGCACATTATAGCATCTAACTTAATGGATTACCTAGAATCAATCAATTTTTTTTACCCCTTACAACACGGTTTTCGTAAATGTTTGTCTTGCGAAACTCAACTTGCCGAATTTACCCATGACCCACTACTACACATGGACGATCACCTTCAAATAGATGCAATTTTTCTAGATTTTTCTAAGGCCTTTGACCGCGTGTCCCACAACCATCTCCTTGCAAAATTATCCTCCGTCGGTATCCGCCCCGAGATTATCAAATGGATTGAAAATTTTTTAACAGGACGCGTTCAGTTTACGTATGCTAACAATTTTCAGTCAACCCTTACCAGTGTAACTTCCGGGGTTCCCCAAGGCGCAGGTTTATCTCCTCTATTGTTCTTGATTTACATAAATGACCTTCCCACTAACATATCAACGAAGCTGCGGCTTTTTGCAGACGATTGCGTTCTTTATAACCCCCTTCATACATCTAACGATACAATCGCCCTACAACACGACCTTGACACTATCACTTCTTGGTGCGAAAAATGGAACATGCCTCTTAACCTCACTAAATGCAAGGTAATATCTTTCACGCGCAAACACACCACCGTACACCACACTTATCGCATTAACTCTGTTCCTATTGACCACACGTGCACTTACAAATATCTAGGAGTTCATATGACGCGATCACTTTCATGGGTGAAACATATTCAAACAATTCGCTGCGAAGCTTCACGCACACTAGGGTATTTACGACGTAACTTAACATCCGCATCGTCTGAAATAAAAAAACTAGCATATTTAACGTATGTGCGACCCAAACTTGAGTACGCATCATCCATCTGGCATCCCTCACAAGCTTGTCTCGCCGATGACTTAGAAGCCATACAAAACCGTGCTGCTCGCTTCATTACGTCACAATATTCAAGACATATCAGCGTAACCACGTTAAAACAAACTTTGTCTCTTCCATTGCTTGCTTCACGGCGCGTAACTTCTCGTCTTTGCCTTCTTCACACTTTCTTTTACTTCAGCCATTCAGGACACGCCCTCTTAAAACGCCCGTTCAGAACATCATCCCGTTTATCCTTATACTCGCCCCTTGGCGGCGATAAAGTGCCGGACGACGGCGATGAGCAGCTCATTCTTCCCCCATGGCGTAACGCTTTGGAACGCACTCCCGGATGATATTGTTTCGTGCAGCGACCGCAAAACATTTCGCGAAAAATTAAACGATTTTGATAAAGCCAACATAACCACATGAATATCACATCTATTTATTTATCGCCTTGTTGGTACTGTGTATATGTTCCGTTTTTTTTCTTTTTTGAAATTTTCTTCCTTTCTTTCTTTCTTTCTTTCTTTCTTCTTTCTTTTCTTTTTTGTACCTATTACAACCAATGTGCACTTTATTATGCAACTTTCTTATGAAGCTGTTCGACTTTGCTGCATGCCCCCCCCCCCCCCCCCCCTATGTAATGCCTTCGGGCCCTTAAGGTTGAATAAATGAAATAAATGAAATGTGCTGATCGTGTCCAGAGTTGGCATCGGGTCTGGGTATATCGGCCAAACGGGTGGCCGATCCTCGGCGTTCAGCAGGCAGCAATCCCACACCTCGGAGCAGATGAACCATGTAAGCGTAATCTGCAAAAACAGTGGGCGTGAGCTGGCCATCCTTGCAGCGGTGTAGTGCCCCTACGTGTGTAAGACGTCTGTGCCGCATAGAAGCGCCGGCTCTGCAACGACGTGTGGTTCGAATTCGATTCTCGGTGGCGTTGGTGGAAAAAGTTTTGTTTTTCTTTGGCGACGATAGGTTAATCTGAAGAGGGGGAGGTGGCCTGATGACGACGCCGGCGTAACGGAAAGGACAGACACAGCTGACCCAGTTTCGTGGTTTTAACCGCCGTCGCAGTGAAGCCACCCTTCACTTATCGGTCACACGTCGGAAAGCAGCCCACGAGATATGAGAGTGGCCGAGGTGGAGGATTCTGGTTTATTTTGGCTTTTTGAGGGTATTTCAACGGGCGCCGAAAGCACGACACACGAGGGTTTTGGAACTGCGCCCCCATTGGGGAGTTCCCGCTTGGCAGGAGACCGAACCCGCGATGTCGGGCTCACCTCCACAGTCTTTGAGCCACCTCAGCGGTAGCAAAAGAACCTCTATTAAACCAAAATGCCAGATTTAGTAGTCAGCCCTGTGTCGTTTGGCTCCCTTTCGTCCTGTCTTTTGCGCTGTTGGTACAATACTGAACACGAACCAACTACCCAACTGCGTACACTTTTGCCCGTATTCACACCCACACTCACACATACACAAAAAAAACGTTCCAAACGCTAGAAGTATTCGTAAGAGCAGATGCCAGGCCAACCCAACGTGATGTCGGACCAATCATCAGCGAAGTCCGCCGGCCAATGGGAAACAGAACTTAGGAAACTTAAGAATGAAATCTTTGTGAATGTGGACCCTTATAGCTTAACTGTAACAGTTTAATGCCCGTTTGCATCTGTGGTGTCAAATGCGTGCGAGGAATCCTACCCGCAGAGTGAGGTGTCGTTGACACTTCTCGCTATCCAATACTGCCGGCATCAGATATGCGACACTGAGCAACCTAAATTCTCTTCATAGGTATAGAATATAAGCCAAGAGGCGGAGACGTGAAGGTCGTCGCATAATGTTTTGACATCACACTGAAGGGCAGACATGGCTCCCACATTTTTTTTTTGAAAGTAATACTTTATTTATTTATTTTTCATTTTGCATCCTTCCTTCATTTGCAAGACAGTGCGCCACCTCTGAAGGTATGGTCTCATTGGGCATTGCTGAGCGCGACGTTAGGAACCGATGACCCTGAATTTGTATACGTTTTTGTCAATATTTGCGAAAAATAAGACTGAAAGGCCTTTTGCTATCTGTACAGACTTGACCAGCCTTGTGAGACCGACTTATTCGTACAACTTGGCAGCTTGTACCGTGTCTTACATGAGGTTCACTTTGGCGAGCTCTTTGAAGTTTCCACTGACAGCTGCTTCAGCGTTTTCATTGCAGACTGGACTTTGCTCCGGCACGAAACCGCCTCCCTTATCAGGGAGAACCGGCTTTAGCCCTGCTTCGCGAAGTGCGTTCACCATAGAGCTAAGCCGGGAAGACTCAGTTTTGACGTCACGGGGTAGGCAATGAACTTCTTGTATAAGTCTTTCAACTTCATCGCTATTTGTTCTCCGAAGAGTGCTCCCGACAGGGCTGAGCTCCTCTAGAAAAACAGAGACTGTTTTATAAGTGAGCTATCATTTGCACTGCACACTCAGAACATGCATTCTTGAGCACCCGTCTTTAATATAAGTACATACGTCATTCTGTGATATTGCTGTATAGTTGTGCTCATGCAATGATGCAAATATACAGGACGCTCTTTCTTGGGCATTTGCGATACAGCTTGCATGTGTTGACCAACACCTGCAGAACTAAGATCCGTACACTCGAAAGCGTCCAGGCCCAGGCACTTAGAGTGTGTCTTGGATTGCCGCGGTGCTCGTCAACAGCTGAAACAATTGCGATTGCACACGATTTCCCAGTCAAGACCCATATAGTCATGGAAGCGCTCAGAACACACGTAGAACACCTGGCTCGAGCCCCTGCCCACCATCTAGCCTCACTGCCAGAGGATCGACCACGTGCCTCCTTTTGTGAAAAGTCCTGCCCCATCATGCATACTTTCCATAAGGTTATACAGCTCCAGTGACGGTTCCGTTTGCCCCATGGTGCTTGGCTCAAGCAAAAGTTCGACTAATGGTACCAGGAATACGAACAAAAGCCCAACTCTTGTCTAAAGCACTCAAGCAGCTTTCACTGTTCTTGCTGTACGAGACATACAAAGAGCATCATCAACTATATACTGACGCTTCAACCACAGTGAATGGGTCTGCAGGATCGGTGATCTTTCCTGCAAAAACCTCCACCATAAAGATACGACCATCACACCAGACTACATCGACTGCCGCTGAGCTCGCCGCGATTCGTCGTGCACTTCGTGTAATTTCTGATGAACTACCCAAGAAATGGAGCGTGTTCAGTGACTCCAAGGCTGCTCTTCATTGTTTGGTTTCTGCCTTACGCCGCGAACCCCACGAACAACTACTTCTAGAAATCAGAGTGCTGCTTCACCACCTCCTCGAGCAAGGGCACGACATCACGTTACAGTGGATTCCAAGCCACTGCGGCATAATGGGCAATGAACATGCCGACGCAGCACCACGATCTGCACATGAGGAGGGCTTGCAAGACTCCATTCCATTCTCTAGAACAGACGCTGCAATGGAAATTCGTGTGCTTACAAATGAAACCATCAGAACTTTATGGAACACACCAAGCTTGAAGCTCACAGGTCTACACTGACTGGACCTATCCCATCGACTTCGACCCCATCTGGACTCTCTCGACTCGAGACAGCAGTACTTTCCCGACTGTAGCTTGGTGTCGCTTACCCAAGATATTTCGCCTCCCGAGTCGGCATGGACGACAGCGCGGCTTGCAGTCACTGCGGCGGCGAGGAGACTATACAACATGTACTTTGCCACTGTCCTCGATACAGAGCGCACCGGCTATCACTAGCGACCGCGTTGGCACGCCTTGACGACATGCCACTTTCAGAACAGTCAGTCTTGGAATGCCGACATGAACTGTCGTCGTAACGAAAGTCGGTCAAGACTTTGCTGACCTTTTTACGTGGTAGTGGCCTATTGGAAAGACTATAATGATCCCATTCCGTCCCTTTTCATTTTTTTTTTCACGCTTTTATTTTTGTTACGCTATTCTTTCCGTCTTTACTTCCCCTTTCGCTTCCCCTAGTGTAGGGTAGCAAACCGGAGGTTTTAACTCTGGTTAACCTCCCTGCCTTTCTCTCATTTGCGTCTTTCTCTCTTTCTTGTGCTCATGCATGGCAAGCTGTATGTTTATATAAAACCCTAGTCGCAATTAAACAATTGTAACTTAAGTAGCGCTTGTGCTACTTATTATTTCCGTCTCCCCATCTTTTGTGTGCGTCTGTTTTTTTTTTCCGGCAGTTGCCCCTATCAGCATAGAAGCAGCGCAATCATTCGTTACGTCCATGAGGGCTCACTAACCTTGAAAAAAGGTGGGAGAAAGAGCCGGAGTACAAATTGTCTTTAATGCACGTAACAAGCTTTCCGGCCTTTGTAAGAGGGTCCACAGTGATGGTGTAATACCACGCTGCAAAAAGACGCTTGCGCAACAGTTTGTCGAATGTCAGAGTGCGGTAATCTACCGGATACCACATACCTGCGGATATTGTTACGTCGGGGCAAGCGGGTCCATGTATTAACGATATACTTAGAGAGCATGCGTATTCACTAAAAGGTTCGGTTAACAACTGGCTTTCCGAACACTACAAAAGATGCAACTGTGATCCCATATTTGTTGAATACGCAATTTAGGTAGACACCATGATGAACTCAAATACAAATTTTTTTATGTCTTCGCCATCCATCGAAGTGGTAAAAATTGTGTCGGCGTGCTTTGCTATCGCCACATCACAATGAAGCAACATGTATGTACAATTATCAAGCACGTACGTGACAACACACTGTTCGCGGTGAACCCGCCGTGGTTGCTCAGTGGCTATGGTGTTGGGCTGCTGAGCACGAGGTTGCGGGTTCGAATCTCGGCCACGGCGACCGCATTTCGATGGAGCCGAAATGCGAAAACACCGTGTACTTAAATTTTGGTGCACGTTAAAGATCCCCAGGTGGTCGAAATTTTCGGAGTCCTCTACTACGGCGTGCCTTATAATCAGAAAGTGGTTTTGGCACGTAAAACCACATAATTTAATTTTTAACTGTTAGCGGTGATCTCGTACATGTCCTTGCTTGTTCCTTTTCCCTGATAATTTCAATATATATTGACGCTAACAGGCAATAAAATTGGTTGCTTGTCAGTTGCGCGTTTTTTAACTCTCGTCTTGTTCCTGTTTGAATTGTTGTTGCCTTCATGTTCCGAAATTCACCGATCAGCCCAATTCAACAGTTATCTGCTCTTTCGTTACTAGAAGTGCCATGTGGGCAGGAACCATCGAAATCTTAAAGAAATTTTTAGCTAAACTTCTTAAATACCACATGCTGCTGCCAAAAAAAGATTGCTGCAAGTAGTCCCACGAGAGGGTCGCCTAAACTCTGATTTGTCGAGTTCGTCAGCATGACAACGTCATGAGGAGGGTAACCTTGTTTGCCAAGTGCGGTAGCAAGGGCGACACCCTCTGCAGCTGTTGATGAGACCCGCTTGCCCGTTCAACAACAGCGCTATGAGGAGCCCAATACAGTACACACCTGTACATGTACAGGCGTCTGGACTTAGTGATTTGCGTTTATTGATTTGTGGTGACTTCGCTAAGCTGCGTCCAAATGCTCCAACACCACGGACAGGTAGTGTGCTGGAGGAACTGAAAGATTTGTAGCCGACAAATGCGGAGGTCACAAATGATGACTGCAAAGAACCAGGGCCTATCAAATCATTTTAACTTTTGTGAATGCCGTAATCTTGGGACATGTAGCATATTTAACGTAGAAACTGCTCCTAAAGCTAAGCCTGGTAACCATCTGCGTCGGTAGCGTGGTATGCTAATACGTGTTTAATGAGCGTAAATTGGCATTTTAATTATGTTGAGCCAGGGCCAAATGCTTTCGAAAGATCAGCCAAGGTGTACTTTGAAGGCCAGGAAATCCCGGAGAAGACCATAATTCGGATCCTGGTATCAGAAAGATATACCCACCCCCACATAAATCTCTAACTAGGGCAGAGGCAGTCGACTGGAGACAACTTCAAACGGGCACTTTTCGCAACCTATACATACTAAACAAAATGCACCCTATACGATATGCAGACAAATGCCACTGGTGCAACATGAAACCCACTCTCTATCACACTATATATACATAGGAATGCCAGAAAGCAAATGCTATTCCAATAATTACAAACCCAAGTGCGGAGGAATGGGAGGCACTGCTGGCCAGCGACCGCCGTGAAGGCCAAATCTGTTTAGTGCAGCGAGCTCGCAAGGCGGCTGAGGCCAACGGAGCCCTAGATTAAGGGAACCAACCCTGCTGAGTCCAGCTGGGAACAGAAGCATCAAGGCTGAAGATCCCGGTCGGGAGCCGCGCAACACCTCTGTATATAGAGCCAAATAAAGTTTTACAACAACAACAAGTCAACATTAAACAATACGGGATATAAAATACTAGCATACTTCTGTCAGGCTACTTCGAAGCCCAGCTCTAATAACGTGGTATCTAGGCAAGTGCTAAATGAACCACGAAGCGCGACTTGTCATTACCATGACTTCCACTACAGAGTGATGATACCGGTCTGTAGTACGCACTCATAGTCTTTAGAGAGCTGGATGCAAACGTTAACTGTAGAAATATTGATTTTTATATGGGGCTCAGAGTATTTCACAGAATCTAATACACGGCCTTGTGCGCAGTTCCTCTGACAAAAGCCAGTCAAGTACCACGGACATTTCACTTCCTGTTCTCCAACGAAATCTCGTAATAAAGATGCCACGTTGTTAAATTTGTGCTTTGTCTACTTGCCTGCCTTCAACTCTTCGTGGCGGTGTCAGCAAGACAAAGGAAGGCTTCAGTCCAGCCACAGTGAAAGCGACCTGAAATATGTGCCTTTGTTGCACTTGGAAGCTCTTACGCGCCCATTGTCCCTAGGTTGCAGGTAATATATTAAGTAAACAGGCCGGTTTATAACCACTGCTTGCTAATCCGACCACTTTCAGCTTTGATACACCGTTGCAATTTCCCCTCCTCTACATGGTTAGATAACGACATTAATCTAAATTTCAAGAGAGAGATTTGCTCAGTTGGAAAATAATATGGACGTTCTAGCCTAGCATACTACTCCAGGCTTGCAGACTGACTCCCTTTCGGTTCTCTGTATTCGAATGCATGTAGGTGACCTGCTCATAAGAAATACTTTAATGCGATTAGCATTCTTTGCCCATTTCAGACAGTTTGAGCCTATCTATCTATCTATCTATCTATCTATCTATCTATCTATCTATCTATCTATCTATCTATCTATCTATCTATCTATCTATCTATCTATCTATCTATCTATCTATCTATCTATCCATCTATCTATCTATCTATCTATCTATCTATCCTCTTACGCCGATCCAGCGGCCCGAGTTGTCTACCAGCATAGACCCTATGTATGTGCTCGCGGTCGTGACGCCTTCGTGGTCGTTCCGTCGTCGTCATTCTAGCTTCATGACCTAACTCTCGTCATGCCATTGTCGTCACGCCTTCTACGTCGACCTAGTGGTCCAAGTTGTCTACCATCTTGGCCACTAGGTCATGATGCCGTCGTAGTCATCACATCACCGTCATCCCAAATTTGTCATCCGATTCTCGTAATGCCGCCGTCTTCACGTCATCGTCATCAAACAGTCGTTACGCGTTCGTTCTCATATCGTCGTCAAGAGACCATCGTGATTGTTCTATCGTTGTCACTTCAGCTTCGTGATTTGACTCTCGTTACGCCCTCTTTGTCACGCCATCATCGGCACGTTATTGTCGTCACGTTGTCGTCCTTGTATTGTGTTCGTGATACAGTCGTCGTACGGTCGTTGTGATCACATTACATTCATGCCGTAATCGTCCCGCTGTCGTCGTCATACCAGCGCTATAATTTCAGAATCGTCATCGCATGGTCGCCATCCCATCGTCGTCACACAGTCGTCACTATGCCGTATGCTCATGGGCGACCTTGCCAAACGAGTGTCATAGCAAAATGGGCCGATAGTGAAGACAGTGTATATCGCATGCAGCTGATGCAACGGAAGTCTCAGAATGATCACTACTGATTTTAAATAAGCCGCACTAGAGCAATACGATGTGTCGTTACATTGCTTGAATGTTAATCGCATTATTGTCGACAGTCATCGTGCGATGGATTCTGTCGCAATTCTTATTGTTTGCTGTTTTGTTGACGTTTGAATGCTTCAGATGCAGCTTTCATTACCTGGTGATGCTGGACTAGTTTTGTGGCCATTCGAGGCATCGAAGCTCAAATGCTCCCAATTACTGAAGTGCTTAGGCACTGCATGTTCTGTCGATAGCCACGTAACGCCGAGCGAAGAAATGGTGGAGGGGTTGAAAAATTGGTGGCCTTTTGCATCACACTGAGGTGACAACGATGAGTAGGAAAAAACAAACCTTTACTGGTTCTGCACGTGTTGCTTTACGGACACTAGTGGAAGAAAGAAAGGCGTCAGTGGTTGCGCGTTGCATTATGCATGTAAAATGCAAGCTGCTCATTTCAAGAGGTGTCGAAACTAGAATATTGTGCATTCAAGGCTGGATGCGTGGTGTATACCGTTATCACAAAGAATGTAATGACAAAGCCGATTCTTCTCAGACAGATGGTTCTTATCGAAAAAGGAACCTACCTCGAAGAATGATCGAAGCAACCGAAGCTTGCTTACTTTATGAGATCGCCAAAACTCCTCAATATAATCGTGGATGAAAACGTCGTTCATTTACTCGACTAAGGGGTCAGACTTGTACAAGCGGATACGCTTCTTTAAACGTGCTTCCATCAGTCGCCCGAACGAGAAGACATAGAGACCAAGAAGACGGCGGCTTCTTCAGCGCTCCCAACGCTGTTCTCTGTCTCAAGTGGATGCCCTGCAGCTCATGGCAGAGACGTGTTCGAGCTTCGCTTAGTGCCTGCAGTTTTCTGCACACGCCAGCGTGCTGCTAGGATCAATGTCGAATCTGCCCCGGCAGCCTGTTTCGTCGTTCCTCCGCTTATCGCCCGCTGTGCACGGAAAGAATGAATTGCTCCCTTGCTGGGCGTTATGGCTGAAGATAAGACTTCCGGTGCGTAATTCGTTTTTTCTCTCTCTTCTTCTTCGTTTTAAGTAAATTACAGGGCTACTCGATAAGTATGAAAGAAAATATCGTAGAGTACTAAGCAGAAAGTATGTAACGCCGAGCAGCCTCGCTTCAGAAAGAAAGGAAGAAAGGCTCCGGGGCCGAGGAGCTAGCCTTCGCAGTGTGCAAGGTTCCCCTGCGGCGAATTGACTCGTGCGAAACTCTTCTACACACTGCGCTATTAAGCGCGAAATGCTGTGTCAATGTTATTTTTAGATTACTTCCTTATGTTTACCCTTATCCGACAATAATGGCAGTATTGTTTCCTCATCATCCACATATAGCGCCATATCACAGATTAGCTGAGAGTAATTTCAGCAGGAAATTTAATTGCGTTTGTTTTTCTTTCAGTTTAAGCAAATATAAAGGCAGAAAATAGAGTACGTGGAAAGCAAATAAAATTGTATATTCATTATCTGGAATCATAAGTACTTGCGCGCTTTCCCGTTTCCTTTTACGGAAAACTTGCTAGTGTCCCCTGTAATATGCAAAGATTTCTTCCGCCGAAGCATAATTAAAACTGAACAAAGCGCTGCACTATTTCCTGATTCTTGGCTTGACCGACAGTATAAGCTAACTGCAGCTAGCCGAAACGTTCACCGCAGCTAATGAAAGTGTCAAGCCCTCTCTATGATGACGTTTGACCATTCTCATAATGCAGTAGCCACTATGCCCATGGTTGTTCTCCAGAGATATAGCGGCACTCATTGCTCAAAGTAGCTATAGTGAACCACGTCCCACGCATCATGGAAACGGGTGCGCAGAAAATTTGCCAACTAGTTTTCTATCTTTCTTTCTTTTAGACCAATCTCTTTTTCGTGCATATTTAGATGTTTGGTCGCGACCGGTGACTCCGTGACTGTGGCGTTCTGCCTCTTAGAACGAGGACGCGGATTCGATTTCTGGTTGCGGTGGCTCCATTTCTGTATTCGATTTCTGGTGGCGGTGGTTCCATTTCTGTATGCATAGGGGCAGAATTCAGGAACGGTGGTGTACAGGGCTCTGGCTGCCCCATCGGAAGGCCTCGCCCTCCCATATCTTTAGCGTCTTTCATGGACATACCATATAATGGCTTTAGAACGCAAAACTTCATGATAAACCTTCACATTTTTTTTCTTTGTGTATGCTTCTTTTTTATTTGTTGTCCTTCTGTAATCACGTTCATCAGGAGCGTGCTAAGCCTGTAGCTAAACGTCCTTCTTCGCTTATACTCACATACGTATAGTCTCCACCTCTTCGAATCGCTCCTCTTCGTTTACTGCGTATGTGCCAGTGTACACAACTTAGATCTAAATGCCCAAGCAAATTTGGCATACATTCCTACGGGCGTCTTTGGAAGCACGCATAAACTGTCACCGCTTCCAAAAGCGCTCAACGGAATGCCACGTCCGCACCTGGCTGGCGCCGAGCGCGGAGCGAAGGACGCACGCCTCCTTGTCGCGCGCCGTGGAGGCGCGTTGACAAATGGGCCACGGCGACGGCCGTGCTGGCGGTGGTGGCACGCCAGCTGGGGCCATCCCATGCCGACATTTCTCAGCGACGCGGGCGCTGGCGACCATTTTGTCAACAGCGTGGACGGTTTGTCTTTCGCAAATCAGTTGCGGATTTGCCCGGTGTAGCAAGTGCGGGAAATTTATGACGCCGTGCCGGCCCATCGGCATACATTGCGCCTCTATATATCGAGAGCAGCAGAGGCGTACGCCGGCCGCTCTTCGGGATCGCATCAAGCCTTGGGCACTCGTCTATCTCGGCCTTCCTTCGGCGCCGCTGTTTGTTTGATTCCGCTTATCTTCTTTATATGCTTCGGTGGGCCTGTCGCTTGTGTCTCATGCATTGCAAATGGGCGCCGCTCACTCTATTTTGCAGTGTTTATGTCACTGACACACGAAGCTAACCGATAGAAGCGATGTCGTGCTCTCCCTACCAGCCCGGAGGCGAAGTCGGCAGGCTGCCTCCTTAGCGAAGCGCCATCTCGAAAAGATCTCGAAGCAGGAAGTTCGGATTTATGCCGACGTTTGTGAGCAGATATACGCCAGCGTTAGCATGAATTGCGGGACGGACGCTACTCTGTCACGCCCCTTTTCCTCTTACACGAAATGCAATAAGCAAGACGGCCGTTAGTCGGTCGCGAAATGACAATAGCGGC
Source organism: Dermacentor andersoni (assembly GCF_023375885.2). Classification (NCBI taxonomy): domain Eukaryota; kingdom Metazoa; phylum Arthropoda; class Arachnida; order Ixodida; family Ixodidae; genus Dermacentor; species Dermacentor andersoni. The sequence goes on along the minus strand of NC_092814.1, from coordinate 167,663,165 downwards.
AAAGATAATCTATTACGTGCGGCGGTAACGTCGTATAAGCGGCTCATACATCCCCGTAGGCTTTCGCTCTTCGTCAGCGCTAAGTTTATGCCACTCGTGTGCAAAGTGAAAGTTTGAATGTTTACAAGCTGATACGATTTTCGAAGGTTAATTTTCTGAGTTCGAACAAGAGGACGCCCCTTTGCCCATGAATCAGTTTACTCTCAAATAAATGTGTGAATCGTCATAATATACTGCAAGCTCTTTGTGCTCCAGAGTGCGCGAGTGAGCGCGTCAAATGAATATGGGGTATAATAGGATGAATGAACTCCAATGAACTGCTCGCCTCTGTCCGCCACCCACCAGGCGGAAATTGCCTCCTATCTTGCATCGCAATTTTATTCGCTTCTTGTTGAAGTCAACGTCAAGCTTGTAGAAGCTGCAGCATTAACGCTCGTATAGTTCTGTTGGGTTTAAGATACTGCACTATTTTGGTCTGGAGTATAGCAGTTTTCACTAAACTATACTAAACGTCAGCTCTACGCCATATGGTATTCGCGATAGCCCGTATCTATTACTTACAAGCGCAAAACATGTCGAAATTATTTTTCTATTGTGCATTTCCATCCCCAACAATTCTTTCTTACCATTCATTCAAGGCACTGCTCGTGGGGTCACCACCGTAGTGCCAAACAGTCGCAGACACCAATCAAGACGCCAGGGTGCCTGCTGTAATTAGGGGAAGGACTCGTCATCAGGGTGCACACCTGAGTGAAATGTCAATTTTTTTCGAATGCCATATGTTCCTTTTCTTTTATAGACGCCGTGGCACTGCACTGCTTGTTTCGCTTTCTTTATTATGTTTCTGACCTTCGAAATTATTGTGCGAGAAGGCAATGTTTCTTTTTACTTTTTCTTTCTTGTATCTGTCAGACAACCCATTTTTTTACTTGGTTTTTCTTGCGTATCGTTCTCCTCTACACCCCCCCCCCCCTGCCGCCATTACCTCCTCGCTAGACACATTTTTTTTTTTTCATCTTTTAGGCCGCCTGTGTTCTCATTTTATCTTGCCAGCTTGCCTCCACTCTTACCGTGCCTTTCCCTCTCACAATTTCTCCCTTTTTTGTATTTCTTTCTCCCTTAGGTTATTCCTTCTCTTTCGTGTTTCCTTATCTCCGTTGTAGACTCATCAAATTTTGGCTTTCTTTTCACAATTTCGCTCAATCCTTTTCGTTCTTCTTTCACCTCTTCTTTTCCTCTTTCTTGTTACATCTTTAATTTGTTGCCCTCCTTATCCGACTCCCTTTCTTCCTGATGTATGTACTTACCCTCTTCTTGCTCTGCTTTGCTACCTACGTCCTCCTGTGCAACTACCAATGTGTAAGAATAGTGAGCATGGACGAGATAAAGGTCAACAAGAGAACAAACAGAGTAGCGCCTTGGTGCTCGTCTTCGCTCTCGTATCGCGCTCACCTTTTCTTTTTCTTTTTTTTTTTACGCCTTGAAGCAGCCGCCGCCAGCGCACAGCTTCTCTGTTCGCCTTTGCCTCCTTTTCCTCTTTCTCACTCACTTCTTTTTTTTTCTTCTACATCCCTGCCTGCTCGGCCCCGGCACTCCTTTGATTGTAGCTCGCTTTTCATTTTGCTCCTTCTGTTCTTTCTGCCCCTTTCCTAGCTCATTCTTGCTTCCTCGACTTCCTCGCTCTCCTTGACATTCTTTTCCATCACTCTTTATCGTTCTCATTTTCTTGATTTTTGTCAAAGGCTGTCAGCCAAGCCACCGCCGCTATTGGAAACGGAAAGTTTGGTCGTGCACTCAGTTGAATAAAGGATGGACAAGTATCTTGCTTTTGCTGACTTCCGGGGCTCCTGAGCGTTTGGTTACCGCCTTCCAGCGGTCGTAGAAAGAGTTACTTATATCTCTATTACTTTTTCTGTCCCGTCTTTTTTCTTCCAAAATGAGGGAGGTGAGGGTGCTGCGGTAGAGGGTGATGATAACAATTTTCATAACAGCTTTGAATTTCAAGCTACACTACGATGCAGGTTATGCCTACTATACAACTGTACACAATAACTTTCTCGAATACCCCCTCTCTCATAGTGCAATTATTTGTCCTTGCTGCACGGCATGGTACGCTGTCGTTCACCAGAGAGCGAGATATAAAATAGAAGAACAAGCTCTTTAGCGACGAGAGCACTGGTAGCGAGAACCTCTTTACCTTCTAAGTTATTAGCTGCGAGCTAAACAGCAAGCGTGCACTGTCACTCGCAGGCGGCGATGACTTCTCCTCCCGCAGCTGTCTTCAGTGAACTGAGCTCTTACACTAACCAGCCACTTTTCTTTCAGGATGTCTAGGTTTCACTTTACTGGAGGACGCAGTCGGTATAGGGGGGGGGGGGGGGGGGGGAAGGATCGGGAGGACCTTATTTATGCGCTTGGAGACAGTAATCAAGCAGAGAAACAGATAAGATGTCCGGTCCCCACGTGAGCGCGCTTCGTTCGCCTTCCTCTGACCGCATCGCGTTCCAAGGCTATACGGAAAACATCATTTACTCTCGCGCCCTTTTGCTGCTGCTGTGTTCACCGTGGCAGAACCTTCTTCGGTGCTTTCTGGCCCTCCGAGGTCTCCGCCACAGAGCCGTGAGAGTTCGATCTCTCTTTCTCGGTGGCAGCGAAACCGCACAGCGAACGCACATAGCAAACGGGCCGGAGAGAGGAAAGAAAGGGCGCGAATCGACGCCACAGAATGTCAGCAGAACAGAGGCGCGGGGTCGCCGGAGGTTTCGCGCTTGCGCTTCTCGCAACCCGGACGAGGAGGAAACGGTTGGCGTCTTCTTTATTTCCGCGCATTCTTCGAATACCTCGCCCAGTTCCGCAATTTACTTAGCGCACGGTTTGCGCTGTATACTATCTTACTCTGTTTGTCACTTCCTACCCCCAACCTCCTTCCGGATCGACCTTTCTTTTTCTTTTACCGATGACAGCCTTCTCGAGGGGACTGTTTTGCCTGTCTAACGTTTATCCCGGCTCTCTGTCAAACGCTTCATCGTGCAAGGAGTGCCCGAAGATCTAATCAGTTGCAGAATCTGCTATTAGAGCTCTCTCAACCTACGGCCCTGGATTGCGGAAATAAATAAAAATGGTACTTATAACAATACTAATCGCCAGACTCGCTTTTTGGAGCCACAAAATGTTTGTTTCCTGAAACAGAATGCGACCGGGGAGAATGTGGGTGGTGTTATGCTACTATGTTTGTCTTCCATTTCACCGCGTCATGGACTGGGTCATATCATTTCTTAGTGCTCTGTGCCCAAACATGACCCTTGGGCAAAAAAAAGAAGAAAAAAAACATGTATCATTATATTCATCATCATCACCATCCCATTGCACTACTAATCTTGCGCCAGACAGAGCCACGTTCCCCCTGAGCAATGTGGCAACCACCTATAGATCCACTAAAGCATTCTCCATTGCATGTGGTAGGCACGTGCTTCGTGCAAAACGATAGCGTGGAGAGAGAGAGAGAGAAACTTTATTGCAGTTGTAAAGATTTGAAGGAGGGGTGGTCGGAGCCTCTCAGTCCAGGGCCCCACTGGCCTCTGCCGCCTGCCTGACCTGGCTAATTAAGGACTTTTGTCCTGCCAGGTCGGAGCGGGCGAGCTGTGCCTCCCACTGCTCCATTGTCCTACTGGTATTTGGCCTATGAGGGTGCTTAGTGCACTCCCAGGTTATGTGTATTAGGGTAGGTATGCCACCGCACCAAGGACAGTTGGTCCTATAACGAGTGGGATACATGGCGTTTAGCAATTTTAAATGGGGGAACACCCCGGTCTGTATTTTACGCCAATCGGCGGCCTCTTCCCCGTTAAGTTGTGGGTGGGGCGGCGGGTATTTTCTGCGGACTCCACGCTGATGAGCAAGGATGTCTTTGGCATTTAAATTGGTGGAATTTTGTGAGGGATAGTGCGGGTGGTTGGGGTTAGAAGAGGACGCCGTCGCTCGGTTAGTGAACCCTCGAGCTAATGCGTTAGCCTTTTCGTTCCCCTGTACCCCCGCGTGGCCCGGGCACCAGAGTAGGCGATGATGGTGGTTGAAGGATTTGGGAATTATCGCAAGGCTAGCCGCAGTCACGTGCCCCTTGAGAAGCATGCGACATGTCTCCTGGGAGTCCGTGATCACGACCGAGTCCCTTTGCGAACGCTCCGCGTGGGCGAGTGCGATCGCCACTGCTAATATTTCAGCCGAGGTGGGAGATCCTGCCGTGGCCAACGCGGTAATTTGCTGTTGGCTGATAGTGTTCACGACTGCCAGGGCGTACCTCCTTTGGTAGCGCTGCCCGGTCGCCTCTGCATACAGAGCTGCGTCCGTGTAGTACGTGTTGTACCTATGGTTATTAGAGTACGCTGATTGAATGTGTTGTGCACGTGCTTTGCGCCTTTCTTTGTTGTGCTCGGGAGGCATATTCTTTGGAATCGGGGCTACTGTAATTTTGGATCTCATCGAAAGAGGGAGAGGCACGGCCTGCTCTGTGAGATAAATGGGGTATGCTGGGATATTCAGTCTAGCCAATATTGCCCTACCAGTTTTGGTGAAGCTGAGGCGCTCCCTCTGTCGCATCAGGGTGGCTTGCCTCAGTTCGTCGAAAGTATTGTGCACTCCCAAAGCTAACATGCGCTCCGTTGAAGTACATTTAGGCAGGCCCAGAGCAGCTTTGAAAGCGGTTCGGATTACTGTGTTAGCCTGCTTTTCCTCCTCCCTGTTCAGGATTTGGTACGGTAAGCCATACGTTATTCGACTAACCACTAAGGCCTGTACGAGCCTTAGGGTATCGTCTTCTCGCATTCCCGCTTTTCGATACGTCACGCGACGTATCATTTGGGCTATGTTGTTGGCTGTGGATTTGAGGGTCTTGAGTGTCTGTACTGCTCTCCCGTCGTTCTGAAGCCACAAACCCAGGACTCGCATCGTGGGTACCTCTCGGACTGATTGGCCCTCAACCACGATGTTAATGGATCCTCTGGATTTGTAGCCTTTCGCGTGTATCCGGATAACCTCAGATTTTTCGGGTGCGCACTTCAGGCCACTCCATCTAGAAAACTTCTCCACCGCTAATACTGCGTTTTGGAGCGTATATTCCTTATCCCCTAGTGAACCTCTGCTCGTCCACAGCGTGATGTCGTCCGCGTAGAGCGTGTTACCTAGGTCGGGTATCTGATCCAGATCGCGCGCGAGGCGACACATCGCCATGTTGAAGAGAAGAGGAGATAATATAGCTCCTTGAGGTGTTCCTTTGTCAGGCATTTTAAATAAATCCGAAGTTATTTGGCCTATACTGATGCTCGCCTCGCGGTTGGAAAGAAACGCTCTTAAGTAATTGTATGTGCGCTCACCACAACCCGCGAGTTCGAGTTCCTCCAATATTGCGGGGTGAGAGACGTTGTCGAAGGCTCCTTTCAGGTCTAGTGCTAGGACTAGTCTCTCGTCGCCGTACGGTATATTAGTTAGAATTTCGTCTCTAAGTAGGAGGAACGCGTCCTGGCAAGATAAACCCGTGCGAAATCCTATCATGGAGTCCGGGAACCAGCTCCGTTCTTCCAGGTATCGCTGCAATCTGCTATGGATAACCCTTTCATAGAGCTTACCTAGGCAGGACGTGAGCGACACCGGCCGTAGTGTATCAATCGAGGGATTCTTTTTTGGTTTGGGGATCATGATTATTTTAGCCAATTTCCACTCTTCGGGCAAGTCTCCCTTGGCCCAGCACTCGCTATTAAACGTCTTTGTGATTTTCGCTAGGGCTACCGAATCCATGTTTCGAATCATTGCATTTGTGATCGAGTCTGGGCCCGGTGCCGAGTTTTTAACTGCGGATTGTGCCGCCTCATACACTTCCGCGTACGTCATATCTTCGTCTAATTTAGGGTTCGCCTCCCCCGCGTATTGTTTCCTCGCGTACGACGATCCCGTGGCGGGTGAGGGTCCTATGTACTTTTTCTGAAGCGCAAGGACGAGATCTTGGTCTGTACCCTCGAAGTTGTCTGCTATAATTTGGAGCTTCTTGTTATTCTCAGTAGGCGTGCTCATCGGGTCTAGCATGCTTCGTAGTATTCGCCACGTACTGGTCGTTCCAAGAGTTCCTGACAGGGTTCCACAGAACGTCGCCCACTCGTTTTTAGCGAGCTCGTTGGCATGGCCTTGGGCTTGCTCTGCCAAGAGAGCGATGCGTTGTCTCAGGTGTTTGTTTAGACGTTGCCTTTTCCACCTCTTGGCCAGTTTCCGTCTCTCTTCCCATAGGCTGACCAGGTGAGAGTCTATCACCGGCACCTCCGCTGTACGCTCTATGGCTTTAGTGGTGTCCCCGTGTGCTCGTCGAAGGAATTCAGTCCATTCTCGCATGTTGGTCGGGGCTGTATCCGACTCCTCCAGCGCTCTCTGGAGTTCTCTATAACGAGGCCAGTCAGTTAATTTAGTCATTCCTAATCTTCTCCGTATGTTGGGCGTGGAGAGCGCTATTCGGATTATGTCGTGATCGCTTCCCAAACTTTCGTCAAAGGAAACCCATTGTGCGTCTCTGATGTTAATTGTAAAGGCACGGTCGGGCGCCGTGTCTCTGCTGACGCTGTTACCTGTGCGCGTCGGTTTGCCGATCTGATTGATTGCCCGTAAGCCCAAGGCCTTTGCGGTGCGCTCGAGTAGGAACCCTTTGGGCGACGTTTTCGCGTATCCTAATAGTATGTGGGGTGCATTGAAGTCACCCACTATCACCGCCTTATCCCTGGTGCCCGCTAAATCTTTTGTTGCTGAGAGAATGTGGGGTAGGTCGTCCCCTTTGCTTTTGGGAGGACTGTACAGATTTGTGATTAGTGTGTGTGCCTTACTTCGTTTCTTTGGCATCACACTGATAACAATGGAATTAGTCTCTCGCTCAGTTTGCGGAAGTGTTAATAATTGAGCGTTTATCTACTTGCTCACCAGCGTGGCGACCTTCGAATTTTGAGGATCGCTCAGAGTGTAGTATCCCTGCAGTTTGGCCGGCTTGGCCCCCACCTCCTGCAGACATATCACGTCCGGAGCGATTCCGGAGTTTTTGATAAACTGGTGGAACGCTGCTGCTTTCCTGGAGAACGAGCGGCAGTTCCATTGCCGTATCTCTAATTGGTCTGAATTTTGTATTCGTTGTGATTTCTTAGCGTGATTAGCCATGTTGCCCACTCTTATTTTAAGCCCGTGACGTTTCCGTGTCCGAGCCGTCGGATTCTGTTACGCAGTGGCTTATTTTAGTTTTTGCCGAACCCGCTCCTATCGCAATTGCGCGTTTTTTGGTGGGAACAGCCTTCGAGACTGCCTTAAGCTGTTCCGCCACGAATACCTTGTGTTTCTCGAAGTCCTTCGTGCATAGTTGTTGAAATTCCGTTAACCTTTGGGTAACTAACGTCATCATTTCATGCATAAATATTTTCAAGTTTTCCGCGATCATTGTATGGATCTGCGATGCCGTTATCTGCGTGTTATTTGAGATTTGGGTTGTCGGAGACTGCGTGGAGACGGAGTTTATATCTGCCGCCGCTTTCGCTTTGGCTATTTCTTCAGACTGACGCGGTGTTTCCAGCTGTTGTATTGTGCTATTGAAGCGCGCCTCTAACTCTGACATTTGTTTCTCAAGTGATTGTCGTTTGCGTTCTTCTCCTGAGAGCTGTTCTCTTAGTCGCGCATTTTCCTTTTCCAATTTTTGAATACGCTTATCGTTTTCACCAGTATTCTGTTTTGGAGCAGTGGGAGAAACAACCCTCGCCCAGCTCACCTGCTGTTTTTTAGGCAGTGGCGAATTTGACCGCTGCGAAGCCCTGGAGCTGGAGGGGTCCCTCGAGGGGGTAGTGCTCTTCGCTCTGCTTCCGTGTGGAGATCTAGATCTCGATCGGTGCCGGTAGAAGTCCTCCTCTTCCATGGATTCGAACCAGCGCCCCGGTGCCTTTTTGGTGTTCTGTCCCGACCGCTCCCACGATCGAGACTGGCGAGTCGTCTTCACGCGCTTGGCGGCAATCAGTTTGTTCGGGCACCGACGGGTCTCGTGCCTCGCAGCCCTGCACACGGCGCACTTCACTTCACATTCGTGTCCTTGTGGGGGTGGGTTTTCGAGTCCGCAGCCACGGCATATGTTCTTGGGGTTCGGACAAACGTCCGAGCGGTGTCCCTCTTGCATGCACTCCAGGCACATTTGGATTGTTGGCCTGTATTCCGTACACCGCATCTCTACTCCCATGTAGTACACGCATTTGGGGCGCGTGCCTCCAGAGAAAGTGAGGAGAGCGGTATTAGAGCTTCCTAGCATTCGGGCCCTTTCGATGGTGACTCCTTGGGTCCTGACTCGCAGGTGTTGCTGGAGATCTGCTGATTCGGTGTGTGCTGGGAATCCGTGCACCACCCCTTTGTAGCTATCATCTGGATCCGCTACGTACACGTTGAAGGGGTGTTGCTTGCCTCGCAGCTCCATGCACGTGATTCGACGAATGACGTCCGCCACTTCCACTGAAGGTGTGGAGACGATGATGATATTTGTTCCCTCTCGGATTCGCAGTATGAAATCTTCTCCAGTGATTTTTCGATGGTTCGGTCCGTTTCCTGTGATTATCGTCCCGGTAGCCCGAATAATCGCTTGTGGTATTTCTGTTCTCAGATATTCCTTGAGCATTAGTCCTTTGTGGGGCTTCAGTATTATCTTGATGTCATTCTTTGGTAATGGTGGCAGAGGCTTCCCCTTCCTCGGGCGCATGTTGCGACGACCGATTTGCCCGTCTCCTTTCGCGCCGCCTGCTGATGGCTGTCCGTTTATGTTATTCTTGTTGTTGGGAGCCGTTTCCCTGTCGTTGCGCTTGACAGCATCTCGCTGTCGCCGCGATAGAACTAACCGCCAGCCGTCCATCGCCTGGTTGTGGGCGGCGATCTCTTGGCTTTTGCTAGTCCCCGCTTCGGAAATTATTCTTGTGTCCCCGTTTTCGTCCGCGTTGTTAACCGGATGCGGGGGTGTTATTTGGAGGTCCATGTCCTCTGATGTAGCCATCTCGTACGCTCAGCAGAGGCGATCCAGTTATTAAGTGGTGAGGCGGTCGCTCACGCGCTAAGCCTATCGAGGCCTAACGCGGCTTCCGCCGCTTCGAATTTTCAAAGTCGCGTGGAATGACGAAAAATTCACTCACGGACTTGAACTTGGTCTTGAAACGGAGTGTTTATCGAGTGGAACCCGATAGGATAGTCGAATCTGGTGCAGTTGACGAGTTTTCGGCTAAAATGTCGATAGTCGGCGTAGCCCATGTGAATGAGCGTGCTCTGCCGGAACTTCTTCGTCTTCCAGCCATAGCGTGGAGAACTTTCCATGTATCAATGCACACGTGATTTTTGCGCTGGTTTCCGACGTTGTTGGTTCGTGCTAATTATACTGACGCTTCGTTTCCAGACCAGTGTGTACGTGGACTATGAAGGCTTGCGTATTTTGACTGCTTTCAAGCCTCGTCGCGGATCTTCCACTGTTCGTTGCTAGAAGTGACGATAAGTCGATTGGCTTGTTCCGTAGGAGTCACATTTTGGCGTTGTTACCTTTCAGCCCTTGTACGATGAGTAGACTGGAGCACGGAATTCTCATTCCATGCGCTGCGCCCACTCGCGAAACATTCGTTATCTCTGCCCACCCACCATATAGTCTTTGCTATATTGTTCCGTGACAGACGTTTTTTGTGAGTTCTGTTTTTCGCGTTGTTCTGTTTATCACGCGAGATGTCATAACCCGCAAAAAGAAAACTTACATTGTTGTAACTTAGTCATTGTAAATGGTACAAGAAAGTTTACTACTTCATTAGCCGAGTATTTTTACGGGTAAGGCTCATGCCAAATTAGCGTTGGTGAGAATCTTATGCGTGCGTGAAGGCGTGTTGTTATGTCCGAACTTAATACGAAGAAGATATCGTATACAATTGACCGTGGTCTCTAAAATTTTTAAAAACTAGGTTATTGCCTGGCTGCTAGATGGATGAGTGCAAAATGCAGCCTGTCGTCCGAGTCGAAAAAGGCGTTACAGGTATGATACTGCATGTCCACCGCCGCGGCGCAGCAAGGCAACAGAAAGAATGACAATTTTCGATTGTGTTATTAGCATGGCTTAACCATTACATAACAGGAAAGTGGCGCTGATTTTCTTTTTTTTTTAATAACATATGTTTCATAACGCCGGAACTGCACGAGGACTGAGACGCCAGAAAGGTGCATTAGGGGACATTTATCTCACCACATCGGCTATCCATGAAGCCTCGTCCACTCCGTTACATCTGTCTTAGTAACGGCGGAAAGGTCGTCGTTACAGTATGCAGATGAAAAAACTCAATGCTTTTTAAAAGAGTTTACACTTTTTCTCATTTAATCATAATTAGCTGTTTGAGCATTTCTCGCAAAGAGACATTCGCGAGACCATCTTTCTTTCGGTCGATAGGTCGAGTATAGGTCGATTGGTTGTCATTCGGACGGTTGGCCCACACATTGATCGGTTGGTCACTCGTTGTGTTGGTTCGTCAAGTGTCTTGGTGGCCACTTGGCTTCTGTAAGCATATACGGGGTGACCATATTGAAGTGTACCGGAATTTTAAAAATCGCCTGTGGTAGATAGCATAATTCCTCTCCTTCAGCTGGATAATTTGAAGAGGCGGACGTCATTAACATGAGAAATCGAAATATATATTCAACTAATCAATAAAAATTCGCTAATTAACCTCTTAGTTAACTGCGTTACGGCACATATTGCAATTTATGAACCAGTGAGTTGCAAGGCGTATCCACTCGAAATGGATGGATGGACGGATGGAATAACTTTAATGAAAGGTCGTGCGAGCTACGGGGCGCAAGGTCCCATAGAGCGGGCTACTCCCACGTTGGGACCGGGACCTCCAAGATTACACCAGTTTCGACAAATTATTTTCGAAAGTGTGCGACGAAATAGATCGGCGTTCCAGTTGCCTTTGTGCCTCATTGTATGAAGGAACGTTTCGTTAAGAAAGTAAGTGAAACAATAGTGCATTATTACGGCGAGTTTGATGGCGCATATCTCCAAACTGGTGTCATTCTGGAAATTCCTTCCAAGTCAATACGCCTGGCAAGCTCACCGGCTACAATTCATAATATTCAATTCGGGCCGTAAATTAATTAATTAGGGAGTCAATCATTGATCTTTTTGGGTTAGTTCAATATGTGTTTCGATTGCTCGTGCAAATAATGTCCGTCTCTCTGAATAATTCAGCTCAGCGACTAGAATTCAGAAAATGTGTACAAGATGTTGCCAAACGTCTCGGGCCGATTGATATCATGCGGGCCGATTCTGGTGGTAGCGCAGAAAGGGTCCAAAGTCAATGGCGCATACTCATGTAGCCTCGGGGACCTGTAACGCGCCCTTGAACGACCCTTGTCACACGAGGGACCGAAATACGTCCCAGGCACAAGGATACGAACAGATGTTTTCGAAAAATGTTTTGTACAACTTTTTAAAAAGGGCTGTTAAAAAATTATCGGCGCCAACCATGCAAACGCGCTAGTGCGACTGAATAGGATGGGATAGGATGTCCTTCTTCGATGGCGCGTACCCGCTGCGGGGGATTGGCCAAGATGCTCGCGCGTTTGTCACCGTCGTCTTCTTCCACAGCTGGCTCCGTTGCCGTTCATCATTCCACCGTAGAATTTCCCTTCTCTTCTGCCGTCGTAATGGGGAAGCCTGGGTTTACGAGGGTATGAACCATTCAACAGAGGTAATACGTCTATGTGTGTGCATACCTATGTCACCACGATGACCACAGATTAGGACAATAAATATGTTCGTACCTTTGTTCAATATTCTGGGTCACCTCTGTGTGGTGCGATATACTGCTACGCTGGTCATCCACCTTCACAGAGTGGCATAGCTCGTTATTTATTTATTTATTTATTTATTTATTTATTTATTTATTTATTTTCTCGTTCTTATGTCGAATGACAGACATAACGCTGCTGTGAAGCAAGCTTGATGTGCTGCTCTTATCGCGATATGCTTGAGCAGAATCTTCTTTTGAGCTATTTGGTCGTTCATGTCGAAGGGGAACAAGCGATGCAAAACCACGAGGATGACGTCCGGTTACTCTGTGTTCATGTCCTCGTCATTTTGTGCAGCGTGTTCCTCTTTGACACGTTTGACAGAAGCTGCGATAAGCATATGCGTTATTAGTCACGAACCCCACAGTCAAAGAAAACTGATGAAGCGGCGATTATACCAGGTCAAACTGCGTATATGCGACCAAAATGTTTTTGTGCACGACTGCGAGTATACGCGGCTATTTATTGTAAGGTGACAGAGCGCGCCCGTAAATCTTTTTTTCTGTCGATCTTGTGCGTTTTTGTGCGTTTTTGTGCGTTCTTGTCGTCGCCTCTTAATGCCACATTTGCGGATTAATTAGCGACGTCCAAATTTCAAGCAAATAACACTGCTCGAGTATCACTTTCGGGCAAGTTCTCCTGCCGCAGTGAACCCAAGATACTGTACTTCCCAGATATGACTGAATGTTACACAGCCTGTAGGTGAGGGGTGAATATAAATGTCCGATGGACGTGTCAAGAGCGCCCCTGACGCCCACCTTTGCCTACTTTGCGCATGGCTGGGCGCACCCTGCCCTTCTCAATTAGTCCGGTAAAGAGACATCAAAAAGAAAGAAAAAATAACAAAGAAGACAGAGATAGAACTGAGGTGCCCGCGCGCGCGGTTGAGTGTCGCCACTTCTCACCCCGACAGAAAACAAAAGTACGGTATATACGCCCGAGTGTGCCATCTAGAGCTCTGTGAAGAGCTTCGCTCCGACGTCATTTGCATAATCCCCGACCTCCTCAAAGTGGAAGAGTAAAAAGACGATTGATCTGGGCGCAGACTAGTGCTCTCGCTCTTTTCTGGAGACTCGGTCTTTTTCTATCGCCGCCGAGCTGCCTGCCCCTCTGGCACTTTTTCTTTTGCACTGCCAGTGCTCGTCCCTCCTCCCTGCCCTCAACTCTCTCCTGCCCAACGACCACCCGTCGCTGCCGGTGCACGAAGTGGGCCATCAATATCTGAAGATAAGAGGCGCCTCTCCCGCGGCCTTCTTTCTTTTGGGGGAGCCCTCGTGGAGGAGAGCACCACAAGCGGCGCTGCAGCGGCCGGGCAGGGCCCAACTCTCTAAAACGGCAGCGCGTTGATGTCGCCAAAATAGCCGCGCGCGGCGGCGTTTCTGGGGCGACGTAAATCATGTAGAAAGACACCTTAGGCTGTGAGCCGCACCGGCCAGTGTTCGTCGAATTGCCGGCGGAAGAATTTGTCTCGGCGTGAGGAACAGAGCGTGCCAAGGGGAGCGCTCTCTCTTGGGCTGCCGCCGCTCGTCTCGCGATGAGGACCCGAGATTAGGACGGCGCAGGCGCACACCGTCTCACTCTCTGCGCACTTGCGCTCGGGCTCCTTGTCTTGCTTTTCTTGTGCGATGCAGCGTGTAGTGTGGATTTCACTCTTTTCGTGTCGTGTACTGCAGGACGAGGCTTGTGCCCGCGTCGAGGCGCTTCTGCTTGAGGAAAAATATACATTCTAAAGATGAGAAGGAAGTACATTCACTGAATGGGCGTAGTAACAGGACAGCAACACGTAGTACCACTGAAGGTATGAACTGTTGTTTGATTCTTCAAAATCCTAGAATGCACCAACTGTAAGTGTGTTACTACTTTCCGAAAGTGAAGGGTATTTTTTTTTTCTTTTGTGTGTGTGTGTGTGTCTAGAAGAAGAGGGTCTCATCAATGAGTTGCTCGATATTACGTTGCCTCGTTTAAAACCTCTATGCTGTCCCTAGCCATTGTTCCATTAGTTTAAGACAAACTCTACATTTCGTTTTACACTTGCGTTCTGTGATGTTTTTATTCGGTGGCCATAAGCATGTCGAAGCAGAAAGTCCAAATCTCTTTAAAAATAAAGAAAAAGAACCTTAATGATCTTTATCGAGTGTGGCAGGGTAATTCAGTTGATTGGTTACTTTTGGATAATTCTTACGCTCCAGAACCGCCTATTTACCTGATAAAGACGTCGTAGGGGACACCTGATTAATAATGACAACCGGCTTCATAAAGTGGGCTCAAACCTCAAACACATACGTTTATTACGAGGATAATTGTGTACTTGCGCCGTAGAGGCCTGCAACTCTCAGCAACTAAGTGTGCAGTCTTGGCATTCACGCGCAAATGAATGTCACAATATCCAGTCGTTGTCGACGGAACGACGCTCCCTTTATGGCTAAAACCCATGAGCGCGATTTTGTGCGCGACAGCGACGAGCGACGGCTTCGAGCGACGGATCGGGCCGTCGCGTGAACAGATCGCTCGGTTCTGCAAATGTAGAATTCGTCGCTCGTCGCCCGGAAGTGCTATGAGCGACTAGCCAATAGCGCGAAGCCGCAACTGGATGTACATATCTCAAGTACTTCCGATTGTCGCACGGAATGATCAAACGATTGAATTTTTATAGTGCAGGGATAACAACCTACTGCCAGACCTTCAGAAATATTTTATGCTGCTTTTTACAGTAAATCACATCAACTCAAGTTAATAAAGCACGCATAACGCTAGTTTCGGCGCCTATATTGCTGCCCTCATGCCGGCAACACTGGGGCGACGTCGCTCGAAGTCATCGCTCGCATGGTGTACGACTTGTAGACGACAAGCGAACGCGACCGCCATCTCCATCGCGTCGCTTGTCGCTGTCGCGCGCAAGATCGCTTGCATGGGGTTTATACTTTAGTCACCCACCACAGATTTCTTGGCATGATAATAGACCGCAGTCTTTCTTGGACCAAACATGTTACTGCGCTTAGGGCTAAAGTGACCAACTTCATACAGGTTCTTCGTGTAATATCAGGACTGAGAAGGGGCCCCTCTGAGCGAAGTTTGCTCCAAGTGTACCAGGCACTTTTTGTGGGCTACGTACGCTACAGCATGCCTGTGCTATCTAACATCGGGTCATCATGTATACGCACGCTGGAGAGCCTTCAGCCACAAACACTACGGATATGCCTTGGCTTGCCACGCTGCACGTCAACCAAGGGCACAATAGCGGAAGCAGAGGCTTGCCCAACCGACATATACAGGTCTTGTGAACATGTGCGAACCTATCTTCGCCTGATAACCAGACACTCACACCATCCACTGTCAACACTTCCAAGCACCAACCTTGACTGTGCTTTTTCTAAAGCTATTGAATGTCACGCAAGCATTGTACCTGCAAGGTTCCAGGCCACCGACATATCCCCGCGACAACTCCATGGACATTGCCAAGACCACTAGTGAGGCTTCAGATATACGGTATTATGAAGAAATCTCACGTTTCTTCCATTGGCTTGAAAAAGCTAACCCTGTTCCATATATTTACATTATATAGTGGGACTGTACAAGTATATACCGATGGTTCGCTCACACCATCCGCCACAACAGCCGCATTTGTCATCCCACAACTTGGAATTATTCGACGATTTCGATTAGACCACAAATCAACATCTACGGCTTCGGAACCTGCGGCAATACGGGAGGCTGTCCGTTTTATGAGGACGCAGACACCTCATAAATGGACGGTATTGTGCAATCCCAAATCAGCGCTACAGGCGCTAAAATGCTTTTTAAAGAAAGGGCCATACTACCTGCTCGTGCTGTAAATCGCCGAACTTCATCACAATGCCGAGTTAAGTGGCCACGTGATCACCTTTCAATGGGTGCCTAGTCATTGTGGTATTTTCGGCAATGAACTCGCTGACAGTGAAGCAAGATCGGCTTCCTCTTCCTCTGATGAAGTACGGATTACCTACTCACGACCCGACACCAACTCCATGATGAAGGCACTCATGCAGGACCTTACAAAGTCTTACAGAGCCCACGATGACAAAATTCACAGACGTCTACATATGATCGACCCAGACAGCAAATGCTGTTTGCCCCCAAAGCTTACACGGAGCAAAACATCATTGCTACACAGGATTCGGCTCGGCGTTGGTTTCACCCGTCGCTACGCGCACCTCATCGGCCAATGGAACCGAACAGCCCTGACTGTGAACACTGCCAGATGGCTGAAACACTGCAACACGTACTGTGCGACTGCCCAGCATATATGCTGGAGTGAAGGACGTTAGAAAGTTTCCTAGCCAGCGTTGGCAGTCAACCACTGTCGGAGGAAGCTATCCTCGACCCATGGCCTGACACTGCAATTTCAATGCGTGCAACTGAAGTGTTGTTGAAGTTTCTGCAGGACAGCAAGCTCGACGAGCGGCTCTAGCAAGACAACTGTCTCATGTACATAAGCATTCACCACTTCTCTTATCATCATCATCCATCCCAGTACTTTCACTCCCCTTCCCTCTTCCCCAGTGCAGGATAGCTGACTAGAGTGCACTAGCTCAGGTCGACCTCTCTGTCTTTCCTATCAATAAATTCTATTCTATATTCTAGTAATCTTCATTGGTCGGTGCTGCAGTGCAACAGTCTATGCACTGTGCTCAGCAAGCCCATTTAACTGCATTAGGAATTAAGTGCTCCAATCTGGGCTTGCCTTGCGCGTCCATCCACTCCGTTACGCTGACGTCCACTTCGTCGTCATCGCCGTTATATTGTCGTCGTCAGGCAGGTTTGTCATCCTGAGATTTACCATCTCTATTAGGCGGACAAAAATAAAACGTTTTTTACAGCCACTATCACTAGGTTTCGAACCCATGTTTTTCAGCGATAAGTATTTGGTATTCGGGCCTGCTATAGCCACTGCGCTAACGCGCAACAACGACAGGCAAATAGTGGAAGGTATTGAGCTTCACACAGACTCTGAGAGTGGTTACGTCTCTGCATGCATTTCGAAGGCAAGGGCAAGCAATACTGCAACGGACGAGTGTGACATTGTGCGCATCGCATGGAAGTTCTTGGGAAAATCGCGCTGCGTTGGCGTGCAATTACTCGTTGTTATGCTCGTGGAAACAGCGTCGACGGCCCAATATAGGAGTACATGACAATGATGATGATGAGCCTCAACAATGGCACATACCCGGAATGGATAATGCTGCAGCTGTCTGGGAACAGCACCGAAAGCATCGACGAAGTTACTGCAAACAACAATGTCGCAACGAGAAATCCACATAGTTTTTACATAGTACATCACACGATTCCCCGTCGCCAAGTGCTCTACTATATCAGCTCTGCAAATGGAGAGGAGCAGAAAGTTCCGCTCGAATCTCGCAGAGGGAGGGCGTATACTTCGCTCGCGACATCAGTAAAAAGTATGAAGCCTATAACACAGCAACTGCGTCATCACCGTTGGCTTAAACATTGATCTATAAAAACAATGTATTTCAAAAATGGCATAAGGACAATTTATATCTGAAGGTAATCTCAAATGCCGGGCTGCCGACATATTGGGCAGGTAGGTGCTTGGATGTTGTCCTACTGAATGATTTAAATAGCAATGTGGTTGTTTCACACCACTTCTATAAACTTGTTACGGCACCAACAAGGCAACCTCAACCATGATGAATCAGAAAAGAAGCCTTAATATGCATGATGCACCCTGGTTGTTTAAAAAATATTTTCGAATAGCGACACTTCAACCAGCCGGAACCTAAAATTATAAATTTTTGCCCAAGAGCTGCGAATAAGGCTCCATACAGCGATACAATTTAAGTAAGTAAATATAGTCTACTTAGATATGGGGAGCATGAGAGTAGGTATAAAAGGCACCTGTATTTCTAATTTCACAGCACGCGTTACTATACCATGCAGAAAGCAGCTGCCGGCTCCACGAAGAATATAAACTTACAACTTCTTTATCTAACAGCACCTTCATCTAATATTACAAAATTTATGATTATCATATAAATGTTATTTTAAAAATGTTTCTTTTTCAAAAATGATTCATTAAAATTAATACATTATTCTTTTTCGACCGATCCCTCCCCAACCAAAAAACTCTCTAATAGCGGGCTTCTTGACAGTACTCCCGTAGTTTGTAAGTGCAATTATTCGATTAATGAGCAGGCAACCCTAAATAAGATGATGGCCTTCACTGTAGGAGAAGGCTGTTCAATGAGTTCTGAGCCGAAGGAATCGCTGAAATCTGTCTGTCTTTTTCTTTTTTTTTTGTAACACCAGTCGTCGTCATCGCTGTTGTGTTTTGTAGAGCGCTCAAACAGATGTGGCTCCGACATGATCTTATGGAGGAGGAACACCGATGATTGAAGTAGTAACTTAGCGCGATAAAAATCACAGAGACAAGAAAGGCGGACAAAGACAAGCGCTACTCTTCAGAACTGTTTAATGGAAGGATAGAATCGTATATATACATATATATATATATGTATATATATATATATATATATATATATACCCTCTTGTCACGCATGCGCATACCAAGCGAACGAGAACAGGCACACTCACATCAAAGGCGGTTGCGCAAGAAGTCAAATTCGGCGTCACATAATGAGATGGAAGGCTCACTTATACACCTGTCTCTATTCTTCTTCATAAAGAAGGCCTCAAGTGCAAACCTAGAAGAGGCGTTGCCGCTCCTGCCCAGAATTGTATTCTCAGAAAATCGAGCGTGACACCCACACGCGTTAACATGAGCCACCAAATGTGCGCCCTTATCCTCCTTTTTCGTTGTTTTTTGCGCATGTTTCTTTTGCGTATGTCCATGTTATCGCGTTGTGGCTGTCACGCTCGATTTTCTGAGAATACAATTCTGGGCAGGAGCGGCAACGCCTCTTCTAGGCTTGCACTTGAGGCCTTCTTTATCAAGAAGAATAGAGACAGGTGTATAAGTGAGCCTTCCATCTCATCATGTGACGCCGAATTTGACTTCTTGCGCAACCGCCTTTGTGTGCGTGTGCCTGTTCTCTTTCGCTTGGTATGCGCATGCGTGACAAGAGGGTATATATATTATATATATATATATATATATATATATATATATATACGATTCTATCCTTCCATTAAACAGTTCTGAAGTGTAGCGCTTGTCTTTGTCCGCCTTTCTTGTCTCTGTGATTTTTATCGCGCCAAGTTACTGCTTAAATTGTGGAATACCAAATAGCCCAACAATCATCTTTTCTAGAACACCGATGGCCTGAAAAAATATGCCTATATACCGATATTTAAGGACAACTGGTGTCGGTATACACAATATCGTTAATGTCGCGGGACATAGTGCGCACGCGTTGGTATTAAATGCTGCACATGACGCGTCTCGCGTGCTTTCTCGTAGGTAGCACGTACGTTGCAATGCAGAAATTAGTACATGAAAAACTGAGACCAATGTCGCAGTGTGACACTGACCTTGAGGTTAAGTCAGGATGGAAATAATGGCCAGTACATGGGTATGTCTAAGGTTCATCCCTTCTTACTGTTGACTACCTTGTTGCTTCACGTATCAACTTTCTTAACGCTAATATGTTATCGTAAATTTAATATACGGCACGGCCATGATTAGTGTCATGAAACATCCGATCTCTGTATTTCGCTTTCTAACCTTTTACCCCTTCTTCGTCTGTAATTTCTCACCCTTTCCTCCCGTGCCAGTGAGGACTGTACCTCTGGTTAACTTCAGTGCCTTTCGATACATCATTTCTCTTTCTCTACCGGCGCTAACATATGGAGCAGAAACTTGGGGACTCACAAGGAAGCTCGAGAACAAGTTAAGGACCGCACAAAGAGTGATGGAACGGAGAATGCTAGGCGTAACGTTAAGAGACAGGAAGAGAACGGTGTGGATCAGAGAGCAAACGGGCATAGCCGATATTCTAATTGACATTAAGAGAAAAAAAAGGAGCTGGGCAGGTCATGTAATGCGTAGGTTAGATAACCGGTGAACCATTAGGGTTAGAGAATGGGTGCCAAGAGAAGGCAAGCGCAGTCGAGGACGGCAGAAGACTACGTCGGGTGATGAAATTAGGAAATTCGCAGGCGCTAGTTCGGATCCGTTGTCGCAGGACAGGCTTAATTGAATATCGCAGGGGCAGACTTTCGTCCTGCCGTGGACGTAAATAGGCTGATCATGATTATGGCTATAGGTCAGTTTTCGTAACACACAGAAAAAGAAGAATTCCGATATCTGAAATCAATTGCCCATGGTGAGTGCTGGTGTGAAGTTTCATGTAGATTCACCAACAAACATGCGTTAAAGGTCAGCGACATGCTTAGTCGCTGAAAATTACGTGCTAATATGAAATACCTGCATACAAAGGACTTGACTGGTTCTAAGGAAACACTGCAGCGTCAACATGCAGCACAATTCTGCCTCAAGAGGCAGTCAACGCAGGCTAAATATACTTTTTGTAAATTCGAACCGCGCTAAATTGTAAGGAAAAAAAATCATCACCTACATAATTTGCCCGGCGGCTGAACGATGGCAGCGGCGGATTTCGCGCCGGTAATCTAACTGCGAAACACTATGTGGATTGCTGTGCCTCCCGCATCCAGCGTAATTAGCATTTTTCATAAGGGCTAACAGCGATTGCGCGAATCACTTTGCATGTAGCAGATGCGGGCCTTGCGTAGAAAGCCAGCCTAGCGAAAGGCGATACACGCCATCAAAGTAGCCAAAAAAGGAGCCCACATGGCTGAAACGGCCAAGGGACATTTCGCAATAATTTTGTCGCGGTCGTATGTTCGAACACTTCAGATCACTTTTTTTCCGAGCCCATCACGTCACCCCGGGCGCTTTTAAAACGGCCGCAATGCATCTTCCGTCCCTGCACAATCGCGAAGGAGTCTGCGTGTCGTTGTGTTGCACCAGAGCCAGAGCGATGCCACCTCCGATGAAAAGTGCTCATGGTAAGCACGTGCGGCAAGCGAACAGCCCATAATGTAGGCGCTGGTATCCGGCTGACCAGCTTCAGTGAGGCCAGAAACACAAGCTCAGAAGCCGGTAGCCTTCAGTCAACTGGTTTTAACTAAGCATCACAAGATTGTGTTGGCATCCGGAAAAGCTTTTACCTCTTTCTTTCTTTCTTTCTTTCTTTCTTTCTTTCTTTCTTTCTCTCTTTCTTTCTTTCTTTCTTTCTTTCTTTTTTACGCCATGAGGCCTCATCTGCTGAGCGTATTTCTCAACTAGTCATCTGTAGTGAACACACTTCTTGAAACTTTGTATGCATGCGAGACTCGCCCAACGACGGTAATATACACTACGCCGTTTAAAAACAAAGCAGGTCGATGGGGGAATGTATCGAGTGGTGAATTGAGTCTGCAGCTCCGAAGTTACCATATAGGCTTGCATAGCGACGGCAGGTGTGGAGAGGCTGGGGATAAACTTTGATCAGCCTGGACTTGTTTAATGTCCGGGGAAGTTTATTGTCGGAGCTCTTTTGTAGAGCTTCCTTTTCTACAAGTACGACAGGCTCCACTTGTTACAGGACCCGCGACCGTGCGTTGCGGCCCGCTGAGCTTCCGCCGGGAATACTAAGGGAGCATGCCACAATCTAGAAGGCGACGGGTGACGGAGAATGGCCGATAAAAAGCGTGTTACACGACCTTCGCACTTAGCGTTGACAACATTTTGGAAGCGTGTGTACATTAGTCGAGGTTGAGGCATTTCCGCAGGCGCTGACACGATGACGTTTGGGTTCGTTTACTTTTTTTTTCCTATAGATTGGTACATGCGTTCGTAATGTGTCATTTCACTTACGTCGCGGCCATGCACAACTGGCAAAGATCGGAGGGGGATAAGCTCAATGCATTAATCAGGAAGGCAATCAAGAGAGCTCTCGGCCTCCCCATATACACTCCCACGGAACGCTTACTTCAGCTTGGCATGCATAACACGCTAGAGGAAATAGCGGAAGCACAGGAGAGGGCCCAGTTCATCAGGCTATCTACCACACAAGCTGGAAGACACATCTTACAAGAGCTGGGCGTTCCTTCTAGAGTAATCAAAACAAAGTTCTGCAGCATCCCTCGAGAGCAGCGGGACCGCATCACTGTCGCGCCGATCCCACGAAACGTCCATCCAGAACACAACGTGGGAAGACGTCGGGCGCGCGCGAAGGCTCTCCTGGAGAAGGCTCGTGAACGGGCTTCGCAGAACAGTTTCGTAGACGCAGCGCGCTACGCCGACGGACAGGCCTTCGCTGTAGTTAGCGTAAATCATGAAACCCAAATAACGAACGCAATCTCGATTCGGACGACGTCCTCTGAAATCGCAGAGCAGGCTGCAATAGCGATGGCCTTATTGGACAACAAGAGGACATCAATCTACAGTGACTCGATAGCAGCTGTTAGGGCATTTGCCAAAGGAACCATATCCGAGCTGGCCCTAGGGATATTAGGAAGCAAAGAGATCACGCCACACACATTAATCTGGTTTCCAGCCCGCATGGGACAGATCGAGGGTGCCCCGCCCAACCTCAATGAGTCTGCACACGGAGCTGCGCGAGGGATCATCAACCGCGTAGCTACCGGGCAGCGTGACGCCGGGGGTACTGACAATCGCGACTCTCCTTCCTCGTACACCGAAATTACTAAGCACTTTTACTTGGCTCGGAGGATCTACCCCCTCCCACATTGCAAACTCAATAGACCTCAGGCTTTGACACTAAGGCTTCTACAGACGGGGGCATACCCAAACCCCCTACTTCTTCACGAGATGTACCCCGAAATTCAGACGACAAATGCATGTGCACTATGCAATGACTTAGCGAACTTACCTCACATGCTCTGGCGATGCCCCGCGTTACGCGGCGATGAAAGTAACACTTCTTCACGCTGGGATGCTGTCCTACACAGCCTCAACCTCGAAGAACAGTTATGGGCTGTCCAACGGGCCCACGACGCAGCGGAGAGGCTCGGCCTCTCTGTCCCGACGTGGGAGCGGCCCGCTGCGCGCTAGGGCGCGGCCTAAAGGATCCTAACAAAGTTTTTCATCCATCCATAGCTCTCAGAGGTCATCACCTTATGTTCCAATAACACAAATTTGTTATTTTCGAATGTCAAAACAACTCCCCACGGACCACGGCCCGCTATGTTAGCCACTTGAAGACACGACGGGTAAAAGTGAAGAGGTCTCGTAAAATGACCTTGTAACATCTATAGGTTCCTCACTTTGGGAACTCGAAGCCGATCATCTAGATTCTTTACGCACCAGCTGTTACGGCGCAAGCTAAACATGCGTTTTCTTTTTTGGTTATATAACATTACGCTAATTAACACCCCAAAGGAGGAAAGTGTTAGAAGCTGTAGTGGGCAGCTCAGTATTAAATTCAACAACATGAAGTTCTTTAACGTGCGTTACAAAACACTGTATAAGGCTCTATGGGCATTCCGCCTAATACACTCTTAAGCAAAATTACACCCCTTTGGTCGTATCTTGCCACACAACAATAATCGTCATCTGTCTTGTCCGCAATTCCTTTCTTTAACACTGCGAGCCCGATACTTCCAAGTCACGAATGGCATGCGCGTTATCAGCATGACAGAGCATCCTCGACAGGAAAGTCGCGAGCGCAGCGTTTTCAAAAAAGGAAACGCAAGCAAGACAGATGACGATTATCGTTGTGTAGTTTTGTTTAAGAGTGCAAAGTGCGAATGTAGCCGCCGTGTGGAAGGCATGCAATCCACGGCTTTTGTCTCGGCATCAGAGCCTCGCACAGTCACCGCAACGGGCAAGAGTCACGAAAGTTTGAAAAATGATGGTCAGAACCTATTCCATAAAAGTTCGAACAATAACTGGACGTTTACCTATTTACACATTTAATGATATTGACTTCATTCTTCCCTCAACAAGCTACTAACGTTCTCGATATCCTCTTTTCTAGGAACACTGGGCTGTTACTGTGCCATTATTTATAATCCTGAAGTTTGCTGTAACTTTAGGCCCTTTCCTCCAACGTTCGTGGTAAAGGTAGGGTAGTCTTAAATGGGGTCTAACTGAAGCTCTTGGAAACACTACTCCACAGGCGACTCCATTTCACTTCTGCGCAAGAAATAAATTTCCTTTGAAAATAGAAAAAGTAAAGAAAGATAATAATAATAATAATAATAATAATAATAATAATAATAATAATAATAATAATAAAGACACTTTTGCCGCGCGAACGCGAACATATACAAGAGCGAAAAAAAAAGACGGAACATAAACAATGAAGGTAAATCACTGCATGGGCGTAAGAGAGGTCGAATTAATCCTGCAAGTACCAAGAATTTCGGCAACTCTGCGCGACAAAGCTCGGTCTGTAGCTGGCAGGCATTAATGCTAAGCTTTTCATCGCGCCTACAGAGCAGCATTTTAAATCTAAAGAAAAAAAATGTTCAGGAAGAGTGCGAACAGTCAGCAAGATGTGAAAGGGTGCTAGTGAAGTAATTGGATCTGTATTGAAGCTTTTTTTTATTTTCTTCAATTTATTTCTATTTTTCCTTTGGTCCTTCCATATATTTAGTTCACAAATCAAAGAAAATCATACGACAAGAAGAAAAATACAACGTTGAGGTATCGTCGACGCTTTTCGGTTGCAGAAGTCGATATCCTTTAATAGCCTTCCCATGCGGAAACCTTGCCCGAGTGGACCTGTTCGCAGTCCTCTTGAATGATGCGTTAATTAGTGACTCTAATTTCTGATTGAAAGCGAACGACAGCTAACTCTTCTTTCTCCACTTCGGCTGGCAAAGCGATATATTTTTTTTACTTTTTTTTTTTTTGCCTCGATTGTGGGCAACTGCAAGCGAGGTGTCCGACAACGAAGTGACATGGTCAAACACGCCTTCATCATTTAATTGGGCCTTTAAGCTCATTATCCTAATTTGTTCAGTTTCTATTCTCGCATATCGGTAAGTAAATCCGTGATTGTTTGTGTGTTTTTGCATGTGTGTATTTTTATTTTTGCATTAGACATCTAACACGAGAGGACGCTTGCGCTTCATCGGTTCACCACCGCCGGAGTCGAACAAGAGCAAGAGGCCATATTTACAGACAAAGCATAAACCCAACTTGAACGAAATTTTGGGAGAAATAGTTCACTGCAGCTCAATTTAAAGCAGTTGCTGTGTTCGCGTTCACGGCAAAAGACAGTCACCATGAAAGCTTAATTTCATGCCAACAATTTTAATGTTTCAAAAGTGCATGCTTCATATGCGATCGGCTTTAAATCGCCGAGATACACCTCAGTGAACGAATGAGAGTTCGTATGGTCCATAGCGTTGAAATAAAAAGGATATATTCCTGTGATAACTGGGATGAAGTAGCTGCAACAAAAACAACTGCAACCTCATCACCTTAGCTTAACAGCATAACAGCATATGCGCATCGGAAATGGCGATCCTCCAATTGTGTGTTTGGCACACTGCAACAACGCTGCGCTAAGACAGACTTTCGCGCATTGCTTCCAAGCGTAAAGTTTACGCTTTCAACAAGCGTCCGCCAGAAACTATAATGCCACCATGCGACTTTCGCATGTGACGTCTTGTTTATTCAGTAGATCGAGAGCTTGCACAACACAACACCATTTCCTTAACCAGAAGCACACGGTACGTTTAACCCTGTTAATCCTCACAAGCCCAAATGGAGGCAACCGGAACTACCTCTTTTCCTTCGCCCTCCCTCTGCTCCTTTCTCAAGCACATGCCGCGGCTCCGCTGGTTCTGTTCTTTGCGTTAGAAAAGCCCCTCGCAGATTAGCGCATGCGCTCTACGCATTGCTGAATAAGCAAATTCTGAGGGTGCAACCGCGTTCCCTTCTGTTGCGCCAACGCGTGCATCACCGCAATTTGTGCGCACGTGCATGAGAGCTGCAAAACAACGTCGCGAATTCTGAAGAATAAATAAGCCCCGCAAGATGCCATCAACGTACGCCCCGAAACTCTGACTCTTGGACTAGAGAGTGAGCACTGTAGTCTGAATATTTGAAGCGCTCCAAATACATGGCAAAAGAACGAGAACCAACATGGATCCGCCAAAATAAAATGGCAACCATGTCCTTTCGGGACTTAGAAGCCTCTAAATGTGCTGTCGTGTAGCCGCTAAGGCGGTATTGAACACGAAAAAGAATTGCGTGGGCAGCTATAGATGGGGAGACAAGGTCGAGCACGAGTTGCGACAGCTACAAAGAATCCCCGCCGTGACAGCTCTTCGCTGCTGTCGTTGAGTGGCCCGTGAACCCCGTAAACAAGCCCCGTCTGGAACAAGCAAACGCCACTCCGCAGCCCATGGCGCGCTTCTCCGCTAGACGCTCCGTGTGATGCAAGCTTGCGTGTTTGTCTATCTCTCCGCCTCTTACCCCTCAGACCCGTCTGCTTCCTTTGACGGTGGATCAAGGCTCTCTTTCTGGCACTGTGCCGCTTCGTCCCTGTCTGAAACGATTTTCTACCGTGCCCTTCTCAAGTGACCTTACGAGAGCCGATACACGGGCGGAAAGGCACCCGCGTCGTGAACGCTTGGCATTGCCTTCTCGTTGCAACGGCATTGCATCGATATGTAATTATCCGCCTGTCTAATTGTAGCCTCCGCAGCCCCAGTACGCCGAAGTGGCTGTACCACTTAGCGACTCCTACCACGTAGTGTTGTAGGAGCAGTTGCAGGAGGAAATAACATTTTATTTTTGTTATGATAAAAAGAGAGTACAGTTTATTAGTTGCAACGAGACAAAGGGCACTGTTCTGGCCTGTACCGTGGGCTCCCTACCCTCCCACAAGGTGTATGTATACTAGCGATATACCTCGCATTGTCTATAGGTTGGATAGCCTGGATCCTCAATATACGGTGTCTATATATAGTACGCTCTGAGTAAGGCGTGCGTTTCCTGAATGCATGTAGGATCGTGTGTGAAGAGTGAATGCGGCCCTGCGAAAATCAAAGCTGTGGCACTGATGCCCAAGTCTATCGTCGAGCCAGCTTGTGAGTCTTTGCCCAAACAATCGGGACTCATCGCTATAGCTCCTTAAGAGGAAGCTTTAGCTTCTGGGCCAACTCCGTTTTCTCTACTTAAATAAATGTGAAACGCAGCAATGCTATAATTAGACAAATACCGAAGCGATTTGAATGAAATTTTGTTACGTTTAAAAAGAAAGGCTAAATTCTGCCGACTGCTGCAAGCAAAATATTCAGTTTGCGAATCAGATGTTGTACGAAAACGCCAAATATTAGTAAGATAAAGAAATTGTAGAACGAAGTTTATAGATCCATAACTGAGCTCTGATAATAGATGTCGAAGGTCTGTAATCTCCGCATAATGCATTAAAATGCATTAATGTTGAGTGGTGCAGCGCGAAGCAGGACAAAGGGAGATGGAAAAGACGAGGCCGAACGCTTACTGCCAACTGAAGTTTTGTTTCCCCTTTGTCCGGCTTAGGGGGGGGGGGGGGGGGCGCTTCCCCACTTAACACTACTGGAAAACCAAATAGCCGAAACCACCACCCTTCTAAATAGAGATGAGTGATATTCCATAGAGTAGCGTATAATACATTAATTTTTCCAACTATATTTATCTCTATAGGTGCAGTTTACGGATTCTGATATAGTTTTGTTGCAGTATTGTTATTGCGCAGCTGCAAACTTCCTAATTATTTTTCTTTCAATATTGTCACATTGAAAAATTTGTCAAGGAGACTATGGTCGCAATCAAAAAGTTGCTTCCAACATTCGGTGGACTTTGACTACTTTTTTAAATGAGGCAAACATCGAAACTGGTGCGCTGAATGGCGGTGCCCTCGTTGCGGCACCGCTAGGAATGACGTCCTGCATGTTGTACGCGTGATTGCAATGAATTATGCACCTTTCGCTTCACTCTGAGCGCTGCAAGCCTCTGCCTTACGGGGGCACGAGCCAGTGCTCCTGCCCTGCACTGCCGCCGGGATCGGTGCACATTTTTGCTAATGTACGCGGAAGCGAAAAATGCAGACCACCGAGAGGCTAACAGATTCGCTTAATATAATTATGTAATGATTCCTTTATTTTTCATCATGAAGATTAGGGAGGCTGGGAGAAAACGCTGAAAAGCAGCTTGACTAGCTCCGGCCTCCCTGAATATACGCTGTTGCAATCGCAGAGCATACTGAAATGCACAAAATCAACATCAAAATATTGCATGTACAGCAAAATACCAGAAAAAAGCAACAAAAAAACAGCATTATCAACATCAGCACAACCCATTTTGATTGCAACGAAACATTAAAATCAACACACTAAACAGCTTGCATTATGGCAATAAGCCAATGCTTGGAGTCTAATTCACCAAACTAATGAAAACAAAGCAACGTTTAGAAATTTGAAAAGAAAGCGCGCAATTCTTTTCTGGATGAGTATACCGGAGCGATGTTTTGACTGTTCCATCGGTTTAGTAACTCAGGAATTTTTTGTCTTAGCATTTGTGTCCCGTAATTAGTTCTACATAATTGTACTTTCCAAGTCTCTGCTTGACGAACGGAATATTTGTGGATACTCCTAGCCAAGCAGGGTAATTGAGCGGGAAAGTGTCCATTGTTTCGTATTTCTAATTTGTATACTGCGATAAGGCGATAAGATTATAAATAACGTATTTGTAAAATATCATGCTTATGAAAAAGTGGTCCTGAGGGATGTTTGAAACCTACGTTATATACGTGTCTTAGCATGTTTTCTTTCTGAAGAGAATGTAGCAATCGTAGGTTCGTGGAAGTAGTAGGTCCCCATACAAAATGACGGTAAGTTATTATTGGAATGAAAAAGCGAGTCATAAATAAGAAGCTTAAATTTCGTGGCGAGAGTTCGTTTGTTAATATAAGGTATTCCTATCATACTGGATAAGTTGTGTGTAAACATAACTAACGTGGTTGTCCCAAGACATTGTCTCCATCTTCATACAGACATCTTCATAGTGCAACCCTACTTGTAAAGACGGGGCTACAGAAAAGGAGTGTTTTTGTGTCTTCTGTCAACTGCCGTCTTGGTGATGTGCCAGGGATAATTAGGCATTGTTTTATTAGCTGCAATTAAAACATTTATTTCTTAGGTTTTACGCGCCAAAACCACGATCTCATTATGAGGCACGCTGTAGTGGGGGACTCCAGGTTAATTTTGTCCACCTGGGGATCTTTAACGCGCCCCGAATGCACGGGAAACGAGCGTTTCTTGCATTTCGCCCCCACCGTAATGCCGCGGCCGCGGTTTCATTCATAGTTTGCTAATTAGGTGCTGTTACTTTTACAAGTTAGTGTAATATCACGAAAAAAAAATGAAGCGTAATTGTGACCTATTGTTGCAAGCATCGGCCTGCTGTACTGGGAGGCCAGGGTTCGATCCTACCATCGTGCACAAAATACTTTCATTGTTGTGAGCTACTCGGCAAAACAGCAGCAGCACCGAGCAATGGTCAAGAAGGTCCGTGAGGGTTCACGAAGAAAGCATCACAAAAAAAGAAAACAGAAAAGGTCTACGCAGCGCACCACCTTCATCCCTATTTTTTTTTTCTAGGGCATCAGAAGCACTGTCTAGTAAACATCACGCATACCAGAGTATATAAAACCGTATCTGCACTGCCTCAGTGGAGAGAACCTGTAATTTTGCCTTATGGGTGAATTCGCGTAATGACAGGGCGACGCACGTTGCTTCCGTGCGCCTTGCGAGGACGCTAGTGCAGCCTCTGCATAACAGAAATTTTTCGAAAATGGCCATCACCAGTCCGCCATTCGTGAATAGTGTAACCCTTGCGCCCGAATTCTTTATTTTAAACCAAATTTCGGATACAATGTTATCGTTATAGGTCACTTCAGAAATTCTCGGCAATGCACGCGGAAAGGTATCGCCTGCAGAATCGACACATGAGCTCTTAAAATTCTCAACCATTCTCGTAACTGACTCAATCCTTTTTTATGTGGGCTTCGGCCCTGCACGATGATCTGCACGTGTGCGTGTTTCTCTCTGTCTTCGACGCAAAGCTAAAGGTAATTGTCACAGAATAAATGCATAAATGTGACCCTATACACCTTGCACATGTCGATTTTTTTTGTTTAATTTTTAACTCATCTAAGAAGCAAGTGACTCTCTTCCTCGACCGTCACCTATGCGTGCTTATACGTTTTTCGTCGGCTACAAAAAAAAAGAGACTACCATAACTTTTGATTATTAGAAATATTACAGCTGAAACTGCCACGAGTTTTTACTTCAATTATAATTATTGTAGAAAATAAACTTAAATGAAAAACCCAAAGCAGCAACTCCGGCTGCCTCGTCTGAGTACCCCAGCATTCGAGGCATGAATATCGAGTTTTTCGTCAAAGCGCACTCGCACTTTCCTCTAGACGGTTTTTCTTTTCTTTTGTTTTTGATCTGCTGACTACCGTCACCGATGGAAACCACCTTCTTTGGCATACACGGATTTGAGATCCTCGGAAACTGCCGGCTTTTACGTTTCTATTCGTGGAACAGAAACTCGCTCATTCGCCTTTCTGCGAGGCGCATGGCGGAGGTATTCGTAACGCCCTTTTTTTGGTTCTTTTTCCATTTGTTCGTATCCGCCATTTGTACAGCTTATTGAAACGTAGACAGTGGCGAAAATATAAACAAGTTCAATGCCGGTCCAAGTACATGTCTATGGGCATACGTATACTTTTCCGTTGCGGCTACGAGATGCCTTGCGCTATTCCCAAGTAGCGAAAAACCAGAAACGAGGAATGAGGGGGCAGACGATAGGTTGTGGAATAAGAGACGCGGATGGTTTTCTGGGTGCACTCCGCAGAGAAAGTGAATAAAAATTGTACTCGCAAGAGCTCTCGCATCATTATTTCCGAGCACGACCGGTGTGTAGCTCGTGTGACTGTACAGCTCGTGCGGCTCGGATAAGCGACTTGAAAACCGGACAGGACCTGCATATGCAGCATTGTCCTCCATTTTGAGAGCACGCCTACGAATCAAAGGTATTTACGTGAGATGCGAGCCGGGCGCTTTTCGTCCAGCGTCTCGTGTAGCGAGAGGCAAATTGCAGCTTTAGGAAGCAAAATGTCCGCCTATATCGACAAGACAATTCCAAAGTTAAACCGAAGCCTAAGAAAAAGGGAAAAATAAAAGATGAATAGCAAGACGCGAAGGACCCACGAACAGGAAACGGGCTTTTTTCAAAGTCTCTTCCCAAAGTTCTGGAGACAGAGTTTGTCTCTTTGAGCACCTCAGCGATAAGAAAACACCACCAACAAAATAATGACACACCGAAGCATGAGAATCGAGTGCTGGATTCCAACTAAATCTTGGGTGCGCAAAAGCAAATGACAAGCCCAAGCGTACACGGCGGTCCGGTTGAGAGTGCACCGTCCTACTCAGGATCTTAACGTCATTAGAAGATCACTCGGTCGCTTCACGGGGGCGCGCGGCGTTTGGCAATTGACCGGCCAAATCAGATCAACTCCCGGAGATTCAAGAAAAGCGCGAAACGGAAGACCTGTCCCGCCGTCCTGGGCAGCGAGAGCACTCAGTTCGAGACACCGCGGAGGGAGGCGAGATCAGGGAGAATGGCTCTCCCTCAGCGGTCGCTCGCTAACGACGATTTTCGTGGCACAGCGCGCGCGTTTTCGCGAAACTCAGCGGGAAGGTGACTACATACGACGAAGGCCGCGCAGAGTGCCCCGGCCTTGAACGCACTACCTAAATGCACCTTGCTTTGTCCTGTTGCCGGAAGGCGGCTGGCGTGTCGCTATTTGGCTCGGCTAGCTTGCTGCTTGATGGCACTGCAGAGACGCTGCTACTCCTTTACGGTGTTCAAAGTCACAAGGGAGTTCAGAAAACGCGATTCCAAATTGACTTTTTCCCTGTCGCTTACTAGATCAGCACTGCGGTACCTCCACCGTCAGTTTTTATTTCTCTTTAGCGACACAAACTTGCAACTTAAAGGGACACTAAAGCTTAACAATAAATCAGTTTAGACTAATAAAGCATTGTTTGAGAACCCTGCAGTGGTCATTTCAAAATAATAGATTCATTATTAGATGAGAAAATGAAGGTTGAAGTATCAGTACTTGAATTTCGCGCCGAAACCCCCAACGCCGGCACGTCAGTGTGACGTCAGGAATTCCAAAATATGTTTTCGAATTTGGACCGCATTGACTGAGTAAAGGTTCCCGAGACTTGCCATGTTTAATAGTTGGTTCCTTTAGATCACAATGTAGTCAATCTGTACCGCTATATAAGTAAGTATGCCCTAGATGCTATCGAAATCCATGACGTCACAGCGACCAGGTACGGAAACTCCAATGAGGCGTCGCCACCCGTCTTTCGTTCTTGCGCTTTTCCTGGCTTACCAAGCGTTTTATTGTGGTAAGAGTGGTGTTCTTAGTATCGTATAAAGGTAATTTACTGATGCAGAAGAAATCATTTTTCTCTTTAGTATCCCGTTAAGGCACCTAATCTGTTAGCGAAAATTGAAGGAACTGGAATATGACGACTAGCGAGCGGCAGATAACGTGGGAAAAATGACCCCTAATAAGCCGACGGTGGCGCACCGTATTGTTATAAACTAAACTATAACGCAGGAAAGCAAACCGAGAAATCGCAAAGAAAGTTAACTCGTCTCATATTGAAAAAAAAAACCATGATACGCAGCTACGCAAGAAATAGAAAACATAGCAAGAAGACAACGTCGGATTCGTAGACTCGCGAGATCCAATATACATTAGTGTGACGTAATGCGAACGTCACGTACACCCTACGCTCATTTACAGGAAGGATGCTGCAGCAGCACAGCAGAAGCCAATAACATGAAATTTGGCTTGTCTCCGTAAGTATAAAAGAAAACCTCACGGAGCTTATATGAAACAATTTGCGCCAAATTAGTGAAGCGTCAACTTCGCAGGAGGAGGTGTACTTTCTGCCCGCATATTGAAGCATTGGCACCACATTAACGCTCAAGCCAGGTTCGCTTCCAGGTTTCTGCGTGTAACCATGCATTGCCACTAATTCTGATATATCCAGGGTATAAGCCTAATTTGGTTGGAAATGATTGGCACACGCTATCGTGGCTCGGATCGCCATGCTAGCGAAAAGAAATGTTTTACTTCTACTGCTTCGTTTATACAACGGAAATGCAAGACACGAAACGCAGAAAGACGCAAGCTGGCCTGTGTCCCTTGTCTTGCATCGGCGTTGTACCCAGTCACCGTGGAAAGCCACTAACTAGCCCGGTTCATCACGCTTTTAGGTTCGCTCGGACACCGACCGGTACATTTCCACGCCAAAGGTAAAAGCAGAGAATAGTATTTCGTTCTTTAGCAACGCTCAATTTTCTTTCTATTTTGCATTCTTTTTTTTCTTTCGTTTTAATATTTACTTGCTTATTTTCCTCAACTTTCGTCTGAAATTTCATTTTTATTTCAACTTTCGCCCTAATTGTCCGGAATGGCATGCCAGACATTTCGCTACACTAACATTTCCAGTTCAAATTAGACTCTTTATCTCCCTCAGTCTTACATGACTGATGCAGTAAAATAAAGAGGAACGAGACTGAAATAAAAGTGTTGTAGATCATCAATCGAGCTAATGACCACAAAATCCGCATATTACTGTGCTGATACAATAAACAGAAAAGAGAAATGCTATAAATATTGAGTGCGACAGGCAAACAAATTTTCTCATTTGATGCGGTGTCACTATTACGCAGGCGCATTTAAGGCATCGCGAAAATATCTAGCGTTTTTAAATTCAAAAAGAGATATGTCTTAGCTGCACATGTGTATCGATTTACATATGCTACTAGGAGAGGGCACTTGCATGCTGCTGTTTTTCCTTTACCCTCAGTGGCCATATGTTGGCATCTGGCTCGTGTATGCCACTATATTGGCCGCTGTGGCCAATCCTGTCTATAAGATGCCGACTAGATGGTGGCACACAGCGCGAATGTTTGTTCATTGTCAATAAAACTAGAATTTCTGCAGTATAAAATTTTCTAAGTATTAAAAGTTCGTGTACTGACATTTTGGGGCGCGCTAAAGAAAGTAGTGTTTCTTTACATAATGTGTATTGGGGAAAAACCCCACCAATTACTATTCTATAGTTGATATTACCGATTTGATTAAAGAACACACGTACAGCCCATTCTTATGAGTATGCAATATTGAAAGAAAGAACTGAATAGGCTGATAATCGAAGCCATCTTATTTGAAGCAGTACTGCCGAATGTAGCAAATAGAAATACGAATAATGTTGACGAGATCAAACATGTCGCTTTTGAACAGTGACAGCCGATATTCCCGCACCTACAAAGTGTTTTTCGGCTTGAATATTCACATTTTGTATGAAACTCTAACCCCAACACACCTCAAATTTTTTCTAGATACCTCCAAAGTGGTTGAAGACTGCCTATATTGCCATGAAGAATTGCGTGAACGATGGTGGCATCGAACCTGCTTTCTTCCAGCACAGCCGCCCAAAGTTCTAACCGTTCGGCCACGATCGCACGTATGCTTGTCTAGTAACTAGAGCCTATCTCACAAGTGACTTGCAGCTCTGCCGAAGGTATGAAGTGTACACAGGCGATATTTTTCAGCAGCATACTATGGTTCCGGGCTTAACTCTGTCATTAATGACGGGATTAGAGAGTTTTATTTTTGCTTGACACATGACACGTTACGGCGAGAAGTAATGTTTGGCCCTTTGCGCATGTACGTCGTATACCGCGAATTACTGTTGCGGTTACCACAGTTACCATTAATAGCGTAGCAACATCGTAGGGTCTCATCCCAAGCAGCCCAGACCACCCGTTTCGATTCCAATTCGCGCTTGTTACTGGCTCTCCGCCCTGACGGCAACAAATAAATGGTTAAATCCATCATCGCTATAGTCTCACCTCACGCTGAGGACAAAGCATTAGACATGTGTGGTCTTTGTTATTGAGGTCACTTGTTTGTTTTGACGCTGCTATAGGACTACAGAGCCAGCGCCGAGCAGTAAAAGTTGTTTGGCTTTCATTTAACAGATGGCACCGCAGCATTAGCACTGGTGATGCGTTGACGATGTGGAACGCTACAAAAGCCTAATTGTTCACTCCATCATTAGTTTTCTAATGCGCTCTAGTTTGGTACGTGGTGCCAGTGGCAAGCAAACGCCAAATTGATGGAGAGAAGCCGATGCGGCACGTATGAACATTTAAAACGGTGTTCGCTCTTACTAAAACTAGCTAAGCAGGCTTCATTGAACTGCTCAGAAAGCGTACCGATGAAGCGAAGCCCCGCTGTAGCATTTATGGAAACGCAGCCCATGGTTACAACACAAAAACATTCGTTGCGTCACTACACCAACTGTGGAGGATGTATCCAAAGGATGGCAAGCAGACGCTGAGCACACAACGGGGCGCTGACGAACCCATCTTGAGGGGCAGTCAGCCTTCCTATTGGCTAAGGAGCCCTGCAGCATCCCCAGTGCTGCAAGGAACTACAGAGATTCCTTTGAAACGTCGGGCGCGTGCGTCACGTGCAAGTTCGTCGCGTTATTGCCTCGTAACAGCTATTGCTTTTAGACGCTATGTTGAGCTGCACTGCCTTAGGGGTTGGGACCACATATTTCGTCAGACAAATACCTATAGAGTGCGTGAGGTCCACCTGTACTGATATTACATTAAAAGCTTTCGCCTCCTGAAAAAGCATTTACGTCGTGAAACTACTGCCACCATGGCGCAATCATTTAACGCTTCGATGAGGGCAGGTCATATTATGAGTCAGTCATGGGGCAAGCTAACTTGGATAACCACAGTCATATGGTTTCTCACGGCAATATAATGCGACACTTTCATGAGATCGTACTAATGCCGTTATTAAAGCGTGTGTATTTTCAAAGAAGGGTTGAACTCTGCGCCGCTTACCTTGCGTATCGAATATTCTTTTGTCATCTTCTTTAAATTGGATGTTATGGCATCCAGCGAGGCATGGTTAACCTACCCGCTTTTGCTATTTCTCCCTCTGTCTCCTTATATCTCCCTATCATTTGCTAAAAATTGCAGTCATCAGGCTCCGAATACTTCAAAGCATTTCAATGATAGCCGCAAACGTCGGCCCAACTGGAAAAAAATCCTAGAAGACCACGCTCTCTTATCTGTAAGCGAATAGAATTCATTAGCGTTGGACATCAGCACAATAACTGAAGAATCCTCCTTTCGTGGAGCACTTTTTGGGCAGCAAAAACGATCGATAAGGTGCTTAACGATTTCCACCGGTTGGTCCGTGACAAGATTTGTATTGCTTTTGGTTGTTTCGACTTGGATCGTGTTGGTTTTTTTGGCCCGGTTTTCGAATTTTCTGCAATCTTGATTTTCTTGTCTATACTGAATGTGTTTGTATATACTGCTTGAAATAATTACGTGACTACTACTTCACTCTTCCTTGTATTATTTCTGCCTGTTCCCCACTATACGTAACGGGTCATTGCGCCTTCAGGCCTATCCTAGTTCATTAACTACGGTATCATGAATAAATGACCGAAGTGGTGCCGCTTTTGTCTTCCGCTCCACCTATTCCTCATGCGCGTGTCAGGATGAAAACTTGCGATTTTTTTTCCTTTGTTCATTCCAGTACAGATAACGGTTGCCGCGATTCTAGGGGATACTAAATAAACATATAAAAAGCACTCTAAACTTATATATTAGCGCCCCACGGTGTCTCTAACGCTAAATTTATTGGCAACTGATCTTTCGTAAGCGAGAAAATGGCGTATGCACGTATGAC
Organism: Dermacentor andersoni; assembly: GCF_023375885.2. Taxonomy (NCBI): domain Eukaryota; kingdom Metazoa; phylum Arthropoda; class Arachnida; order Ixodida; family Ixodidae; genus Dermacentor; species Dermacentor andersoni. The sequence goes on along the minus strand of NC_092814.1, from coordinate 167,626,500 downwards.
AGCATTGATGGCTCCAGCACGAAGAAACATTTAATTTTCCCAATATATATATATATATATTGATGGCTCATCTCAGCATGCCTGCGTAAGTGACCTCGTTCGTCTCGGGTTATTTGAATTGCTGAAGAATTTCGCAGCCCCTTCGCTCATATTTTCTTTTTCTGCCGCTAAGACATCTCGATGGCATAAAACAAACGTAGAGATGTTTTTAGGAGAGTAATCTTAGATGCTCGGTTGATTCAACACCTGCCTTCCTTTCAAGAGTGTGTGTATGTACGGACCGTTGATTTGACAATTTGCAGCAATGTTTGCTTGCAGAGAATCCCCCAAAGCAAAGGAATCTTGGGCACTTACCAGTGGTTATGTCCGCCAATATAAGGCCGATTGGTGGTCGAACGCGAGCAAACAGTGCATCTATTTCGCTTTATTTCCGAACGATAGGCGAATTTCGGTATGTATACCGATCAAAAAATTTAGGGATCACGCGTGGAAGGCAAGTTAAGATCACTCGAGACTTAACTGGAGAATGTTGAAATGCAAGAGGCGAGATCAGTTCTGCAGAATGTTAGCAAAAATGGTTGTCCTATGCCGCTATTCTTGTGCTCGCAAAACTGCTAATCAGATGGTAAGGTCACCACTCTCACGAATATATTATAGCTAGCTTTTTTTGTGTGGATATAATAGAAGAAACTAAATATATTGAAGAACAATGTTCTGGTGCTAAACTGCGGTTCGCACTTCGAGTTCGATACACCTTGTGGGACCAACGGAACTATTCTATCACTCGCCTCCATCTTATGTAGCTTTATATTATATGTAGGGCCAAAGGAGCATAGAGGGATCAGAGAATTTATTATTACCGCCCGTTTAGAACTTGTTCGCCTTTCCTGTCACGTTCGTCGCCTCGTTCGGCCGAACACGGACTCGTAATCCGTAGACGTCGAGACGGCACAAAGGTTTTCGCTCGAACGCGTGGGATGTGTTCGTGGCGAGCACCGAACTGGAAACTAGCGTTCTTTCTCATTTTGAATACGTGTGTAGATATTTACTACCTCGGCAGTTTTCGCCTCCCCGCCCTCTACCACGCTCTCTCCTCCACCGGGTACGGTGCAGAAAGCTCGCGTCGACAATTCTTGCTCCCGTCCGCCTTCTTTTCTCTTCCTCGTCTTCCTCCTTTACCACGTTTCACTGAGTTTCGTT